>NC_089590.1:71502165-71819881 GCF_019320115.1 Miscanthus floridulus | reverse complement strand
TCGTACTACCGTCTCCCATTTCGTTCCGCCACTCCCATGGACAATCCGATCCACAAAAGGTGCACGCTACCGAGTCTCGGTCCCCACGCTGCCGCGGCCGTGCTCCTCCTCCTCCTATCTCCGGCGGCGGTCACCCCGGTCGCGAGCCACAATGACCACGGCGAGCACAAAAACTACCTCGTCATCGTGCGCAGCAAGTACGAGTACGATAAGAATCTGCACAAGAACGTGTCAAGCTGGCACGCGTCGCTCCTGTCGTCGGTGTGCGACACTGCCAAGGAGGCCCTGGAAGCGGACCCGTCCGCCATGACCCGGCTCATCTACTCCTACCGCAGCGTCGTCAACGGCTTCGCCGCCCGCATGACGCCGGAGGAGCTGGAGAAGATGTCCAAGATGGAGTGGTTCGACCGAGCCCTCCCCGAGCAGACGTTCCACCTCCTGACCACGCGCACGCCGCAGATGCTCGGGCTCATGGGCGGCAGCCGGGGCGGCGGCCTGTGGAACACAAGCAACATGGGCGAGGGCGTCATCATCGGGATCCTCGACGACGGCATCTACGCCGGGCACCCGTCGTTCGACGGGGCCGGGATGCAGCCGCCGCCGGCCAAGTGGAAGGGCCGGTGCGACTTCAACAAGACGGTGTGCAACAAGAAGCTCATCGGCGCGCGCTCCTACTTCGAGTCGGCCAAGTGGAAGTGGAAGGGCCTCCGCGACCCGGTGCTCCCGATCAGCGAGGGGCAGCACGGCACGCACACCTCCAGCACGGCGGCCGGCGCGTTCGTGCCCAACGCCAGCGTCTTCGGCAACGGGCTCGGCACGGCGACCGGCATGGCCCCACGCGCGCACATCGCCTTCTACCAGGTGTGCTACCAGGATAAGGGCTGCGATCGGGACGACATACTGGCTGCGGTGGACGACGCCATCGAGGACGGCGTCGACATCCTGTCGCTGTCGCTTGGCCACGAGGATGCCATCGACTTCTCGGACGATCCCGTCTCGCTCGGCGGGTACACGGCGATCCTGAACGGCGTGTTCATCTGCGCAGCGGCGGGCAACACCGGCCCGGCCCCCGCGACCCTCGTCAACGAGGCGCCGTGGCTGCTCACCGTGGGCGCCAGCACCACCGACAGGAGATTCTTGGCCTCCGTAAAGCTTGGGGATAACGTGGAGCTTGACGGTGAGTCACTCAACGACCCCAACACCACCATGGGCGGCCTGCTCCCGTTGGTGCGCGACATGTCCGATGGCCAGTGCCTCAACGGGAACGTGTTGAAGGCAGAAAACGTCACCGGAAAGATCATCATCTGCGAAGCCGGCGGTGATGTCAGCACCGCGAAGGCCAGGATGCTAAAGAGCATCGGCGCGGCCGGAATGATCATGGTCACCCCGGAGGTGTTCGGTCCGGTAATCATCCCGAGGCCGCACGCCATCCCGACGGTGCAAGTCCCTAACGCGGCGGGGCAGAAGATCAAGGCTTACCTCAAGAAAACGCGGGACGCGACGGCGACGTTCGTCTTCAAAGGAGCAGCGTTCAACACCCCAAAGTCGCCGATGGTCGCGCCCTTCTCTTCGCGGGGCCCGAACAGGAGGAGCCGTGGGATTCTGAAACCCGACCTCATCGGTCCCGGGGTGAACATCCTGGCCGGCGTCCCCTCGATCGAGGACGTGGACCAGCTGCGCAACGCGCCGGTGCCCAGGTTCGACATCAAGTCCGGCACGTCCATGGCCGCGCCGCACCTCAGTGGCATCGCCGCGCTGATCAAGCACGCGCACCCGAATTGGTCGCCCGCGGTCATCAAGTCGGCGCTGATGACGACGGCGGAGCCTACCGACAACCTCCGGAAGCCGATCTTGGACGTCAACGGCAGGACGGCGACCTTGCTCGCCCTCGGCGCCGGCCACGTGAACCCGAAGAGGGCCATGGACCCTGGCCTCGTGTACAACATGACGGCCAAGGGCTACGTGCCGTACCTGTGCGGGCTCAACTACACGGACGACAAGGTGAACACGATCATCTACCCGGAGCCGCCGGTGTCGTGCGCCAACCTGTCAAGGCTCGAGCAGGACGACCTCAACTACCCGTCCATCTCCGTCATCCTCGACCAGCCGCCCTTCACCGCGACGGCCAACCGCTCCGTCACGAACGTCGGCGCCGCCAGCTCGACGTACGTCGTGGAAGTGAACGTGCCGGCGTCGGTGACAGTGGAGGTGAACCCGACGAAGCTGACTTTCAAGGCGCTGGAAGAGGTCTTGAACTACTCGGTCACAATCAAGTCGGCCAACGGCCAGGCGCTTACCGGCCCTGTCGAGGGGGAGATGAAGTGGGTCTCCGGCAAGTACGTCGTGCGCAGCCCGATCCACGTCACTACCGGAGCCCTCCCGCCCGCGCCGGCGACACGCAAACCCTAACTCTCCATAGCAGCTGGCAAATGCCTACATGGTAACGATTGGTAGTTGGCCATATGAGCTAGCGTTTGAGATCGATGTGATTCATTCACTTTTGATTCGGTAGACTAAATTAGGCATGCAGATGCAGAGCAAATCCTTCCCTTGGTGGAAGTGAGAGATACATAATTACCTCCTTATTTTTATATATTTTTTATTAAAAATAGCTCACGAATTTACAAGTTTAACAATGTAGATCTCTTGACACTGTTAAACGTTGTGGTTCTACCATTAGCAATGTAGATTAATTCTTATTTTATTGCACGACTAACGCTGGACTCAAGCTATGGGGAAAAGCCTGGTACGAAAACCAAATGTATCCTCATTTACCAATTATGGTTTTGCCGATTTTGATTATAACACAACTAATTGAACACGTCTTCTCTTTTGATTCTGTTCATTTTAAACAACCGCTAGGATACGCAATTTAAACTCGGTTACCACTTGACGAGTCATTCTCTTCCACTGTTGTGACTTTGTGCGGGGACACTAACCTGACTACCTATATGCATCTACCAAGAACAAGACTATATAAGAGAGAATAATTTGTATTGTTTATTTTTTTAGGTTAGCACTTGTATTTTCCACGATATGGATAGACCCGTTATTCTCTTGTATGGGATCTTTATCTTCTTTGGTTTTCAATGTTTTGTTTTTGACATTTTGTATTGAATTATGTTTCCAATTATTATTAATATCATCGGAATTTCAACTTAAAACATGTTTAAGTCAATTTTAAACTCTTAAAAGCATTACATATGAATGAGGTGGTGCTTTATGTTTCTTTAATACTAGCATAGAGAAATATGTATTCTATGGGTATTTTAGGTTAAAACTTTTATGTGGTGGCAGTAATAGATAATTTATTAACACTATTTGGCATTTTGATTTTATTTTTTGATTAATATGGTAATCTTTAGGCCTCCACAATTAACTTGGATTTTTTTACTTAATTTTTTTGAGGAGTTTTTAGTTAAATATTAAGATGATAAATTATGGGTGAACCAAAGGTGGAACTTTATTTAGCCCCTAGGTCCTAGCCTACGGCCTACACCCTAGCCATGTTGGATAAGACAAATGGACCATCATGACCAATACCTTTTCTTGCTATGGGGCGGTCCGGTCTTACTTTGACCAGGACAAGATTCAACAATGGCCAATTTAATGTTATCATATGTACTGCCAGTATGCAAGTAGGCTAGCCCACGAATCCGCGTATATACTACTACAGATTGACTTATCACTATCGTCACTTTCACTATCGTAGCGATAAAAACGTCGGTGTGATACTTCTACCATCGGTTGGACCGATAGGGAGGCCTCCTAAGGAATGAAACCGACAGTTGAAAACCATCAATGCGGCAGTGGTAGTGGGGTTGAATTCTACCGTCGTTTGGAACGCCGAGTCGACTGGGATAGGCGTTATGGCCGTCGGCCCTACACAACAGTTTGGTGTACCGGCGGTAGTAAATTCAACATGAGTTATTTTCTCATTTTCAACTATCCACAACACAGTTGCATCACCATTACTTTCCTACGGAGTATGCCTCGTCTTCCCTGATGTTTATATTAACTGCTCCTCTCTGCTTCTCCATCTTCAAGGTTGGCCTATTTAAGCCGAGGTTGGATGCGCTTCTTGGCAATCCACACACTCCTTCCTCCTTAGATACAGATAGATACAAACAAAGCTCTTGAGCCAACCATCTATATTTTCTTCATCGCCATGGCGCTCCTTCTCCAACTCCTCCTGCGGCAATGGCAGCGATGAAAGAAGGCCTTCAAGATTGGATACTACCGGCATCAAGGCGCATCGGTGGCTGCTCGATCTAGGTGTTAGTGGAAGTTTTGCGATTAAGGGGGTTCGCTTAGAGATCGGCTGTAAAGATCTTTGCAGCCTTCTCTCAACCTACCCATATAGTAGTTAGCTCTTCACTGTTCAGTGATGACTACCGAAGATCAGCAATTGAAGTCTGCAACTGATGCTTTAAATGGGCTTAAAGTGACTCGATCATCACCTCTTCTTCAATACTCATGTAAGAAAAATAAGCGCTCCAGGGTTGTTATGGTGCAGAAGCTGATTCTAGTTCCAGAAATTCAAGTTTTATACAAACATAAACAGAATGCCCTCCAAAGAAGTTACATGCTTCCAAAGCACAAGTTGCGGTAAATATGAAACTGTTGTTTGTAATTCACTATATATTTTAGATTGTGTTTTTTATTTTAGGTATGTTTCATAATTTCATATACTTTAGTTGTTATTTATGGTCACTACTATAGACCTCATTTTTGTTGTCCAGGTTTCACCACTGGCTTATTTATAACTATGTCTCTCTCTTTATAAACTTTTGCAGCTATGATCAACCAAAATGAAAAGAAGGACCCCCTCGAAGGGACAAGAAACTCAAAGGAAAGACCATAGTGGTTAAAAAGAGCAAGAAGTCCCAATTGTCAAGGACAACAAGAACGACACTAAGAGCAGCACAAGCGGCCAAACATCGTGAGCGCGAGGGAGATATAGGCATTGAGTTTTTTTATTTGTAGGCAGAGGTAGAGAATGAGCAGCAGCCCATAGTGACTCCAACCGATGGCATACGACGCTCTAGTCATCGTCGGGCTATTCATATGAATATGAAAGTCATTGGTCCTGAAGGAACTTCCTTGGTTTAGGAGACAGAGGCAAAGGCCTAAAGAGTTCCTTGCATCACTTTATTATTGTGTAATGTTCGTCTTTTTAGCTGTAGCGTTTTCTTGTCCTCATGATATTAATTGTGTTTATTAGTGGAGATGACTTAACTTGTATTAAGAAATTGGAAACATGTACATGTGCATAATTAGATTAGTGGTACTTGGATGCCCTCCGGCTGGCACTCCACCATATCCACCATGTTGGCAACCATACGCCTTCTATATTTCTTATATTGATATTAATTGTGTTTATTAGTGGAGATGACTTAACTTGTATTAAGAAATTGGAAGCATGTGCAAGGGAATCTGAATCGCATCATATGAGAAGGAAGGTAACTGTAACGAGTTTAGAAAGGACGAATAACCGTACTTGGCGTATCATTGTATTAAGGAGAATGAAGAGTTTATCATACAAAAAAGAGTTTATCATAGAAATCCCCGTCATCTAGATATAGTACATATCAACATTGATCTGCACAGAATCTACCACATTGATCTAAAGAACCTATCACACTCATAGCGGATCCTACACTCCTCGCTGCAGAACATAGCCCACTCCTCCTAACCTTCCCATCCTGCATGGACGCCGCAACCTCGCCTCCGCATTGATGTCCGTCCTTACGATGCACCGGCATGGCCAGAGGAGGTAGAGGACTAGACTGACCCAGTGTTGGCCGCCCAGTGAAGTCCTCCAACACGAACATGGCCCGTTGGAGGTGTTGTGTACATATCTCATTCTTCCACATCACATTCGCCACCGGGCCCGCTTGATTCCCTTCGACCTTTCTCAACCACCGCCAGGCAATGTTGTCGTTGCCGGCACCGCTATTGGACCTATGGAGCACAAGGGAGAGAACAAATGCAGCAACATCATGGCCTACCATGGTGGAGCGCTCAAGCATGTCGAGCCGCGTCATGAGCGTGATGCGGTCTTCCACGAAGATGTCGTGCATCCCACCGTAGAAGCAGGCCTCCGGGTTGCCGATGCTAGCAAGCCTGGCGATGAGCTTGGCGCAGTACTCGTGGTCGTAGAACCGGTTCGAGGTCCTAAGGTGTATCCCACATAGCAGCACCCACCGTAGTGGTATGCTTCGTCCTACTACGGTGTCACCGCACACCCTACGCATCTGCGAACAGGTTGCCCGTAGGTTGCCAAGATCTTCCATGGGATCCGCTATAGCCCGCCACCACCACCGCCGCCCGCCACCGCCCACGCCGCCCGCCACCGCCCACGCCCGCGCCACCTGCGTGCTCGCGCCACCACGACGCTAGGCCGCCCACGTGCCCGCGCTGCCCGGCCGCCCACACGACCGCCAGCCACTAGGCCGCCGCCGCCGCCGTGCCCGACCCCGTTCCCGACTCCGGTGACCCCGACCCCGACCCCGATGCCGCCCGCCCCTACCCCCGGCGCCCGTCAGGTATGCCCTCTCTCTTGTTGTTGTCGTGGTAGTGATAGTTGTAGTAGTACTGCTAGTGGTAGTAGTATTAGAAGTAGTGATAGTAGTAGTGGTAGTAGTAGTAGCAATAGTGGAAGTAGTGGTACTAATTGAATATATTCTTCTGCATGGATTGATATACAAACTACATGGCTTCTCTTGAGACATATGTGCTTGTCGGCCATCGTGCCGTTGTTTTTTGTAGGTTTTGGAAACCTCACCGTGTAGGGGAGATTTTGCCGATTTTTTTAAATGACAGTTTTTTGTTCCATTTTTGTAGAGAAGAGCCCGTCGGAGTTCCTGTCGCCGTGCCGGTCTGCCTGCACCGCGTCGCCTCGCCACTGCATCGACCCACCATGGCCCTGCTAGCCTGACTCCGCCGCCACCCTAGGTATAACCCCTCTTTCTGTATCATGGTCGTAGATCGCGTAACCCAGTTAGGCGTCTCCCGTTCGAAAGAGATATGGTTGGAGGTATGCAAATCTTTGCATATCTATGACCGTATCTGTTTTGGATTGTCCACGTTTTTTGGACAGCCCGCGGATGCATAGATGGGTTAGTTTCTATGGTTTGCTCTAGTCCGAGATGGAGTTTTGGCATCACCTCCCTGTTGTTCTTCGGATACGCACTCTTCTTTGGCAGGACGTGTATCTAGAGAACAACGAGGAGGTGCTGCCGAAATTCTGTCTTGGATAGGAGTAGAGCATGGAAACTAACCTCATCTACGCATCCGTGGATGGGATTATGACCTATCCTCACCTATTAGATAGTAGGAACACCATGTAGATACAATTGATAGTTACATTACTCGCTGATACATATGTTAGAGGATGGATGACCGTCGGTGGATGTACATGGGCTGGAGAAGTCAGAGTGATTACATCACGGAATGGATGAACAAGACCGATGCTTTCTTGAACAATGCATTTGGCAAGGCTGCTAAAGGACATTGCCTAGTTTTGTGTCCCTGCAGCAAATGTGGAAACAAGAGAAGGGTAAACAAGGTGGAAGTGGGTAAACATCTTGTGAAGAATGGATTTACGCCGGACTACACCCGGTGGGTCCACCATGGTGAAGCCCATCGTATGAGAGAGGAGGTGGTGAGACCACGGGTGGAGGCTTTTGATGCTGATGCCGGGGTAGCAGACATGTTAGATGACTTTCACCAAGGATAGTTCGATGAGGGACGTGAGAAGGAGAAGATGGAGGCAGCCGCACAGGCGTTCTACGACATGATGGACTCGGCACAGAAACCCCTTCACGATCAGTCAACGGTGTCTCAACTGGATGCCATTGGATGCTTAATGGGGTTGAAGTCCGAGTTAAACTTGAGTCGACCTGGCTTCGATAAGATGTTGGCCGTGATTGACACCCTGCTTCCGGAGGGCCACATTCTGCTAAAGAGCATGTACGAGTCACAGAAACTCCTTCGTGCACTTAAGATGCCGTATGAGCAGATACATGCTTGTCCGAAGGGGTGCGTCCTATTTAGGAAAGAACACAAGCATGCAAAGTTCTATCTAAAGTGTAAATCCTCTAGGTACCTGGAGGTAGACTCTGATGATGGCCAGAAGAGGCAACTTATGATCCCCATGAAAATCCTACGGTACCTTCTGTTCCTACCGAGGATCCAACGGCTATACATGATCGAGGAATCCATGAAACAGATGACATGGCACAAAAATGGCAAACGGTACAATCCTGATAAGATGGTACATCCATCCAATGGTGAAGCTTGGATCCGCTTTAATAACAAACATCGTGACAAAGTAGATGGGGCTCGTAATGTACATGTCACGCTGGCAACAGATGGGTTCAATCCTTATGGAATGATGGCTGCCCCATACACATGTTGGCCCGTCTTCGTTATCCCCCTTAATCTCCCCCCCCCCCGGTGTCTCCTTTCAACAACATAATGTATTCTTGTCGTTGATAATTTCTGGACACCCAGAGAGTAATATGGGTGTGTTTATGGAGCCCGTGTTTGATGAATTGGTCTGTGCTTGGGACGAAGGGGTATGGACATACGATCGAGCTACAAAGACAACCTTCAAAATGCACGTTTGGTACCACTACTCCCTGCATGACTTCCTAGCGTATGAGATATTCTGCGCCTGGTGTGTTCACGGGAAGTTCCCATGCCCAATATGCAAGGAAGGTGTGAGGTTCATTTGGTTGCAGAAGGGTGGCAAGTATTCATCGTTCGACAGACATCATCAATTCCTACCTCTTGACCATCCATTTAGACAAGACATCAAGAACTTTACGAAAGGTGTCAAAGTGACAAACCCTGCACCACGGATGATGACTGGTGCTGAGGTTCATGCTCAGATAGATGCTCTCATGCCCAATGAAGAAGGTGGTTTTGTGGGATATGGTGAGCAACATATGTGGACTCATATCTCGGGCATGACGAGGCTCCCCTATTTCGATGACCTTCTTCTGCCACATAACATTGATGTAATGCACATTGAAAAGAATATCGCTGAGGCACTTTGGGCAATACTCGTGGACACTGAAAAGTCTAAGGACAACCCTAAGGCTAGAGTGGACCTGGTGAAAGGTCCTAGTATGGCTAGAGGGGGGGGTGAATGGCCTATTTAAAAATCTACAAATCAACTAGAGCAATTTGATTAGTATGATAAAAGGCGAAATGCAAACTTGCTCTAGCTCTACAAGGGTTGCAAGCCACCTATCCAACAATTCTAGTTGCAATGATTACTAGGCACACAACTTGCAATGTTACTACTCACTAAGAGCTCTCAAACTTGCTACTCTAAAGAGCTCCACTAGATGAACTTAAAACAACAAAGTAAGCTCTCAATTCTAATTACACTAAAGAGCTTGCCACAACTAGTTTGCAAGAATATAAATGAGTGAGTAGGATGATTATACCGCTGTATAGAGAAATGAACCAATCACAAGATAAAGATTAAGCCAATCACCGGGAGAATGCAAATGACAAGAGACAACCGATTTTCTCCTGAGGTTCACGTGCTTGCCAACACGCTACGTCCCCGTTGTGTCGACCAACACTTGGTGGTTCGGTGTCTCAGAGGTGTTTCACAAACCTCGTCCACACGATTGGACACCGCAAGAACCTCCCCACAAGTGAGGTAACTCAATGACACAAGCAATTTACTAGAGTTATCTTTCGGCACTTTGTCGGGGAAGGTACAACTCCCCTCACAATCACCGAAGGCGGCCACGAACAATCACCAACTCGTGTCGATCCTCCACCGCTGCACCAAGCCGTCTAGGTGGTGGCAACCACCAAGAGTAACAAGTGAAATCCGTAGCACAACACGAATACCAAGTGCCTCTAGATGCAATTACTCAAGCAATGCACTTGAATCCTCTCCCAATCTCACAAAGATGATGGATCAATGATGGAGATAAGTGGGAGTGCTTTGGCTAAGCTCACAAGATTGCTATGTCAATGAAAATGTGCAAGAGAGTGAGCTAGAGCCGACCATGGGCCTTAAATAGAAGCCCCCCACGAAATAGAGCCGTTGTACCCCTTCACTGGGTACTGATCGGGGTGACCGGATGCTCTGGTCCTACTGATCGGACATAGGGCTCAGCGTCCGGTCGCCCGATGGTGGCCACGTGTCATCCTACGTTCAACAGGAGTCGCCTGATCTCAACGGTCGATAGTTGACCGGACACTCTGTCAAAAGTGATCGGACCCTGAACCCTCAGCGTCTGGTCATTTCTAGTAAGCTCCCAAAGATTGAAAATCTAGACTGGACGCGTCCGGTGGTACTTGACCGGACTCATCCAGTGTCCGGTCAGTCACCCTGATCACTGTGCAGCTACGTCACTTCTGATCGGACGCATCCTTCCAGCGTCCGGTCAGTCAGAGGCCTAGCGTCTGGTCACATGACCGATGCCAGGGTATTACTGCCACGCCTGACTAGACACGCCGGTCTCTCTGAGACCAGCGTCCAGTCAGTTGTAAAACAGCAAGACTGGCCCTCTATCATCTCTATCTTCTTTACCCTTGCTCAAATATGTCAACCACCAAGTGTATCACCTTGTGCACATGTGTTAGCATATATTCACGAATATTCTCAAGGGTGTTAGTACTCCACTAGACCCTAAATGCATATGCAATGAGTTAGAGCATCTAGTGGCACTTTGATAACCGCATTTCGATATGAGTTTCACTCCTCTTAATAGTACGGCTATCTATCCTAAATGTGATCACACTCACTAAGTGTTTTGATCACTAAAACAAAATGGCTCCTTCATTTTATACCTTTGCCTTGAGCCTTTTATTTTTCTCTTTCTTCTTTTCCAAGTTCAAGCCTTTGATCATAACCATGCCATCACCATTATCATGATCTTCGTCATTGCTTTGTAACTTGGAATAGTGCTACCTATCTCATGATCACTTTGATAAACTTAGGTTAGCACTTAGGGTTTCATCAATTAGCCAAAAGCAAACTAGAGCTTTCAATCTCCCCCTTTTTGGTAATTGATGACAATCCTTACACAGCGGCGAAGCCACAGTGCATGTGTCGGGGTCATGCGACCCCGATAACTTTGTACGAATCAGTGGAACCCCGCGTATTCCGGCCAGCTACGACCCCATCAAATTGAGTTCATGAATCTGTGCGACCCCGGCAGCAGTTTAGTCTAGATTCGCCGCTGCCCTTACACAAAGATATGAAATAAGATTCAATTGAATTCATGTTGTTTGCCCAAGCATATTTACCATGTGTAAAGGATATGGACACGTTTCATGAACTCCATATGGTAGTAATTGCTCCCCCTACATATGTGCTAAGAGTTTGGATTGTAGCTTTGCACATATGCTTAGATAGGAAATATAGGAGACAATTTCTACCAAATGATGCTAAGGTATAAAAGATGGACCTTTGATGCGTGATACCAATCGGAGTGCACCATTATACCATCCTTAGCACCTAGACATACATAAAAACTAGAATACCCCATGAGATCAATATTACAAGTAAGGGTCTAGTTTTCATATGATGAACATACGTCTAATTACTTTAGCTAAATACCGCTTAATAGCTAGATACCACTTGTAAATACTTGGAAATAAAATCATTAGATATCCTATACATGCTAGTTTTTCATTTTATCATTCAAACCTACAACTAGCATACACCACACAAGCATGGATATTTGAAATTTAAAACTTGTGTCATGCAAGCAAACATATGAAATGCACATTCAAATGCACATACAAGTTCATGAGCTTGCTCCCCCTACTTGTGTACTCAAAATTTTAATTGATCCCCTTCCTTTGTCATATCTTATCTCTCTACACTATTTCTCCCCCTATCACTTATCTTTGTTTCTCTCCCCCTTTATCATCAATGACCACAAAGGCTTAAAGTATAGATAGGTTCAAATTATAGATAGGTTGGGGTGAAACCATGTGAAATGAGGATCATTTTTCAATTTGGTTCAATCTAGTTTACTTGCAACAGATATTTAACTCGATTTGATCCAAGGATAAGCTTCTTCACACCTCAAAATAAGGGTTATCTTGTACCATGTTGAGTTAAACACTTATAGCTCATTTTATAGATCAAACACTAGGTTTACAAGCCCACAAACATGTTATATGCTACCACTAGATCATTTTTGAAACATATAAGCAATAGTGGTAACATACAAGCATCAAATTCATTTGATTTTCATGAATGATCCTATTCAAATGTGAAATATGTCTAGATGCACTAATCATATCCTTAACAAGGATGTATATCATTCCAATCAATTTATACCTTGTATTGCTCGAAGGAGAGACATGTCATATAATGAGGGTGCATCAACACATATTGGTGAAGTCAAGTATGTTCAAATCATTCCTTAGCTTGCAAAACCTCTTCTCATCAAGTGGCTTGGTGAATATGTCGGCAAGTTGATCATCGGTGCCCACACTCTCTATGCAAATGTCCATTTTTTGTTGGTGATCTCTTATGAAATGATGGCGGACGTCAATATGCTTTCTTCTTGAGTGTTGAACTGGGTTGTTTGTGAGTTTGAAGGCACTCTCATTGTCACATAGCAATGGCACTTGTTTGATCCTAATTCCAAATCCCTCAAAGTAGCCTTCATCCAAAGTAATTGAGCACAACAACTACCAGCCGAAATGTATTCCGCTTCGACGGTTGAAAGTGCTACACTATTTTGCTTCTTTGATGACCAAGATACAAGTGATCTTCCCAATAGTTGACATGTGCCCGATGTGCTCTTTCTCTCAACTTTGCATCCTGCATAATCAGAGTCCGAATATCCAACCAACTCAAACCTTGCTCCTTTGAGATACCACAACCCAACATTTTGTGTATGCTTCAAGTACCTTAATATCCTTTTAGTTGCCTTCAAATGACTTTCTCTTGGTGAGGCTTAAAATCTAGCACACTTGCATACACTAAACATCACATCCGGTCTTGATGCGGTCACATAGAGTAGGCTTCCAATCATAGACCGATACATCTTTTGATCCACCATGTTGCCACTTGCATCACTATCCAAGCTTCCACTTGTCCCCATTGGTGTACTAATAGCTTTACTATCATCCATTCCAAACTTCTTGAGCACGTCCTTGATATACTTGCCTTGACTCACAAATGTGCCAATCTTCATTTGCTTGATTTGAAGACCAAGGAAATAACTAAGCTCTCCAATCATGGACATCTCAAACTCACTTGCCATCATCTTGCCAAACTCCTCACAAAAATCTTGATTTGTTGACCCAAATATGATATCATCAACATAGATTTACATTACAAACAAGTCATTTCCAAGCTTTTTGGTGAAGAGAGTGGTGTCAACCTTTCCCATCTTGAATCCCTTAGAGAGTAGGAAATCTCTCAATCTCTCATACCATGCTCTAGGTGCTTGTTTCAATCCATACAAAGCCTTTCTTAACTTGTAAACATGGTTGGGTTTCTTTTCATCTTCAAAACTAGGAGGTTGCTCAATATACATAAGCTTATTGATGTACCCATTGAGAAATGCACTCTTTACATCCATTTGGTACAACTTGATGTTGTGGGCACAAGCATAGGCTAACAAGATCGTAATTGTTTTCAATCTTGCAACCAGGGCATATGTTTCTCCAAAGTCAAGACCTTCTACTTGAGTGTAGCCTTGAGCCACTAATCTTGCTTTGTTTCTTATTACTATCCCATCTTGATCTTGCTTATTCCGAAAGACCCACTTGGTTCCAATCACATTATGATCCTTAGGCCTCTCAACTAACTCCCATACTTGGTTTCTTGTGAAGTTGTTTAGCTCTTCATGCATAGCATTGACCCAATCAATATCCTTCAAAGCTTCATCTATCTTCTTAGGTTCAATGGATAACATAAATAAGAAATGCTCACAAAATGAAGCCAATCTTGATCTAGTTTGCATACCTCTCGAAATGTCACCAATAATAGTGTCCAATGGATGATCTCTTGCAACATTAATTGGTTGAAGCACTTGTACTTGATTGCTAGCATTTGATTGATCACTTGGTTGAGATGATGAACTAGCCACTTATTGATCTTGCACATTGCCATCACTAGTGCTTGCTTGGATTTGATCATGAGAACCACTAGCTTGCACATTTGAGTTAGAGAGCACTTGATTCTTGTCATCTTCAATATCAATCACCTCTCTAGGCCTTAACTCACCAATGTCCATGTTTCTCATTGCCTTGATCAATTAAGTGCCTTTCACATCATCTAGATTCTCATCCTCCTCTTGGGAACCATTTGTTTCATCAAACTCCACATCACGAACCTCCTCAAGAGTACCACTAGCCAAGTTCTAAACTCTATAAGCCTTGCTGGTAGTGGAGTAACCAAGCAAGAAACCTTCATCACATTTCTTTTCAAACTTCCTCAATCTAGTGCCTTTCTTCAATATGTAGCATTTACAATCAAATACCTGAAAGTATGCTATGTTTGGCTTTCTTTCATGCAATAGCTCATAAGGTGTCTTCTTCATCATAGGGTGACAATAGAGTTGGTTGCTATAGTAGCAAGCCATGTTGATTGCTTTGGTCTAAAATGAATGACTCACATTGTACTCACTTAACATTGATCTTGCCATATCAATTAAGGTTCTATTATTTCTTTCAACTAACCTATTTGATTGAGGAGTATAATTGGCCGAGAATTGATGTCTAATTCCAAATTCATCACACAACTCATTAATTCTTGTGTTCTTAAACTCACTTCCATTGTCACTTCTAACTTTCTTGATTGTTGTTTCAAACTCATTGTGAACACCCTTGACAAAAGATTTGAATATTGTAAACACATCACTCTTGTCATCAAGAAAGAAGACCCATGTGTATCTAGTGAAATCATCCACAATCACAAATCCATATTTGTTTCTACCAATGCTAGTGTATGTGGTTGGTCCAAATAAGTCCATGTGCATCAACTCAAATGCCTTAGATGTGCTCATCATGCTCTTCTTAGGATGTGTGTTACCAACTTGTTTTCTGGCTTGACATGCACTACATAGCTTATCTTTCTCAAAAGTGACATCTTTCAATCCTCTAACTAAGTCATGCTTAATCAACTTATTCAATTGTTTCATTCCAACATGACCAAGCCTCCTATGCCATAACCAACCCATGCTAAATTTAGTGATCAAACATGTTGACAATTGAGCTTCTCTAGCATTGAAATCAACCAAGTATAGATTCTCATATCTAAATCCTTTGAATATCAAGTTAGAGCCATCTACACTTATGATCTCTACATCATCCACACCAAATATGCACTTGAAACCAAGATCACATAATTGAGCTACCGACAAAAGGTTGAAGTTTAAGCTCTCTACTAGTAGCACATTGGAAATGCTCAAGTCATTGGATATTGCAATCTTACCAAGCCCTTTGACCTTGCCTTTTCCATTGTCACCAAATGTGATACTATCAAACCCATTGCTCTTGTTTTCATTAATTTAATTGAACATTCTTAATCACCGGTCATGTGTTGTGTGCACCCACTATCAAGCACCCAATGCCTTCCTCTAGCTTTATAGTTTACCTACAAAAGAAGATCAATTCTTTTTAGGTACCCAAACTTGCTTGGGTCCTTGTAGGTTAGTCACCAAGGTCTTTGGTACCTAAATGGCCTTCTTCTTTGGGCCCACAATTGGTGTACCAATGACCTTAGCCTTCACACCATTGGCACCCTTATAAAGCATGTAACAAGAATCAAATTTGATTAAGGATACATTAGGTAGCTTGTTCTTGTTAGTCTTGCAATTTTGCTCTATATGCCCAACTTGCTTGCATCTATTGCAAAACCGACCATTGCCCTTCATAAAACTAGCTTTGGGAGTGACAAAGACCACCTTGCCTTTCTTGGGGGTATAGCCTAATCCCTCTTTGTTGAGAGAAAATCTTTGGCTACCAAGCACTTTAGCAAGCGGGCTTCTCCACCATAGGCATTGCCTAAGGCATGAGTGAGCTCATTCACCTCCTTTTTAAGGGTCTCATTTTCCACTTTTAGTGAGGCATCACAAGTGGTGGTGCTACAAGGAGTGTTAGTGGGAGCAACAAAAATAGATTCATCAATAAGATCACATGTTAGTCCCACATCACATGATATGATCACTTGCTCCTTCTTGGCTTCCTCTACTTTGCATTGCTCAATGAGAGAGGAGTGAGCCTTTTCAAGCTTAGAGTGAGCTTTGTCAAGCTTCTCATGGGCCTCCATTAGCCTCTCATGAGTAGCATTTAGCTCATCAAAGGATTGCTCAAGAAGTTTTACTTTCTTGCGTAATTCTTTGCACTCCTTTCTCTTTATCTCATTGCAAGCATGCACTTGCTCACACATGTCCAAGAGCTCCTCCTTGGTGTACTCCTCATCTTCATCATCATCATTATTCCTACAAGAGTCACTTTCACATTCATCATCATCACTCTCATCATATTTTATCTTGGTAGGCTTTGCCATGAGGCATGTCGATGGAGTGTTGAAGATGGAGAGCTTCTTGTTGATGGCGATGCTTGTTAGTGCTCTTTTGATAGATTTCTTGTCATCATCACTAGAGCTATCACCATCCGAGGAACCATCACTATCCCAAGTGACTACATAGCCTCCACCTTTCTTCTTCTTTTAGAATGTCATTCTCTTCTCCTTCTTCTCCGTCTTTTCATTTTTATCTTTCTTATGCTTCTTCTTCTTATCTTCATCATTATCACTATTGTAGGGGCAATTTGCTACAATATGATTGGGGCTCTTGCAATTGTAGCATCTTCTCACATATTCTTTGCTCTTGGTGTGATCTCTTCTCTTTCTTGCACCATAGCCCTTCTTCTTCATGAATTTGCCCATCTTGCGCACAAATAGGACCATGGCTTCATCATCAATGTCACTAAGATCATCATCATCACTTGATTCTTTCTTAGACTTGCCCTTGTTCTTGGATGATGATGAGCTAGCCTTGAATGCTATACTCTTCTTCTTGTCCTCTTCTTCCTTCTTGTCATCCTTGTCATCCCCCTCCCTTTCCACACGGTATGTCTCTTGTGTCATGACATCACCTAGTACTTGGTTGGGGGTAATGTCCTTCAATCCTCCTCTTATGATGAGCAATCTCAACATCTCAAATCTTAGAGGTAAGCACATCAAGAATTGATGAGAGACATCATCATCCTTGATCTTCTCTCCCAATACCTTCAAGTCATTGATAATGACTTGCAATCGATGGAACATCTCCGGAATACTCTCATCATCCTTCATCTTGAAACTTGTCAACTTGTCCTTAAGGATGTACAACTTGGCACTCTTCACCGCTGGTGTGCCCTCATATGTTTCCTCTAATCTCCTCCACACTTCATTTGCTCTTTCATAATCTTTGATTTGCTCAAACACCTTGGAATCAATGGCATTGTATATGGTGTTGAGAGCCATTGTGTTACATTACTTGTTGATCTTGTCTTGGTTGGTGGGATCATCGGGATTGATGATAGCATAGTCATTCATTTATTGAACCAAGATACATTCTCATCTTTCTCTTCCAATAACCGTAGGATGTGCCATCAAAGAATGGTGGTTTGCCCCCCACATAGTTGAACACAACTTGAGCCATAATTTGACATCGAGGTTGTTAAGCCTTCAATCAAACGGTGACCACAGCTCTGATACCACTTAAAAGGTCCTAGTATGGCTAGAGGGGGGTGAATAGCCTATTTAAAAATCTATAAATCAACTAGAGCAATATGATTAGTATGACAAAAGGCAAAATACAAACTTGCTCTAGCTCTACAAGGGTTGCAAGCCACCTATCCAATAATTCTAGTTGCAATGATTACTAGGCACACAACTTGCAATGTTACTACTCACTAAGAGCTCTCAAACTTGCTACTCTAAAGAGCTCCACTAGATAAACTTAAAACAACAAAGTAAGCTCTTAATTCTAATTACACTAAAGAGCTTGCCACAACTAGTTTGCAAGAATATAAATGAGTGAGTAGGATGATTATACCACCATGTAGAGGAATGAACCAATCACAAGATGAAGATTAAGCCAATCACCGGGAGAATGCAAATGACAAGAGACAACCGATTTTCTCCCGAGGTTCACGTGCTTGCCAACACGCTACATCCCCGTTGTGTCGACCAACACTTGGTGGTTTGGCGGCTAAGAGGTGTTTCACAAACCTCGTCCACACGATTGGACACCGCAAGAACCTCCCCACAAGTGAGGTAACTCAATGACATAAGCAATTTACTAGAGTTATCTTTTGGCACTTCGCCGGGGAAGGTACAACTCCCTTCACAATCACCGAAGGCGGCCACGAACAATCACCAACTCGTGCTGATCCTCCACCGCTACACCAAGCCGTCTAGGTGGTGGCAACCACCAAGAGTAACAAGCGAAATCCGTAGCGCAACATGAATACCAAGTGCCTCTAGATGCAATTACTCAAGCAATGCACTTGGATCCTCTCCCAATCTCACAAAGATGATGGATCAATGATGGAGATGAGTGGGAGTGCTTTGGCTAAGCTCACAAGATTGCTATGTCAATGAAAATATGCAAGAGGGTGAGCTAGAGCCAACCATGGGGCTTAAATAGAAGCCCCCCACGAAATAGAGCCGTTGTACCCCTTCAGTGGGTACTAATCAGGGTGATCGGACGCTCCGGTCCTACTGACTGGACGCAGAGCTCAGCGTCCGGTCGCCCAATGGCGGCCACGTGTCATCCTGTGTTCAACAGGAGTTGTCTGATCTCAACGGTCGATAGTTGACCGGACGCTCTATCAAAAGTGACCAGACACTGAACCCTCAGCGTCCGGTCATTTCCAGTAAGCTCCCAAAGACTGAAAATCTAGACCGGACGCGTCCGGTGGTACTTGACCGGACTCATCCAGCGTCTGGTCAGTCACCCTGATCACTGTGCAGCTACGTCACTTCTGATCGGACGCATCCTTCTAGCGTCCGGTCAATCAGAGGCCCAGCGTCCGATCACATGACCGACGCTAGGGTATTACTGCCACGCCTGATCGGACACGTCGGTCTCTCTGAGACCAGCGTCCGGTCAGTTGTAAAACAGCAAGACTAGCCCTCTATCATCTCTATCTTCTTCACCCTTGCTCAAATATGCCAACCACCAAGTGTATCACCTTGTGCACATGTGTTAGCATATATTCACGAATATTCTCAAGGGTGTTAGTACTCCACTAGATCCTAAATGCATATGCAATGAGTTAGAGCATCTAGTGGCACTTTGATAACCGCATTTCGATACGAGTTTCACTCCTCTTAATAGTATGGCTATCTATCCTAAATGTGATCACACTAACTAAGTGTCTTGATCACTAAAACAAAATGGCTCCTTCATTTTATACCTTTGCCTTGAGCCTTTTGTTTTTCTCTTTCTTCTTTTCCAAGTTCAAGCCTTTGATCATAACCATGCCATCACCATTGTCATGATCTTTGTCATTGCTTCATAATTTGGAATAGTGCTACCTATCTCATGATCACTTTGATAAACTTAGATTAGCACTTAGGGTTTCATCAATTAGCCAAAACCAAACTAGAGCTTTCACCTAGCAACATTGTGCGATAGGCCAAGTCAAGAGATGCAGCCTCCTAGTCGTGGCAAGTCCTAGAGAAGGCCTAAGGCCAATTTCGTCTTGAAAAGGGACCAATGGAGGAAAGTACTTGAATGGATCAAGACGCTAATGTGCCCTGATGGGTATGCAGCGAATCTAAAGAGAGGAGTGAACTTAGGCACTCTGCGAGTTAACGAGATGAAGAGTCATAACTACCACATATGGATTGAGTGGCTTCTTCCAGCGATGGTTTGAGGCTATGTCCCGGAGCATGTCTGGCAAGTGCTGGTAGAGTTGAGCTACTTATTCCGTCAGCTTTGTGCCAAGGAGCTCTCTCGGACCGTCATTGATGACTTGAAAAAAGCGGCACCCATGTTGCTCTGTAAGTTGGAGAAGATCTTTCCACCCGGCCGCTTCTTATCGATGTAGCATTTGATTGTGCACCTCCCGTATGAGGCACGGATGGGGGGGGGGGCCCGTGCAGAACTATTGGTGCTATCCAATCGAGAGATGTCTGAAGACTCTTTGCAAAAATTGTAGAAATAAAGCTAAAATTGAAGCTTCCATTGTAGAGGCATACATTTTAGAGGAGGTGTCAAACTTCACAGAGAAATACTATACTGAGAACCTTCCTAGCGTTTATAATCCACCCCCTCGTTACAATACTGGCGAAAATGAATCAAACCTCAGCCTTTTCCAAGGGCAACTCGGAAGCGCAAGTGCATCGACCACTAAGCAATTGAAAAATGAAGAGTGGTGCAATATCATGCTATATGTGTTGACCAACCTTGTCGAGGTGCTGCCGTTCATTGGGTAAGTTCTGAATGAACTTGTTTCATTTCATTGTATGTCCTTGTTTCTTCGTCCAACCCCCTTGTTTCTCGTTGGTACAGAGAATTTCTTCGTTAATCCTAGCATGGATCAAGGCAACCTACCCCGCAAGAAAATGATACCCTTCTTTCACGGGGTGCGGGACCAGAGAGCCTCGATTTCATTTGTTGGTTCAAATAGAAAGCCCAAACTGATGCGTCTATAAGTGATGAGCTAGGACAGGTTGCAAACGACTGTGCCATTAGGGTCAAGTTATTTACCGGTTATGATGTGAATGGATATCATTTTTACACAGCAAGCTACGAGCAGAGTCGGCCCAATCAAAAAACCATAATCAGCGGAGTTGTTACGCCCGGCACTGATGGACTCGACTATTATGGAAGAATTGAAGAAATCTACGAACTATCATTCTATGGTTCCAATCCTCTTACTCCTGTCATATTCAAATACCACTGGTTTCATCCTGGAGTAACGAGACGGACCCCTAAGCTTGGGCTAGTCAAGATTCGACAGGATTCCGTCTATCCAGGAAAAGATGTCTACATTGTGGCTCAACAAGCCGTCTAGGTTTATTATATGTCATACGCGTGCAAAGATGCCGAACATCTTAAGGGTTGGTCTATTGTGCACAAGGTATCGCCACACGGTAAACTACCTGTCCCAAACGATGAAGATTACAACTTCAACCTAAACACATATGATGGAGAGTTCTATCAAGAAGAGGGGCTACAAGGGAGGTTTGACATAGACTTAACCGAAGAGATAGGAATAGAAGTAGACAATGAAAGAGATGATGACGAGGACGCTAGAGACGAGGTGCAAAATCTGAAGGACATACAAATGCTTGAGCGATTACGTTTAGGCAATGACAATGAAGACAACATTCTCCTTCGGATAGTGTTGATGAGTTGGACAATGTTGATAGTGATGACGAGACCTATGATCCAGCTAATCTCAATCATGAAGAATATTTCTAATACATGTAATACTATGTTTTTTGTAATTATGTTTTGTTCATTTTTGCATATATTTCTAATACATGTATTACTATGTTTTTTGTAATTATGTTTTGTTCATTTTTGCACCTATTTCTAATTACATCTTGTTTTTTTATTGTAGGTGATTGAACAAAGATGGCGGGCGACCATCATAGATCCGTGAACTCGATTTACCAAAGACCACGCCGGCTGCAGGAGGAGGCGGAGGGGGCGGTGGAGGGATCGAACAGGAGGAGGAGGAGGACCGCCAGCCGCAGGAGGGGGCCGTCTCCTCCCACGCCGCATGAGGAGGAGCTGGAGGAGGAGGTGGCGCCCATGGATGAGTCGGACGAGGAGCTGGTTTAGCAGACGGACGAGGAGGAGGGGCCGCACGAGGATGATGAGTTGGAGGCGGTAGGCACGGGTTCCGCTTCCTCTGACTCATCTTCGAGTGTCTACTTGCGAGGTCCTGTGAGCCTCCCATAGGTTCTGCTTCCTCACCAACGCCCAGTGATTCGCCCCGAAGGGCAAAAGTAAGTAACTTTATATATTATCACCACTACTTCATATGATATGATGAAAAACTAATAATTTTTCTTAATCACTTGTACAGGAACTGGGTGGTTGTGTCGGGTGGTAGCGTATGACTAGTCAACGGCATCCTGGGTCTTCTGTGTAGGCAACACTTCCTCGGCATTGTCACGTACGCATCGAAGACAGAGCCGGCCTAGTCGTTTGACCACTACGCCTTCGCCCTCGATGCAGAGTACCCCAACAAGGCGGCACGGGTGAAGGCAGAGTTTTGGGTAAGTCTCCATCGCACAACATTGATCAATACGTCGCATTCATTGGACTTTTCTTGAAATAATGAATGGATATATCGCTTTTGTATGCAGACTTGTTACAGATGCGAGGAGGGATTTGAGGCCAGGGCGGAGCAGGTGACTACCAAAGCCTGTAAAAAACTCATCACCGACATGCATCACAAGGTGCGCATCCAGGCCATCGTAACCTACTATGAGTCAAAGCTTAGAGAGAGGAAAACCAAAAAAGACGCAAGAGAGATGTAGCTGACCTGGGAGCAGTACCTTGAGGTAAATTAAGAACATCAATATTGATTCATTTTGAGATTAAGCTGGTTTAATTTGATCTTCTTATATGTCCAATACTTGATGACGTGTAGATGATTCCCTG
This sequence comes from Miscanthus floridulus, assembly GCF_019320115.1. NCBI lineage: Eukaryota > Viridiplantae > Streptophyta > Magnoliopsida > Poales > Poaceae > Miscanthus > Miscanthus floridulus. The sequence goes on along the minus strand of NC_089590.1, from coordinate 71,797,253 downwards.
GTGGTGCCAAGCGTATCCCGAGTGCTGGGCGATGATGGAGAGGTGATTCATGGAGGAGTACCTCAAGATGCACAGGGATACCTGGGACCGTCGTTTGCAGATGCAAGGTCCAGCACACCATCAAGGCAGCCGCAGCCTCGCCGGATACAAACAAGCATAGGTATGCGAATTCATTTATCTATTGTGACGCTCAGTTCTGCTTGATTTCTAATCATCGTGCTGTCTTTCTCGCAGTCGGCGTCACATAGTGGCCAGGCTTGCTCGGACTTCTAGGCATGGTGTATGGCCCACAAGGGCAAGGCGACGTCCAACGTCTCCTTCAACCTGGAGGACCCACCTGAGGCATACACGAACTCGAGCGTTCACTTCCGCATCAGTGAGTACACTGAGGTGACGAGGTCGCTTCATGGGTCAGACCATGATCCGAGCACCCAGGACTTCGATGGAGAGGCCATCATGAGGATGGGGCAAGGCAAAAAGCATGGGCGGTTCTAGCTTGGCGACGGCGTCATCGACACGGCCTCTACTCCCTCTCTCTCCTAGATCCGAGCACGGAGCACGAGCGAGAGCCCGGCCATTCGCACACGGCTGACCGCTGCACAGCACCGGGTCGACGTGCTCGAGGTTATTCCTGTTTTACTTGTCATACATTGATCTTTACACACCTTAATTAGCTTTACATTACTGAAACATTAGAGTGAAATATTGCAGGCCCGGCTGGAACAAGAAATGAGGCAACGCCAGGAGCTTGCGGCCCAACTGGATGTCAAGCGGACCGAGCGGTAGGCCTAGGCATAGAGGCTGACGGACATTACGGAGTTCCTACAAGGGCTTGGGCAACGTGTGGGCTTCTCTCTGCCAGCTAGGCTGTTGGTTCCACCTCCGCATCCTGCAGCTGCAGCTACTCCTGTAGTCCTATGAGTATGAAAGTTTTTTTACTTTCGCTTGTGCTTTGCTTGTATGGCCTCTACCTTTCTAGATTAGCTATCCAAATAATCTTGTCTCACATGCAATCTTTACTACTTTGTGCAGTCTCTATCTGACGATGGTTCGAATAATCCACCTCATGCACCTCCGAATGATGGAGCTGGGCCTTCATCACAGTCGCAGTGGCCGAGATGAGTGCACGTTGTATTTTTTTCATTTGTTGTTTATTTGGTGATGGACTTGTGATATACTTGTGATGCACTTGTGGACTTTGATGGACTTGCGGATTTATTTGGATGGACTTGAGTACTTATTATTATATATGTGATATATATTATGATGGATGTGATATATGCGGATGGATGTATGGATGGATGAGATATATATGTGATGGATGAGATATATATGTGATATATGCTTGTATGAATTTATTTGTCATGATAGAATGTAAAAAAAAATAAAAAAATGTAGTTTTGGGTCACTTTGCCGAGTGTTGCACTCGGCAAAGGACCCATTTGCCGAGTGCCATGGTCACAGCACTCGGCAAAGCCGGAAAAATGGGCGCTCGGAAAACCGTTGTTCCAGTTTTGTCGAGTGCCAAGACCATGGCACTCGGCAAAGATTTAAAAAAAATTCAAACTTTGCCGAGTGCCAGACAGAGGGCACTCGGCAAAGAATTTTTTTTAAAAAAATTTCAAACTTTGCCGAGTGTCAGCTAGAGGGCACTCGGCAAAGAATTTTTTTTTAAAAAAAATTCAAACTTTGCCCAGTGCCAGCCAGAGGGCACTCGGCAAAAAATTTTTTTTAAAAAAAATTCAAATTTTGCTGAGCGCCGGCCAGGGGGCACTCGGCAAAGAATTTTTTAAAAAAAATAAAAAATAAAAAATCATTGCTGAGTGCCTGCAGGGTTGGCACTCGGCAAAGAGACCGTCAACGGGGCTGGCGCCGTGACGGTCGCTTTTCTTTGCCGAGTGCCCGATAAAAGACACTCGGCAAAGAGGGCTTTGCCGATCAATTTTTTACCATGTGTTCTTTGCCGAGTGCAATTTGGCCTAGGCACTCGGCAAAGAACCTAAATCCAGTGGTGATTCCGCGGCATGCGGACACTGGCTGGATGTTTCTTTTTTTTTTCTTTTTTCTACTTTTTTAACCTTTTTTCACTTCTTCTCAACTAGTTTAAGTCATGAGCAATTTTTTATAAGATGTTGAACAACACTAACTTATGCGTGTATAAGTTATGTTATTTGTATAATTTATGTAAAATCTTGTTGTAAAAGTTATGTTGAAAAAAATATAATATACAAGTTATGCGTATAACTTTGTCATGTAGTAAGTTATAAGTATAAGTTATGCTTATAACTTTGTCATAGAGTAAGTTATATTTATAAGTTATGCATATAATTTTATCACGCAGTAAGTTATATGTTTAAGTTATGCTATTTTTTCTTTTTCTGTTTCTTTTTTCTACCATTTTTTACTTTTTTCACTTCTTCTCGACTAGTTTAAGTTGTGTGCAATTTTTTATAAAATGGTGAACAACAATAACTTATGTGTATAAGTTATGTTATTTGTATAATTCAATTATGTAGGAGTAAAATCGTGTTGTAAAAGTTATGTTGAAAAAATGTTATACGTACAAGTTATGCATATAACTCCATGTAGTAAGTTATACATATAAGTTATGTGCATAGCTTTGTCGTACTAAGTTATATGTATATGTTATACGCGCATCAAATGGAAACTGTGTGTCTGAGTGTGCAACCGAGCGCACGAAAAAGAAAGAGAAACGCGCATGCGAGGTTAGCTAAAAAAAAGGAAACCTGTAGAAATTAATTTTTTTGCTAAGAAGAAAGTCGTGGGAGCCGTCGGATGATCATTCACTCATTTCAAATATGGTGAGCGCTCGCAAATTAGTGGCGTCGATCACAACATGTGTCATTGTGTGCCTCGGCGTTTTGTCGATTGCAACAACGAGCGATGAAATCGGCACGGAGATCGCATCTGCATTGCAACACCAAAGGGGTGATTTCGTATGTCCTGCTAGGTGTCAGTGTTGTTTTACTGGTATTTTCGGACATGCAACTTGCTAGTAATTTGCTTCTGTTGTGAGAAATATTACACGTCAAATCAAGAATTAAAAAAGCACAAAACTCAAGCTTATCGATTTCTAATTGTGTACAACTTGAGAACATCTCCTCTAACAGTATGGAGAGTCTATTATATTCTAGAGTTCATTTCAGTGTCATTGCACGAATTATATGGTGTTTGGTCTGATGAACCATCTCATTCTAGATGAAGATGGTGTGTCATGAGTCCATCTATGAAAATTTAATGGAATAATGAATTCATTTCTAATGCTTATACTAATTATTAACTTGTAGAAGATAATGTAGCAACTCAAGAACACGTTTTATCCCCTCCTCCTCCTCCCCCCCAAAAAAAATCAAAAACAAAAAAGTGATAAGAGATAAGATGATGAACTACCCAAATTTTCAAACCAAACACCTAACTGCAAGGTACCGATTACAGATGTACGTTTAGGATATCACTATCGAAATAAAATTAATAAAAAACACCTAGCACTACCGATATACATTTCAGGATATTCTGGATATATATTTTTCAAAAAAAGAATCTCGTTGATGTAGTATTATTCTGTAAGTCATACAAAAGCTAGAGAAAATTTCCTATACGGCCCTCTTAAAACTCGGCCTTCCCTCCTTGATCTTGGAACTTTTGAACTTACCTATGTGACCTCAAATCCATCTTATGTTCCTTGTTTTGGTTTTTAGTCAGTTTAGCCATTTAACAGTGTTAACTATGTGTGAAAGAAGTGAAAATAATGCTCAAATAAATGAAACATGTGCAAACTACAAGCATCTAAAAAAATGCAGTAAAATTTTGAACTCTATACCTTCAATAACGTTACTTTTGCGCCCAAGGATAAAATGGATTTTTCGTCTCTCACTTAACACTGTTACATGGTCAAACTGACCGAAAGGCCAAAAAAAGAAATGAAAGATAGATTTGAGGCCATATAGAAGTTCAAAAGTTGTAAGGCCAAGGAGGGAAGCCTGAGTTTTAAGAGGGCCGTATAGAAAATTTTCTCCAAAAGCCATCGTTTGAATCAACAACTATTAAACAAAGCGCAAGGAGCAAAATGACAAATTAGAGCCTTCTACAACAGTATAATTGAACACGGTTTAGCAAAAATCATCAACTGTTTCAAGATAATTTAAACTGTTAAAACCACTTTCTAACTCAGGTATGGAGACAATTAAAACGGTTTTAAGAGTTGAAGGAGGAAAGTTACCTAGTTTTAGAGTTCCGAGAGAAAACCTTGAGTAAACCCAATAATTTAAAAAATAGCTGACGAATTTTTGCAAGATTAACAATGTACATTCTTGACGCTGTTAAACGTTGTGGTTCCACCATTAACAATGTAGATTAATTCTTATTTTATTGCGTGACTACCGTTGGCCTCAAGCTTTGGGGCAAAGCCTGGTACGAAAACCAAATGTATCCTCATTGATGACCAATTATGGTTTTGCCGATTTTCATTATAGCATGATTAATTGAACACGTCTTCTCTTTTGATTCTGTTCATTTTAAACCACCACTATGATACGCAATTTAAACTTAGTTACCACTTGACGAGTCATTCTCTTCTACTGTTGTGACTTTGTGAGGGGACAAGCCTAGACTATACCTATAAGCATCTACCAAGAACAAGATTATATATAAGAAAGAATAATTTGTATTGTTTATTTTTTCTACGTTAGAACTTGCATTTTCCACAATATGGATAGACCCTATTTCTTGTATGGGATCTTTATCTTCTTTGATTTTCAACATTTCGTTTTTGACATTTCGAATTGAATTATGTTTCTAATTATCATTACATTTAATATCATCAAAATTTCAAATTTAAACGTGTTTAAGTCAATTTTAAACTCTTAAGAGCATTACATATATATGAGAATGGGGTGGTGCTTTATGTTTATTTAATACTAGCAATGAAAAGATGGGTGATAGATAAATATATATTCTATGAGTTTTTAGGTTCAAACTTTTACGTGGTGGCACTGTGGCAGTAATAGATAATTTATTAACATTATATATTGCATTTTGATTTTATTTTTGATTAATATGGTAATCTTTAGGCCTTGGATTATTTACTTAAATATTTTTTGAGTAGTTTTTAGTTAAATATTAAGATGATAAATTATGGGACAAACCAAAGGTGGAACTTTATTTAGACTTTAGGTCCTAGCCTACGCGGCCTACACCCGAGCCATGTTGGGTAAGACAAATGGACCACCATGATGAAAACCTTTTCTTGCTATGGGTCGGTCCGGTCTTGTTTTGACCAGGTCAAGATTCAACAATGGCCAGTTTAATGTTGCCATACATACTATATCAGTATGCAAGTAGGCTAGCCCACGAACCTGCATATAGTTTTGTGTGTTGTCGACAATCCACATAATTAAGTCTATATGTGTGTTCGCGGGCCAGCTCATTTACTACCTCCATAGACATTAGATGTGCAACCTCTCAACTCTTGAGGTAGCAGTTGTAAATACAATTTGGCTTCTCAGTTCTCAAAGAGTCAGAAGACCGAGCTAACAAGTGCCTAGTCTCTAGTGGGATCAAACTCTTTCTGGGGAAATGGTAGTGTGTGACTACCATTGTTTTTTTCCTTCGGGGTGGGCCGGTGTGGTGAGTGAGTGCCGTTGTTCATGTGGAAGACAAAGTAAACCCAGGAGTAGTTTTTTTTTTTTGAAAGAACAAGAGGGGCAGGCGAAGGTGAGGGTGTTTTGGTGGAGAGTGGTGAATGGTTTTCTTCCTATCCTACCCGTACGTGGTGAGCCACCGAAGACATATTGAGCCTATACTTTTTCGTGAAGTCTGTGGGACAGATGATGAATCCATCAAGCATGCATTGTTGGATTGTACGGTGGCTAGAGCCTTTTGGGAGCAGGTAAAAGCTTTTACGGGAGCGAAGTTACCCGTGCTGCAACCAATAATTTGGCCTCGGGACATTGTGGATCCAGATGTGATTGCAGCCATAGATATCCATGCAGCCCGTAGCACGACGGCTCGGCACGAAGCCCGCATTTTTTGCCCGCCTCGAGCCCGGCCCGGTCCGGTGGCGTACGGGCCCAGGCTGGCACGGCCCGGAGTAGCAGGTCGTGCCTAGGCCTTACCCTAGGCACGAGGTGCCAGCCCGGTATAGCCAGGCCTACAACAGCAGGCCCGGTAGCAAGCTAATTCATCTACGGCCCAACAACTCACCATAGCCCAACATCTTATGTCTAACCGTAGGCCTGCTCATTGAGTCATTGACTACCTCGGCCATGATACGGATATCCCATTCCCCACCGTGACTCTCGAGTCCACTCCTACTTCCCCGCTGCGCCGCACGAACTCGCTCGCCCCATCTCGCGCTCCTCTTCTTCCTTCGCTCGGCCGCCCGCAACGCCGTCTCGCCCAGTCTCGCGCTCCTCTCCTCTCCGACCAGTGCGCCGCCGGTGGCCTCACCTGCATCTGGGATCTTTCTTCCCCCACTGACCTCCATGTCGCAGATCTGATGCCGCTGCTGCCGAGTGGCTAGCTGCCACCTCCACATCGACTCATGCCGCCGCCATCTCCCCCAACTCGCGTCACCGCCTCCTCTTTCCTCTCTACCTCACGTGGCCTCGACCCTTGGCTCCTCTACGCGGCTGGCGGCGGTGCTCCCCCACGGCTCCACTGCAACGCGGGCTTCGAGCTGGCCTGTCCTGCTCCACAGGCCGTGCTTCCTAGGCTAGCCCGGCCCGAAAATCAACCCAACAAGCCATGCCTGGGCCGCTGGTTAGGCACGGAGCCTATTTGGGCACGGCCCAGGAGGCACGATGTGCCGTGCCGGCCCGACCCCCATCGGGCCGTGCCCGGTGGCCCGGTAGTGGCCCGGCCCGATGGACATCTATAATTGCAGCCAAAGATGCAGGCGTCATTTTATGTGGTATGTGGTCTGTTTGGATGACGAGGAACAAAGGCCGGCATGGAGAAGGAGTGCCCGTGAAGGTAGCTGCTAGGTGGGCAATTGACACTGCATTTGACCTCTGGCAATTTGCCCATCCGATCAAAGTCCCAACAGCTCCGGTGAGCAATCAAAGGTCCTGGCAAGCACCGGAGCGAGAGTGGATTAAGTGCAATGTCGATGCTGCTTTCCATGCTGAGAATGGGACGGCGTCGTCAGGAGTGGTTCTGCGAGATCATGAAGGAAGAACATGTGGAGGCAGAGCGAGTTGGTATGAACATTGCCTCAATGCTTTAACTGCGGAAGTTGTGGCATGCCGGGATGGCCTGCTATATGCATTGGAGAGAGGAGTGCGGAGGCTGAAGATGGAGTCTGACTGCCAGGTGCTGGTCCGGCTGTGGACTAACCGAGCAAACCAAAAATCGGAAGTCGATTACTTGCTGAAGCAGATGGAAGCAGACATCAGCCGGAGCTTCGAATCTTTTGATTTATCGTTCATTAGTAGAGATTGTAATAGATTAGCTCATGAATGTGCTCGTCTAGTTTCTCATGAAAACCGGGTGGAGGAGTGGCTTATAATCCCACCAGGGCTTAGGGAGATCGTAGACATGGATTGTAATATTAATCTGGTTCATGGCTAATATATGAAGCTCTGACTCCCCCCCCCCCAAAAAAAAGAGGGGCAAGATGCCCCTACTGAAGATTTAAATTAAATTGAAGAGTCAAATACAAATACGTAAGGCGAAAATAAAACAGGATAAGAACCAAAGGCAAGCTGGACGAAACGGGACTAAACCCAGCAGTAGTTGTCAAGTCTATCAGGCGAAGGAGATGGAGACGGGGCTCCTCACGGTGTGCTTGTCAGACACCCACCGGAGCGAGCCCTCCACAATCTTGGCGTCAGTGCTCTGCCCCCGCCACACGGAGACCGTGAAGTTCTGAGCCTGGTTCACCTCGGTGAACTGCAGCGAGCTCGGAGTGACCTGCACCTGCACAGAGGCTGGCAGGTCGACGTGCGGGTAGTAGACCGCCGGCGCCTCCCCGACATTCTTCACCGTGCGGCTCACCACGACCGGAGCCGTGGGGTTCGTCGTCGACGGGAGCGTGACCGTGATGGATGGGTAGTTGAGCATGCGGTCCGGGATCACCGTGATGGTCGAGCAGTCGATCGAGCGGCGCGCGATCACGGACACCTCCTTGCTCGTGTACATGCCGCAGAGGAAGCCGATGTACTCGGCGGGCCCGATGTCGTAGACGAGGCCAGGATCGAGGGCCTTGTCGGGGTTCACCTGGCCGGCGCCTGTGGCGAACAAGTTGGCCGGCACGTACTGCTCGTCCACTATTGGTTTCCCCGATCTGTCGTCGGGGTCAGCGGTCGTCATGATGGCGGACTTGATCGCTGACGGCGACCAGTCCGGGTACTTACTCTTGATCAGCGCGGCGATGCCGCTGAGGTGCGGCGTGGACATGGACGTGCCGGATTCCAAGTTGAACGTCGGCTCTGTGGACGGAGGGCCAACCCGGAATGGCCACGCCGCGAGCACGCTCACGCCGGGGCCTGTGATGTCAGGCTTCAGGATGCCGGGGTTCTGGATGCTGGGCCCGCGCGAGGAGAACGAGGTGATAGCCGGTGCCGGTGACGTGCCAAGCATGGTGCCCTTGAAGATGATTTGCGCCACCGGGTTCGCCGTGGAGTTGATGTACTCCTTGATGGCAACGCCGGCGACGTAGCTGACGTGCGAGGCAGGGAGCACGTGCGCGTCGGCGAGGGTGCTGTATCCGTCGGCGAACTGGTTCGCCATAATCATGCCGAACCCACCGGCTCTCTTCACCTCGGCACCTTTGTCAAGCCTTGCGACGATGCCACGGTCGCAGAGCACGATCTTGCCTTTGACATCGAAGCCGTCCAGTGAACCGTTGCCGCAGAAACTGGCGTTGGGTGTTGAGCTGGCGCCCGCGTAGACCAACGGGTAGGTGACGGTCGTCGAGATGTTGGGCTGGAAAGCCGATTCGCCATCGAACGTCGAGCCGTTTCCGAGGCGCACCTGGGCAGCGATCAGACGGTCCATGGTGCCCGCCGCGACGGTGAGCATCCACGGCGCGTCGTTGGACAGCGTGCTATCCGCTGGGCCGTCGTTGCCAGCCGCCAAGCTGACAAAGACGCCCTTCTCAACGGCCGCAAATGTGCCAATGGCGAGGCTGTCTTCGTAGAACGGCAGCGTCGGCCCGCCAAGGGACATGGAGATAACGTCACAGCCATCACCGACGGCCGCGTCGATGCCGGCGAGGATGTCGGCACTGGTGCACTCGTCGCCACACACCTTGTACATGGCGACGTGCGCGCGTGGCGCCATGCCGGAGGCAGTGCCGGCGGCCTGGCCGAGCACCTGTGCGCCCGGCACGACGGCTCCCGCCGCGGTGCTCGACGTGTGCGTGCCGTGCCCGTCCTGGTCGAGCGGGGACGGATCCGACTCGAAAGAACGTGCGCCGATGAGCTTGTTGTTGCACGCCGAGGCGTTGAAGTCGCAGCGGCCCTTCCACTTGGCCGGCGGCGGCGGCATGCCGTAGCCGCTGAAGGAGGGATGGAAGGGATAGACGCCGCTGTCGAGCACGCCGATGATGACGCCCTCGCCGAACTCGGAGGTGTAGTTCCTCCCCCTCTGCGGCAGCTCCAGTCCAAGGAACTGCGGCGTGTGTGTCGTCAGCAGCCGGTACACGTGGTTCGGCACCGCCGTGACGAACCCGGGCATGGCGGACAGCGCGTCGAGTTCCTGCTCCGTCAGCCGAGCGGCGAAGCCGCTCGCGACGTGGTGGTACGAGTGGACGAGCCGCTCGTCCTCTGGAAGGAACGTCTTGTACCAAGTCGTTCGGTCGTCGGTCGTGCCGAACACGTGGCTCTCGTGCGGCTGCACGTGAACGATGAACGTACGGAGCTCATCGCCGGTCACCGCGGCGACGACTGCAAGGAGAAGGATGGGGAGCAACGGGAGGTTGAAGCTTCCCATGGCTGGCTTGCTGTGAGCTATTGTGTGAGCGTGCATGGACTTTTTATAAGACCTACGTGCTCGTATGCTCCATTATTAAAGGTTCCATATGCGTTAGATTAGCGTTCTTGTCGCTGTCAAGGAAAGCCGCAGACGGACGGCATTGTTCTGGCCGCGGCACGGAGATTCGGAGCCGTGCCAATGTTGGGAGATGTTTGCAAGGACCGGACTGAGTTTACGATATGGACGTGTACTGGTTTGCTTGGGAATTGCCGTCTCGCGTTAGAGACGAGACGACTGTTTCCGCGCGGCAGACGCGCGCCTGAATTGTTGTCTGTGGATAGCGCAAAGCTAGGGCAACAGGTAAATTCCTGGGGAATCACGACTCTTGACGCCGGTCCGAGAGCAAGTGTCGTATACCGTGTCACTTGTGTCATTGTGTGCCTCGGCGTTTCCTCGATTGCAAAAACGAGCGATGAAATCGGGACGGAGATCGCAACTGCATTCCAACACAAAAGGGATGATGATTTGGTATATACTGCTAGTTGTTGCCAGTGTTGTTTTGCTGGTATCTTCGGACAGGCAACTTGCTAGTAATGTTGTTTCGGTTGTGAGAAATATTACACGTCAAATCAAGAATTAAAAAAAGCATAAAACGCAATGCTTATCGATTTCTAATTGTGTACAACTTGAGAACATCTCCTCTAACGGTATGGAGAGTCCATTCTAGAGTTAATTTCAGTGTCATTGCACGAATTATGTGGTGTTTGGTCTGATGAACCATCTCATTCTAGATGAAGATGGTGTGTCATGAGTCCATCTATGAAAATTTAATGGAATGACTTCATTTCTAATGCTTATACTAATTATTAACTTGTAGAAGATAATGTAGCAACTGAAGAGCACATTTTATCCCCAAACAAAAAAAAATTGATATGAGATAAGATGGTGAGCTACCCAAATTTTCAAACCAAACACCCAACAAGAAGGTACCGATTACAGATGCACGTTTAGGATATTATTATGGAAATAAAATTAATAAAAAAACACCTAGCCCTACCGATGTACATTTTAGCTAGGTTATTCTAGATATATATTTTTTAAAAAGAATCTTGTCGATGTAGTATTATTCTGCAAGTCATACAGAAGCTAGAGGAAATTTCCTACATGGCCCTCACAGTCTTCCCTCCTTGGTCTTGGAACTATTAAACAAAGCGCCAGGAGCAAAATGACAAATTAGAGCCTCCTGCAACAGTATAATTGGACAAGATTTAGTAAAAAGCATAAATTGTTTTAAGATAATTTAAACTGTTAAACGCCACTTTCTAACTCAGGTAGGTAGGGAGATAATTTAAATGGTTTTAAGAGTTGAGGGAGACAAGTTACTTAGTTTTAGAGTTCAGAGAGAAAACCTTGAGTAAACCCAACATTCAAGGAGGCTATAAAAGAATTGTTCCTTCTTTCAACTAAGGGCTCTTTTGGAACAAAGGATTTTCATAGGAAAAACATAGGATCCTCCGTCCAATAGAATTTGTTATTGTAGCACCCTTTGGAACATAGGATTGTGCCATAGGAAAAATAAAAGAAACTTTCCTTTGGGCGTGATTTTACAGGAATTTTGTAGGATCCAAAACATCCACTACAAGCTCATGTTTTTCATTCTTGTGCTTTTCCTATGAACCATCCAAACATCAATTCCTATGACTTTCTTTTGTTTTACAATTCTCTATTTTGCATAAGCAATCCCATCTTATTCCTGTATTTTTTCTATTCCTATGTTCTTCCAATCCTGCGTTCCAAAGGAGCTCTAAGTGTTTTCAATTGCTAGGCGGGCTTCTTCTTGAGCTGCACCTATTATGGGCTTGGAGGCTCAGTTGGGTATAAGTGTCCATCCTTTTTGGACTTCTTTCTATTTTTTTAAAGCTAAATCTTTTTTTAAAGCTTCTAGATATATTTTTATGAATTACAAATATTTTATTTGAGTTTATTTACATGACCCTGTCTACCTATATGATTTTTCTCGGAACTTTAGAAACTTAAAAATATTTTTCATGATTTAAAAACTTCATTAGGCGTTCGTAGAAAATTTTTAATTAAAAATAATAAAACCATCTAACTCAGGTACAGTTTACAGTTCAAGAACGCAATGGAAGACCCCATTCTCAGGAAAACAAACAATCATCTGGCTAGATAGACCACTGGTATCAATTCAAGCGAAGGAAATGGAGAGGGGGCTCCTGACAGTGTACGTGTCTGACACCCACCGGAGCGCGCCTTGCACCACTGGAGCGCCGTTCTGCCTCGGCCACACGACCACTTTGAAGCTCGGCTCCTGGTTCACCTGGGTGAACACCAGTTCGCGTGGGTACACGGCGACGGTCACGTCATCGTCAAATATGTCAACCGCCGCGTAGTACACCGACGGCACCTCCCCGACGTTCTTCACCGTGCGCTCAACGACCGCGGGCGTGCTCCGATTCCACGTCTGCTGGAACGCGACAGAGATGGACGGGTAATTCAGCATGCTCTCCGGGATCACCGTGACGGCCGAGCAGTCGACCGGCCTTCTCGCGATCACCGACACGTTCTGGCTGTCGTACAGGCCGCAGAGGTAGCCGATGTAGTCGCTGGCCGCGATATCGTAGACCAGGCCGGGGTCCGCGGCCTTCTCAGGGTCCCGCCGGCACACGCTGTTCGTTGAGGATGGGATTGCCGGCACGGTCGGTGGCATCCGCGGTGGTCATGATGGCCGACTTGATAGCGGCAGGTGACCAGTGAGGGTGCTTGCTCTTGACGAGCGCCACGACGCCGCTGAGGTGAGGCGCCGACATGGACGTGCCGGAGATGAGAACAGGTGCCGACGGCGGGCCAACCTGGAACGGCCATGCGGCGAGCACGTTGACGCCGGGGCCCGTGATGTCGGGCTTCAGAATGCCGGGGTTCTCAATGCTAGTCCCACGAGAGGAGAAGGTGGCGATGGATGGAGCAGGTGGCGTGCCGAGGATTGTACCCTCAAAGATGATCTGCGCCGTGGCGTTCGACGTGGAATTGACGTAGGACTTGATGGCTGAAGCGGCGGCGTAGTCGACGTGCAACGCCGGCAGGACGTGTGCGTCGGCGAGCGTGTTGTAGCCTTGAGGAAATGTGTTGAGCAGTATCATGCCGGCGCCGCCGGCACTTTGGACCACCGCGCCTTTCAGTATCCTCGTGATGTTGTGTCCCGGCCCGCCCCCCAGTTCGCAGAGCACGATCTTGCCCCTGACGTCCATGCCGTCCAGCGAGCCGTTGCCGCAGAGCTCGGCGTACGGCTTCCCGCTCGCGCCAGGGTAGACCAACGGGTAGAAGGTGGAGTTCCAAGCCTGTAGCTGGTAGAGCGACTCGCCGTGGAAGACGTAGCCGTTCCCCAGGCGGACCGTCGAACGAATGGAGCGGTCCATCGTGCTTGCAGCGACGGTGAGCATCCACGGTGTTGGGGTTTAGTCAAAAGACTAGGGCGGAAGAAGCCCTCACCTATCAGACTAGTCTTTTAGATTAGGAAGGTCCAAGGTCTTATATGTTATAGCTTCGGTGGACCTGAGACCTGTGGGAGCGCAGCCTATATGGCGGAAGAAGCCTCATGAGCCTATGGTCAGAAAAGCTAAACCCAATAAAAAATCTCGAGCGTCACACATATGACTAAGAAGAAAGTACGGCGGGGCACCCTAATGTGTGACTAAGAGGGAAGATTGTGTGTGTGGGGGGGGGGGGCAGTATGGCGGGGGCTCCTCGATGGACATGGAGATGATGAGATTGTTTGGGGGGAGTATGGCGGGGGCACACCGATGGACATGGAGATGATGTCGCAGCCGTCACCCACGGGGGCGAGGATGGCAGAACCCGGGCATTGCAGACCTTGTACATCGCGACGTGCGCGCGGGGCCTGGCCAAGAGCCTGAGCGCCTGGCACGGCGGCTCCCGCGGCCGTGCTGGCAGTGTGCGTGCCGTGCCCTTCGTCATCGACCGGCGGCGCCCGCCAATCGTCGGAAGTGGAGTTGGTCGTGGCGTTAGAGCTGGGCACGAAAGAGCGGGCGCCGATGAAGTCGCAGCACCCATTCCACGCGGCCATTGAAGTCGCAGCACCCATTCCACCTGGCCGGCGGCGGCGGCATGCCGTCGTCGCTGAAGGAGGGGTGCGACGGTACGATGCCGGTGTCGAGCACGCCGATGATGACCCCAGCGCCGCGTTCGGCGACGGGGTAGGACCTCTTGGCCTCCCGGGCGTCCAGCCCGAGGAACTGAGGCGTGTGCGTCGTGTGCAGCTCGTACATCTGGTCCGGGACCGCCGTCACGAACCTGGGCATCGATGACAGAGCGTCGACCTCCTGCCGCGTCAGGCGGGCCGCGATGCCGCTGGCGACGTGGTGGTACGCATGGACGAGCCGGCCGTCCTCCGGGAGGAACGACCTGTACCACGTGTTCCGGTCGTCGGCGGTAGCGAGCATCTGGTTCTTCTGGGGCTGCACATGGACGATGAACGTGGTGAGCTCATCGCCGGCGACCACGGCAACGGCAGCAAGGAGAAGGAACGGCAACACAAGGGTCAGCGAGGAGAGCTTGAAGCTTTCCATGGCTGCATTTTGTCCTGAGGTTCTTCTGTGTGTTTCCATGCATCGAATTTATAGCGTACTTAGCCTGCCTACGTACTCTATGGAATATTGGAATTGCCAGATAGGCCCGTTTGGTATGGATTCCCCTGCATCCGGCTCCTACCGACTCTACACTGTAGATCCACTGTAGACGAAAGCCTTTCTCTCTCCTCTTATCGCTGACACGCAAGGAGCTGCTGAGCCAAAATTTTTAGCTTCACTAGCTCTTGAGAGGGAGAGGGAAGGGAGGAAATCAGCTCTAGTGAACAGAAGCGCTACAGTGAATTGCAGTGGGAGGTCTTCTCTGCTTGGGCTTCGACAATATTCCGAAACTTTTGCCCTCTGAACATGGAAGTATTCAGCAGTTTTTGTTTTCCTTGGGTACGTACAGGCTAGCAAGTGCCTTTGACGGCGACAGGCGGTTCTACATACTTGCTCCTTTTGAGTCCTGAAAAACAAGACACGTCAAGTGCAAACCAGGCGGCTTCGTAAACATCGGAAAGGTGTAAACTTACGATATGATACTAGTCGGCTGTCCGTTCCTCCGAACGCCACCTTCGAATGTGCCGCCGCGGGCCTCCGCGTGCCGCCCCCGCCACCACCAATACCCGGCAGCCTTAGAAAGGGAGGGGCCCAGGGCGGGCGACCATACAGGCGGTGGCGACCGAGCAGGCGGGGCCTAATAACCGGTTGACGGTCACTGCTATAGAAAAACTTTCACGCGGCGTTTGGCTTTGGAGCTCCGAGGCGGGAGGACTGGTTGCCCGCCTCCATTATTTGGTGGCAGGGCAGCCGGCCCAGTGCCTGCCTCAGTTAATCATTAATGGAGATGGACAACCTTAAGCGCCCGTCTCCATTAATATCGATTAACCGAGGCGAACATTCTAACACAACCACCTCCGTTAATCATTAACAGAGGCAGGCATCCTTAAGCGGCCGCCTCGGTTAATATCGATTACCGAGACGGGCATCCTAACGCAACCTCCTCGGTAAATCATTTATAGAGGCGGACATTTATAAGGTGTCCGCCTCAAAAAATCAGGCCCAGCCCGCTAGCCCACACCATCCCACTACCATCTTCATTATATAAATGAAATCATAAACCCTAAACACTCCACTCTCCCTCTCCTTTCTCTCGCTCGCCGAGCTGCTCCTCTCTTTCGGCACAGCGTCCGTCCCCCTCAACGGTGAACTAGGCACCGCGTCCTTCCCTCTCCCTTCTCTCTCTTCGGGGGCGCCGGGCCACTTCTACGGCAGTGGATCCGGCACCACGGAGCACCACCGAGCACAGATGCAGGCATCGGCGCGGGGCGGATCCAAGCGGCGCGGGGTCCCCCGACGGCGGCTCGGATCGGAGCTAGGTGGTGCGGGGCCCCCTGATGGCGGCAGATCTGGCGGCTGGTGAAAGGTCCTAATGGCTAGAGGGGGGTGAATAGCCTATTAAAATTTTCTACAGCAACACTTAATCCAAGTGGTTAGCCAATTAAACGGTGAAACGAGTGTTGCGCTAGCCTACTAAAAAGCAAGCCTCCTATCCACAATTCTAGATACTATGATCTCTAATTCACACAAGAGGCTAAGTCACTACTCTCTAAGTTAGTGAGGTCTCAAAGACTAACTAAAGAGCCTCACTAACCACTAGACAAGACACAAGCTAGCTCTCAAAACAAATTACACTAAAGAGCTTAGCTACACTAGAAAAGTAAAAACACAAGAGAGGTAGTGAGTTATACCACCGTGGCAAGAGATAATGAATCGATTACAATGAATACCAATGAAATCATCGGAGACAAGAGGACATAATGATTTTTCATCGAGGTTCATTTGCTTGCCAGCAAGCTAGTCCCCATTGTAGCGATTCATCCACTTGGAGGTTCACACGCTAATAGGCATCACACGTCTAACCCGCAATCGGGTGCTGCACAACCAATACAAGATCGAGATCCACAAGCTACGGCCAATCCACTAGAGTACCTTTTGGCTCTCCACCGGGGAAAGGTCAAGAACCCCTCACAATCACCATGATTGGAGCCAGAGACAATCACCTTTCTTCACTCGACGATCCTTGCTGCACCAAGCCGTCTAGTTGGCGACAACCACCAAGAGTAACAAGTGAAATCCGCAGCAAAACACAATCACCAAGTGCCTCTAGATGCAATCACTCAAAGCAATGCACTTGGATGCTCTCCAATCTCACCAAATGATGAATCCATCAAGTAGGAGTGGATGGAGAGGAATAGCTCAACTCTAAAGGATGAGAAGTATGTCAAAGTGCCAAGAGAGGGTGCCCAAGGCCAGCCCTTTCGCTTAAATAGACACATCCAAGAGCTCGTGACCATTAGACCACTTAAGTGATCATCGGACCCACAGACATAGGGCATCAGACCATCTGACACCTAGGTCCAACGCTTTCGACGGCCAACCATGCGCTGCCATGTAATCGCGTTCAAACGGAATTGATCGTTGCCACGCAAACGGTCACTGACACGCTGAAAACGTCACCGTCGGACTCAGCTTTGGACTCACCGTTAGACTCCACACAGGGAGGGTCCGACGTAGTCTAGTAAGCAACAGAGAGGGCAGAAACCCTCGGACGCTAGTCTGACGCCTGCTGTCGGACTCAGGGAGAGTCCGACGCTGCCACGCGTCATGCCTACGTGTGCCTCGCCAAACACCGTGCCTGAGGAACAGTGCACTTGACCTGTCCGACACCACCTTTCAATAGGGTACGACGCAGAGGATCCGACGCTTGTCAAAACTACACCGAGAGGTTCCAGAGCTGTTGGACCTAGGCAGGTCCGATGCTCTCCCACGAGCGCTCATAAAGCCGCCACATTAGCACCCTAGCTAAGGTTAGCCATCGCACCCGGGGATAGCCGTTCAACGCTCCGAGAAGCGGGGTTCGACGCCTTTGATTCACTTCTTCTCGAGCGCAAACACTTCACCCTTACTCAAGTGTGCTAACCACTGTCATACCCAAATTTAAAGGCAAATCTGCATATAAATTATATGTCTGCCTAGGAATCAATTACACACATAGAGACAAATTAAAGAAGAATACCAAGCACAATGCTTTATTACATCATGAGTATTTAATCCATTACATAAATATATCAAAGTCTAGCAAGCAGAAATAAATAAAGATAACTCCATGTCGCCTCCATAGCCACAGGGATGATCATCTATTTGATCACAAGTCTAGTAATTCTCAGAAAAATCCTCATAACCTTTGTCATCTGTTACCCATCCAGAATTTTTATCCAAGTAATAAAAATAAACAAGCGTAAGTACATCTCGTACTCAACAAGAATAACACGGGGTTCATGAGGCTCAAAAAGATAGATACTGGTTCAACTGCATTTAGCTTTTATTGAGTCACAATTTTAAGCAATTGAGTAGCAGCAAATTTAACTTAAATCCAAATAAACACATGATTAGGTAAACATGAATAATGAATAGCATAAACATAATTATCATTAGTGATCATCTAATCCATAAGGGTCCAAGGCCGCTCGTGACCGTGAGCACGGCTGATATACCAGTTTTACACTCTGTAGATATTGTACACTTTCACCGTGAGTCGTTATTCCCATTTGCCCGGGGTCATGACTCCCATAACACTTCCAAGGTGAGCGGGCAGGGTATACTATAAAGTCTTTTAGAAGTTCGTCTAACAAGTTAGGGTCGCTAGGTTTCCAATTGGCAAGGGAATATAGAGCCCCCTTCCGAATGGCACATTCCGCGTAGGCTGTACACATAAGGACAGAGGCCGGCTCGACAAGCCCCTTTTGCGCCCTTTCAGGTAACCACTGACAAGCTAGAAAATGTCTTCATACTAAACTAAAGCCAAAGCCATGTAGCTCTCACGGTTGTACTGTAGATCCCGGATGATCGCTTACAGATAAGTTCTTAAGGAGAGGAATCTAGAGCATCACAAAACTATGCTCTAGCCCCTTGTTTCTTGTTGCTAAAAAACATCTTTTAATGTTTATTGCATATATCATTAGTCAAGTTACAAGATCATGGTCTATAATTGAGCACTAGCATCACTACCCAATGCAATAATCCCATAGGTGTCAAGGTACGGTATAAAACTAGGAAATCCTTAATGGTAAATCAAGGAGGACACATGCAGTATGATTAAAATATGATTAATGTGAATAGGACAACAAGGATGATCTCATGCTATACTTGCCTTGCTCAAAGTACTCCTGCTGGTCCTGTTGGTCATCAAAGAATTGGCCTTGCTCACCGTCGTATTGCTCACCGTCTATACTCGATCATCAATTCAGCAACACACAAACATTCGGAGCAATCATGCATAGCAAACAAGAGTTACAATTAGAATAGTACACCAACGGTAGAAAAAACAAGTTAAAAAGTTTATAAAATCATTCTACACGGCGCTACGAACACATAAATGCTAGAATCACCGAAATCGGATTTAAAACATAGAAGGTATGACATTTATAAGCTTATGATGGCAGAACCGTAATTAAACCGAACTTAATTTGAATTTAAAATAAATCAAAATCAGGATTTTGAACTGAACCTGGGACGGGGGGCAAAAATATAGAAAAAGGAGGGGCTCTTTAACAAAATAGCTAAGAAGGGGTATCTTCTAATCTCGACCGTTGGGCCCTGTTCGCTTCTCTTATAATCCGTCTTTTTAGGAGGAACAATGTTTTTCTCTCACAACAAATCAGCCGGAACAATGTTTCGGCTTGTTTTTTCAGTGAAGCGAACGGGGCCTTGATCTCGATCTAAACGGATGAAATTCCAGGAGAGAGTATAAGAGAAGAGGGTGGTTGTACGTCGTACGGAACAGGAGACGCACGTAGCCAGCCATTGCCGGCGGCGAGCTTCTCGCCGATGAACACGAAACTTGGGCCTACATGCCACGATTCATCATGGGGAAAACACGGGAATGGAGCGGAGATCATGGCGAGCTCACCAAGGGAGATTTCCCGAACGAAGACAAAGCGGAGATGGTGAGCGGCTCGATGGGGCGAACGCATAGGTTCCTGCAATTTTGGCGAAGGCGTGTGAGCGATAGAAAGCCAACGAGCGAGGAACAAGGGTGAGGGCGGCTTCTCAACCTCGATACAGAGCTCAGCGATGAACGAAGTTCGCGATGGAGCGACGGGAACGGTGAAGCGAACTTAGCGTCAGCAAGCTAGGCCATGACGGCGCTGCAATCTATGGACGCGGTGTCTATGGTGCTGAGACTAGAAAAACAGACGTGGCAGGGGCTCTACGGGTTTTATAGGGCGCCAGCTCACACAAACATCATCGAATAATGGGAGAATCAGAGCCGGAGGTGAAATTTCCATCTCCAGGCAGTCCGACTCGAGCATCATTTGGGGAAGGAGACGACGCTGTTGGCACGTGGGCCCGGCGCGGTAGGGAAACAGAGGGGAAGGAGGAGGAGTGCGCTGCACTCTGGCTGAAACTAGGCCAGCGGCAAGGAGGTGACCATGGCTGCGAGCTGAGCCAATTGACGTCTTGGCCAGCAGCAGTGACACTTTGAGATACACATGATCTCCTACTTGAAAAACCAAATCCCTTCTCCTAGTATCCGCATAGCTTTTCTGGTGAGACTGTGCCACTTTTAAGTTATCTCTAATCATCCGCACTTGCTCTTCGGCATCTCTAAGCACATCTGGGCCAAACACTTGACTTTCACCCATCTTATTCCCAAACAATGGTGTTCTACACTTTCGTCCATACAATGCTTCAAAAGGTGCCACTTAGAGACTCTTCTGGTAACTGTTGTTGTATGAAAATTCAGCATAATACAAACTCTTATCCCAACTTGTACCATATTGTAATGCACAAGCTCTCAACATATCTTCCAATATTTGATTCATCCTTTCATTTTGTACGTCTGTCTACGGATGATACGCTATGCTGAAATTCAACTTCGTCCCTAAAGATTTATGTACTTTCTGGCAATAGTGAGACGTGAATTGAGTACCTCTATTAGACACGATCTTCTTAGCAACTCCATGTAGACTCACTATCCTCTTCATATACAATTCAACCAACTTTGCACTGGTGTAAATGGTCTTGACCGGTAAAAAGTGAGCAACCTTAGTTTAGCGATCCACTATTACCCATATGGAATCAAATCCTCTCTGAGTGCGCAGCAAACCAACTATGAAATCCATACCAACCTCATCCCACTTCCACTCGCGTATCCTCATGGGCTATAGCAATCCTATAGGTCTTTGATGCTCAGCTTTCACCCTTTAACAAGTGTCATACAAAGCCACATACTCTGCCACATCTATCTTTAATTTGTACCACCGAAATTTCTCTTTAAGATCCAAATACATCTTAGTACTCCCAGGATGTATAAAATAAGCTGACTCATGAGCTTCACGTAGAATTGCATCTCTAATAGCCTTGATCTCAGGCACTCATAGCCTCTTACCAAACCATAAAGTACCGTTATCATCCGTACGGAAGCCGGGTGCCTTGCCAATCACTATATTTCCCGCTATCTCCTTTAATTTCTCATCCTTCAACTGGCCTTTGCGTATCTCTTGCTCTAAGATAGGCTCTATCACCAACTCCACTACATTAGTGACAAAACCCAAGTTGATATGCTCAAAATCAGCACACAACTCCTTAGACATAGGCGTCACCTGCACCTCATTAGCATAGCTCTTCCTGCTAAGTGCATCGGCAACAATGTTTGCCTATCCCGGGTGATAATGCACTTCAAAATCGTAGTCCTTGATCAACTCCAACCAACGGCATTGTCTCAAATTCAGATCTGACTGAGTGAAGACGTACTTCAAACTCTTGTGATTAGTGTATATGTCACTCTTATGCCCAATTAAATAATGTGTCTAGGTCTTCAAGGTATGAACCACTGCTGCTAATTCCAAGTCATGTGTAGGATAATTCAGCTCATGCTTCCTTAGTTGTCTAGATGCATTTGCCACCACTCTTCCTTCTTGCATAAGAACACAATCAAGACCTTGACGAGACGCATCACAATAGATGGAGAATTTCTTGCTCAAGGCTGGCAATATCAACACTGGAGCTATAGTCAATCTCTTCTTTAACTCATCAAAGCTAGCTTGACACTTCTCAGACCACATAAACTTGGTGTTCTTCTCTAATAATGCAGTCATAGGCTTTGCAAGCTTGGAAAACCCTTTAATGAATCTCCGATAGTAACCTACTAATCCAAGAAAGCTATGGATCTTGCTCACATCTATAGGTGGCTTCTAGTTCAATACATCAGCTACCTTGCTTGGATCCACTGCTATTCCTCCATTAGAGACAACATGACCCAGAAAAGAGACTTCCTTCAACCAAAACTTACACTTGCTCCTCTTAGCACACAACTTATGTTCTTTGAGCTTCTGCAATACCTACCTTAGATGTTCAGCATGCTCTTCCTCATTCTTGGAGTAAACCAATATATCATCGATGAACACCACAACAAACTTATCAAAATATTCCATAAACACCTTATTCATCATATACATAAAGTATGCAGGAGCATTAGTCAAGCCAAATGACATCACCGTGTACTCATACAACCCATACCTTGTAGTAAATGTTGTCTTAGGAATATCTGTAGCACGAATCTTCAATTGATGATAACAAGAACGAAGATCGATCTTAGAAAACACACAAGCACCTCTCAACTGATCAAACAAGTAATCAATTCTAGGCAACATATACTTGTTCTTAATAGTAACCTTATTAAGTGACCGATAATCAACACACATTCTCTGACCACAATCTTTCTTATCAACAAAAATAATCGGTGCTCCACAGGTGAAGAACTAGGATGAATGAAACCATTCCTTGCAACTCATTTATTTGTTTTTTTAGTTCTTCTAATTCATTTACCCCCATTCTATATGGCCTTTTAGCTATAGTTGCAGTTCTAGGTAAAAGCTCAATAATAAATTCAATGTCACGATCGAGTGGCATACCTAGCAAATCATCAGGAAAAACATCTGAGAACTCATCCACAACTGGATCCTCTTGGTTGGCGCCCTCACTTAGCCGGTTCACTGTAGCTATCTGCTGCTCTTGCACTGCAACCTCAACACTAATCATGTCTCCCTTTGGTGTTGTTAGAACTACAACCTTCTCCTGACACTGAATCACTGTCCGATGTTGCTTCATCCAGTCCATACCCATAATAATATTAATACCAGACGTCCTCAATACAATAGGACTCACTTTGAAGTCTACCTCCCTTAGAGAAAGACTAGCCAAGGAACACCAATAAGAAGCTGGCATGCTCCCTCCTGGTGAATTTACTAGTATGGGGTTTTTCATGGCATATAAGGGTATGCTATGCACTCTAACAAAAGCTTGCGAAATGAAGGAATTGAAGCACCAGAATCAAAAAGAACGGTAGCAGGGATAGAGTGGACATTGAACATACCCAACATAACCTCTAGTGCCTCCTGTGCAGTCTCAGCAGACACATGGTTCACCCTTCTAGTGTTAGATGGCGCCTGGTACCTCTGCTTCTGGTTGCTATTTTGACTTTGTGGTGCCTGCTGATTCTGTTTCTTAGGGCAGTTATAAGACATATGACCCTCTTTGCCACAACGGAAACATTTGTTAGGAGTGTTGGGCACACTGGTTTTCATGGGGGTTGTATTGTGGTTCCCTTGATGTGGTGTCTGCTGACCATTCTACTGTTGGTTCTGCTGACGCTGTTGGAACTGGTTGCGCTGTGGGTATGGAGCATGGTTCCACTAATTAGATGGTCCCTGGTACCTTTGCTGGAAACCTTGCTGTGGGTTGGGATGCTGGCAAGAGCTGCTTCCAGAGGCCTGTCCCTGAAGCCTCCTCTTCTTGGCTTCTATCTCTGTAACACCTCTGGTGTTACGAGCTTGCTTAGCACCTAGGTTAAGGCCTAAGAGAAATTAGCAAAACAAGTTCTCAAGTTTTAAAAAATTAAAACACACATGAAATGATAAACAAACCCTGTGCAGCTCACTTTTATGGTAATGTTGACTTTAGGATAGGGGAATTAGTTGGGTCTCAATTGTGATCGTTAGTAGCTTTCACTTCGCTTTAAAATGTGTGCACGTCACCAATAGCAGTCGCTCGGTCTGAGTTCAAGGTCACCGTAGGCACAATGCTGTTGGTGCTAGGCTCACGCCATGACCGAGCTACGGTCACTGGCTAGCTCGTGCGCTAGGCCGATGCTGCGTTGCGCCCTGGCCTTGTGTTGGCCGACCCAACTGGCTGTGGTCTAGTCCCACTATCGTGGTGTGCGCGCGCCAACATCTAGTTGTCGAGCTACGCGCGTGGTCGAGACAAAGCTGCGCCTGTCGTCGCCTTGCTGTCATGGCGCTCGCATCGCCCTTCATTTTACCTATCGCGTTGAGTCTCTGAGCATGTGCTGCTACCCACCACGTCTAGGTTGATGACCCCGGTCACAGCGGTGATGGGATACCTCCCTGCCTCACTTGCCCTCGCTAGCCGACGTTGGGGAGCCCTGCTCGGGTTTGGCCATGCCATTCTGAGCGCTTCATGCCAAGCCTCAAGGTCTCATCATCCGTATGCATAGGCTCGTACTGCTGCCACCATCGAGTGGAGCCACCCATCTTAACTTGCTCGGGTTCGCTCGTGTGCCCTATCTATGACCGCATGGTGTGCTGAGCCACCGCTCCTCCTTTCCTCCTAGCATCAACGGCTTCGCCGTATAATTCCTCGCTCTAGCAAGTAGCTTAGGAAGTAGGCTAGCCGTCTCTTCCCCCTCAAGCTCGGTCATGCCCTACCGACCGGCAATTTGGCCTGTTGCTCGTCGCTGGTCATGGGCGCCGTCGAATCGGTAGGTTGGGAGGTAAGGCATGTAGGAGTGGTAGCAGTTTGATTGATCGTAACCCTAAGCTCACCTTGACTCCTCCATCTGGTGCTCATGCTATTTTGGCTAGGATGCTCGTCGATGGTGTGGTGACGTGTCGGTGTCCATCATGGAGCGTCGCCGTCCCGCTCGATCGTACATGGCCAGCACTGCACGGGGTCTCTCCCACTTCACGGATGTGTTGGTTGTTCTTGTGGTATGTCACTGGTGCTCGCGCACCACTTTTCCTCCCCCTCCATCCTCCTCTCTCATCGAAACGATCGCACCACCGCTACAAATAGTCGCTCACCACTGCAGCTCGCACTGGTGTGCATCCGAGCCCCTAACCGCCATTCATCTTAGCGCATTTAGCCGTAGCTGATGACTGACCCGCTAAATGGGTCCGCGCAGGCCCTTGGTGTCCAGCGTGGATGCCCAGTGCCGCTACTCGCCGCGCCGCCGTGCATAGGGTGGCTGGGGGTGCGCGCGGGGAAATTTGAAAAATCTAGGGGGGTTAAGTGAATTCGCTAGAGAAAGGAAGAAATAGTATTAGGACTTCGTCATGGTTCGGGAAAAGTCTGAGGGCTCATTTGCTAAAGTGCCAGCATGAGGGCTTCCCGTCGTGGGCCGTTCGTGCATGGGCCGCTGGTTTGTCGGGCCGAATTGGCTGCCACCAGCCCTTTTCCATTTCTAAGCATTTTCCAATTTAGTTTCTAAGGCAAACTTGTAAATTCAATATAAATTTGTGTAGTTGACCAAAAAAATTATGAAACTAATTTTGTTAGGTTCCTAAAATTATGATCTATCTGCTAGTATCTCTTATTCACATAGTTTCATAGTATTTTCAGGAGTTGTCTAATTAAATTGAGATGTTAATATTGTTAAGATACAAACTTGTCGGAATTTTTGTAATAAATTGGTGATAGTTCTGGCTCTAAAAATTTCACAGTAAATTTCTAATATTATTAGGTGTTCACTATAATTTTTGTAGCTCCATAATAATTAGTTTGCTAAGATAGCTAATGAGCCCTAGTTTGAATATATATATATTAAATCAATGAAATGCCCAAACACCTTGGGATGGTAGAACAGAAACATTTGTTGGGAAATAACGTTTTATTCATCAACATGGATACGTAGCTTAGTGCGTTAACCATTAAAGCTAGCCCGTTAGCGTGAGAGGCGTAATCATATTCTTAGAGTTGCGGTTGCCGTTAGTTAATTATGTTTTCTGTGTTGCGTCTACGTATATCATAATAGGGACAATGATGGATCATGGAGTCGACCAGAAAAGCAGAAAAGATGGAGCCTTGGTGATCGTGTCACCCCGATAGAATGCTAATCCTTTGTTATATCTTGCCCAGGCAAGCCCCGGTGCATAACTCCTATTATTCTGCACTTTATCTTATGCTTGTGCATTAAGTTTTAAGGAGTTTAATGAAAACAACTTGCATATATATCCTTACCCTATGAGTAATACTAGTATGTTAGGATCGTGTAGATTGCTATGCTATACGATCCGGTAGAAGTCGAGTGATTACCTGTCACTCATGAGAGATAGGAAATATATTATTGTTGTTATTATATTACTATCACATGAAATATATATGGAGGATAATTGGAGACTAGGTGGAATGGTACTTTGGATCTAGACTTGGTTAGGCATTCGAGCGAGGCTCAGATTGCACTTGTTCCGCCTGTGTCGATTGAGGACCGTCCGTTGCTATAGATGGTAGTCAGGTCATAGACTTATTATCCTGAGTACATACTTGCTTATGGGAGCGAGAAAGCTCGTTGCGCTCTTGTCATGAGTTTTGGCTCTTTCCGGACCGACCGATTGGAGGTGGGGAAAGGTGGAGGTCTAAGCATCACACTGAGACTGGGTCTCAAGTGTGGGGGCTTGGAGTCCAAGTTTTGACGGGGACCTAGACCCCTCGACAGGAGTGAAATGGGTTGGTCTTGTTTGTGCCTAGGGTATAAACAGGGCATGTGTTTTAGGGTACCCAGCTAGGATACATTGATTCGTGAATCGCCATTTCTGTGAGATGGTATGACTTGGCTATGGTCCAGCACTGTAGTAAGAACTGGAAATATGAAAGATGGTAAAATGGTTTTGATCGCTTACCACCTGCTTGAAAGTAGCATAGGTGCTTACATAGAATGGTAAGTTAATGAACTAATGATGATTGCTAATAAAATTGAATATAAGAAGGCATGTTTAGTAATGCTTCCTGCAGATGCAATAACCAGCAAGCCAAATAAGTCTTGCATATCCTTGGAGTCTTTTACTTTCCTCCTGTTGGGTAAGTCTTGCTGAGTACAATCGAGTACTCAGGGTTTTATTCCCCCTATTGCAGGTGACAGTTGGATGCTAGAGCTGACTCTTGTGTGTGGAAACCTCCTGGTGGGCTCAGAGAGGATTCCTTTCACGCTGCGATCATAGTGTTTATTTATAACCCTCACTAAAGGTTTTATAAGAAAAGATGTAAAATCTACTAGCATATTTTGTATATAAATGTCCACTATGTTAATGCTTCACCATGTCATTAAATTAATCTTTGTTCCATTGTAACTATGATCATATGTTATTTTCCGCTGCAAGATAAAACTTGTGAACATGAAATGTATAAACTCGTTTACATATAAACTATTTTAATCCCGTTGTTGTATTCAACTTGTTTAAGTACTCGGATGTTGTAATAAAGTGATGTAAGAAATGGCTAAGAATGTTGTAAGCTCTATCCTCTCATTTATGATCCTGATGAAAAATGTGGATTTTTGAGCTCTCCCTTTGGGTGGGTTCGAAGGAACGACATGATTTAGTGCACTTCCTTGGGTACTTAGTGTCTAATGGAGGACAAGTACCCATGAGAGAGCATTAGATTAGGCAGTTCTGCCATAATCTCCTTACGCTTATTGTCAATCACAATGGCACGATTCATCAGAGCCTGGAAGTTAGATTATGTGTTGGACATAAGCTACAGCTGAAGACCATCATACAGACCCTTGAGAAAGCGACTCTGCTTATCATCATCATCAGCCACCTCATTAGGAGCATAACATGACAACTGAGCAAACTTGTCACGATACTCGCTCACGGTCAGCAATGGATCAGGAGTTGCTACAATGCTTTCACTCCTCAAAAGTACACATGTGTTAAATCAAGAATTCTCCTCCGGATTAGAATAGACCGATCTGATTTTCAAACGTACTCATATTACCTTCAACCATGAGGCTTCTTAGCCTTCACTTTGGTCTTGAGCAATTGAAAGATAGAACGATCAAGTCAAGCACTATATCTCAAGTTTGTTTTCCACCATTGTTCTAGAGTTTTTATAAGTTTTCAAAATAAAGCTCAGTGATTCCATTATATGACACTCTCAAGTCTATCAATATATATGGTATTTGTGGATCCTCACCAAGCAAATAAAGATGTTATGCCCTTTTCTCTTCCTATCACTAAGGCTTATGTGGAGTTCATAGGTTGGGAGAAAGTTAGAGCATACTTCCAATGCATATATTGTAAAGTCAAACCTCGGATCTAGAGAGAGTTGAGTCATACAATCAAATCAAGATGTGCATGTGTGTGGAATATATGGTGGATATATATGGTGGCTAATCCTAATTCTACTTTGCTCCTTAAAAGCTTATCTCTCTTTTAAAACTTGGAAACAATTGCTAGAGAGCAGGGGCAATCTTATTCATCTCTTTTTTAGGCGGGTATCTAAGTACCTATTGTTTTAGATATCTCGGACCCTTGTTAATTTTTTCTCAACTTTTTTTCTTTTTTTCATGAATAACTTTTGCATAGCCCCAGGTCTCTTTTCTGCAACAAACTTTGAGAGATAGCAACAAGAACTTGAAGCATTTATTTGGTGGATGGAAAACCTAACAAACATGTTTTTGGTGTTCACCCTCAGTGTAGGAGTAGAATATTTTTTGGTGGATCTAGATGGAAGGCATATTTTTGCGCCTACCCCCAGTGTAGGAGTAGCGCATATGTGGGTGGTGTGTACGTGATCTTGATTTTAAGAGCATGACAAACCTCTCATAAGGGTCAACAAAGCTTGATAAAACTCAATGCAAAAGCAAGCAACATATATGTGAAATTTTTCCTAGCCTAAATAACATGTATGGCTCTGGTAGAAATTCAAGCTTTGTCATAGAGGAACTCATCATGTAGCATTTTTGTGTTTTTCAAAAGATAAATCTCTAGAACTTTTGTGTCACTTGGAACAAGATAAAACAGCAGCTCAGACCTTCTCATATCATATCCATAAATTACCTAGACTTAGATCAAACATATGCTACCCACGAGTTTCAAGTTCATAGTAAACCCTTATATCAAAACAATCTTATCCAAAACTTAGGAGAATTCGAGGCTGAAAGCTAGGTACTTGAAAGGAATTACAATAGAGCAACTATTCATCATTTCCACTTAAGAGATCATTTTGAGTCATCTTTATTTGCTAATCAACTCTTAAAAACAAATTAAAGCAAACTAGACACACCTTTTATTTTGTTTTTAATTTTACTAGATCACACATTATTACTATATATATTTATTATGAGGATAACTTTTATTTTCATTCATCAATGTTTTAACTATTTAAAAGAAACTAAAAACTAAAACAAAAGAAGAAAGAATACTTACCTGGATACACGGGAGTGCTTCTCCCCCAAGCTAGCTCTTTTGGTGAGGGTTCGGTGTCTTAAGTCCTTCGAACCAGACTTTTCCTTATGAAGTTCATTGATCAAATACCTTGGTTCACTCTAAAGATTAGGATTCTTGTGATGACACTTTTAATGGTGATGTCACCTTCTTCCGCCAAACCTGTCTTGGTTTTGAGTTTTGATTTTGGTTTGACAGGTTCAGGATCTTCACTTGTAGAAGTTTGGGGAATCAACTGTCTTCCCCCACACTTTGCTTGAAGTGTGTTCGGCTCATAAAACAAGGTAGAGATCAATTGCATGGGCTTTGTTGGTGGAAAAACATCAACAGAACCAAAACTTTACTTATTCTTCTCTAACCTTAGGCACATTGAACAAGATGAAGTTGATGTTGTGTGTTTTGTTCAACTATGTCATGGGTGATAAGATCAAAATATTGAGCATGAGTGTAGCATTTAAATACATTTGGCAAAAAGGGTTGAGTTGCTTAACCAATGAAAGGATTGTCTATCTCTACATAATGTATCATTATTTACATGATTATGACTATCATCTTCCAGAGATAAGATGCGCAAGGTTTTAGATCATTTTGTTAAGGCTATGAGATCAAGAAAATGGTGCTAGGAATAAGCTCAAACATATTTGTTTATTATTTATGTGCCTACCAGAATCAAGGAAAAACTTCTTTAAATAATGGCAATTTATCTTTGGATGTTACCTTTGTCATTGGGGCAAGGTAGCACCATATGATGAAGGGTAGATGACTCGTGATGGTCCTTTCCTTTTTCTTGAGGTTTTCCTTGTTTGGTTAGCCTCGCAGCTTAAGTTGTTCATGAGCTTCTTGTCTCCTAGGTTGCACTCCTTCTTTCTTATCCTTTTGTCATGCCATCTTTCTACTCTTCAATCTTTTGATACCCTGTTAGACTTTTTGCCTCACTCAATGTTTTATGCCTGCAAAGGACTAGTGGACAACACATACCTGAAGGAATATATAATTTTGAAACACGGGTTGTTTGTCCAGAATTTTATAGTTTTCATCTATGCTAATGAAAAGATGGTTTTAGGATTACTTTAGCATAGATTTTGTTTATCATGTTCTATACAAGCATGGCTCAAGGCAAAGGTAACTTGCAACAGAAGACAAAGTGAATGAATTTTGATACTTATAGTTCTTCCATCCATGATGAATGAACTGTGTCTTCTTTGCGCAATGTTATTGGAGTTCGTCATGTGCCTTGCTTCATCTCCGATTTGAATTCATCTTGTGACTTACCCAAATTGAATTGATAATTTTCTACAAGGGTTAGTCCAACAAAATATCTAGTATCTGCTAAGGCAATTTTTAGTTCAATAACCAAACTGGACTCCATGTCTAATTTGATTAAGGAATGCATTTTAACCTAAGCACCTCGCTTAATTTGAAATGCCTTTGAAAGTATGTTGAGTACTTTCAAACCAAAACTTACTATGACAGACAAAGGTAACATGAAAGCACTATAGAGATTTACTCAAACGGAGATGAAAGAACATGATTGTTATTTAGCAAATTGAGCATGGCTTAAAGGTAGAGATAGCCAAAATTAGCAACATGGCATAAGATTTTTTTTAGAGAAGGTTATCCCCACACTTGAATTTTGCAAGGCAAAATCAAGTTTGGATGGATATGATTCAACGTTGAATGATAATTGGTTGGACATACCTTGAGTCATCATCCTTCATTCTTTTCGCTTCAAACCTGAAATGGTTAGTGACAAAAATGCCCGAAGGAATATTTTTACAACTATGTTTCTATGCTTATTTCACAAGGGTATCACAGTAGAAGGTGAAAACTCATATTATCTTTCGAAAGTGCTTGCTTTAGGAAAAAAGCTTGTCCTCGAGAAACCTTCTAATTGCGCTTCTAATTGGTGAAGTAGTTTCCCCTCCAACACTAATCTTCGTGTACCTATCTCAAGATTCATGTCAATGAGATTTGTAATATTTATGATAAACATATGCATCTACAATCACCCTTTTAAAGTCTTTATGAATAGAAAGCACGAGGGGGTTGATGATCTCGTGTGTGGCAATGTTGGAGAGCCTAATTAATTCAGGAGATTTCTCATATGAGCATGAATTTGATGAGGTTTTCATGAAATAACTTCCATGCTCATCGATGTCATCTTTCTTTTCAAGCTCCAAGGGTGTTTCTTCATGAATGTCTATAGGCGGAAACATTATCGCCATCATTCCATGTCTATGACATTCATTGGACGTTTTATTGTCTAAGATTTCCCATTGATTGGTGGTTCTCGGGTTGATCTCGTCTAAGGCCTCCTCCAAACTTGGATGAGTCATGTTTGTAAAATAGATTGATTTAAGCTCACTGTTTGAATCTAGACCAAGTTTGGATTCTACCCATAAGGCTTTGTCCTTGTCCATCCATTCTTTAGCAACGACATATGAATTCTTAATACATTCCAGTCAATTCTTAATACATTCTAGCCATTGTCATTGCTCTTCTTGGTTATCCTTGTGGTCTTCATGACTCCTATGCTTCGGTTGTCTTAATGGATTTCTAGGGTCATCATGAGACTTAGGAGAAAGAGCATAAGAGGGATTATCGGGGGCAAGGATGGGTTGAGAGATGGGTTCAGATAAGACATCTAATATGGTCATAGAAGGGGAGAAGATAGGATTGGCTAAATGACTTAGCTCTCCTTCTATGGGTTCACTAGATATGCCATCCTTGAATTCTTCCCAATGTCCTATATGAGAATAAGGACACTGCTGACATTTCTTAGCATCATTCTTAACTAAGTTGTCATCCCTAGCATGATGTCAGAAATGTGTTGTTGGTAATTATGAGAACACTTGTAAACTATATATATATAAGGTATCCGTAAGCGCACAAATAATATACCATTGTATCATTTCACCTGGGAGTATACCTAGTATCGTTATTTATATTTTATCCATAGGGAGGAGCTATGGGGTTGTGTTGGCATAGAGATATTGACAGATATGTATACTTATGATAAAACAACTCTCATGCTATGGCAGGGGTAAGTCAAGTGATAAATAAATGATAAGTGTAAGGTAATAATGGTATTCCAGAGATAGAAATAGATACTCATAAAATGTAGTAAGGCTAAGCAGGAGATTCGTTAAGAGCAAAAGATTCCTAAGTCATTACTTATCTACTAAGTCTTTTGTGCACCCAAGTATATACACTCTCATCTATAGTATACCTAACTTTGGATCTATGCATAAGGAACATTACTAAGGAAGATTAAGAACAGAGCTTGTCTTCCTTCGTAATCACGTTCTACGTGCTCTACAAACGGGGAGTGGACTATAAATGACTCAACGGGAGTATCACATCCGTGATCTACCATATGACCCAGAGTGCAGAAGGCATCCGTAGGCAAACAATATCTAAGCACCATGCTTACATAATGTCGACCACTTAACTCACTTGAGTACTGAGCTAAGAACTTTGTGAACATATGCATATATTCATTATCAATCATAGCTATATCAAGCATATTACTAGAGTAAACTAGGAACATAATAAATAGCAATATAATATTGAAGTAGCATAAAGTCATAAATAAAGAGATACAATGGCTATACCAGTCTCCAGACGGCAGATCCGAAATCCTGAGCGATAGCCCAAACTCTACTTGAACCTTGCTAGCTAACCTATACTAGAAACTTGAAGAATTGGAGCTCTATTCACTTCTCTCTGAAAACCCTAATTTCTGGTCTGATCTTGACATATGGCAGCATGCCATGGAGGGGGAGGGGCAGGGGCTGGTTATATAGGCCGGAGCATCCAACGTGAACCCTTGGATCAAACTAACTTAAAGAACGACGTAGATGCATCTTAGGAGGCGGTAGGAAACCGACTTTCGAAGGAGGATGACAGGTGGGTCCCATAGGGGCCGGGCGGCCTCTAGGTGGGGCCGGCCAGCCCCACCTGGCAGTGGCTTGGCCCCCGCTTTAGTGTGGAGTTCTCTTGAGTCTTCTGGAACCTGTTGGAGTTGATTTCACTACGGATAAGTGTAATTTTATTTGACGATTTGATCCTCCTTGATGGTTTAATTAGATTTTATAAAAAAATGTTATCAACATTTATATCCCCTAATATGGTTATTACAAAATTTTAATCTACTGTCAACATTATTACATACCACAAAATTAGTACTTTATATATATATATATATATATATATATATATATATATATATATATATATATATATTCAGCTAGCTTAAAAGAGTTTAACTTCTCAAAAAACGAGATGTACATTTATTTTGAAATGGAAGGAGTACCGTTGAAAACATAAGCACCGAAATTATCGAATTTCGTGAAATTCGGCCAAAATTTTTTTAGAGACCAGCACATGAAGTATACTTTTTTACAAAAAATAATTAGATCTAAATAAATATTAGTATGATTTCTGATTGCACATCTATTGAATAGAAAAATATGCAATATAAACAATAGAAAATATGAGTATAAAGTTATATAACAAACGTATTAGTATATTATGAAATTTCGGATTTTTCTTTCGGCCACCACCGAAATTCGTGAAATTTCGGCGAAATTTCGTCGAAATTTTGAACCCTTCTCTACGTCATATTCATAGTTCTCCTCTTTATAGTAACTCAATGTATGTCTTTAATATGTGTTTAGTTGAAAACTCAGTTTCAAGTTATATCAGGTCTTTATGGTAGCCCATGTGTTTGTGGTACATAGCTAGATTCAGTGACTACTCTAACAAGTCACCGTGTGACTAGTACTCTCTATGGCATACACCCATTCCATATCCAACGGTTCCGGCGAAACAAAGAGCAGAGGCCACCGTGCCTGCCATCGGCCTCCCGCGCCGCGCCATGGTGCTTTCCCACGCGTCGCGCCGGCCGTCCTGCCCGCAAGCCGCGCCGGCCGTCGCGCTGCCGACTGTACCGGCCGCGCGCTGCACAAGTCGTCCTAGAGGAGAGGGAGACATGCTGTCGTGCTGAGAGGATGAAGTGGCCATCACCGGTGCCAGACGATGGTGAGAAAGCCGGTGCCATGGAAGGAGGAAGTGACACAGGTCACCCGTGACCCTATCACCTCAGGTTAGTCAAGTGAGATCAGGCAACGGAATGCTAGCGGGCATCGGTAGGCGCCGCGGCCATCACGACTCACGAGCGGCTCCGGTGGCTAGCTTCGGTACCTCGCCTACTACCTGGCGACGGCCGCGTCCATCACGAGCGGCTCCGACGGGTTTTGTGGTCGTGGATAGTGTACAAATGGCAACCGGTCACGCGGTGAAGGCTCTATATCTAGCAGTTCAAATGTCCAGTGCCATGAGCTGGGGAGACTGGAATGAATCAACGATGATGATGGCAGGTCGAGGCTGAAATGCTGAATGCACTTGTCATATGATTTAGAATTGGAGCAGTGAATCGATTCAGGAATCCAGGAAATCGTTCGAGTTGAATCAGATAGGTCTAGGTGAGATTGTTACATACAAAAGGGGCTAATACCCATGGTACAATAACGCAAGCATTTGTGTCGAAAAATAAATAACGCAAGCAATTTCTATCTCGTATATACAGGTCACATAGGTCTGTCGTAGTGTATATGTTTGAATGTGCTTTTGTAATCGACTTAAGTTCTGGCTCAACTCGTGATCTAGGATTGCTAAAAAAATTTCAGTCAAAAGTCAAGGAGGTGAGCAGAGCTTCATTTTTATTTCTTCGAGAGGGTATACTTTCCGTTCTGATTGTTAGCTAAGCTGTATGTTTTCAGGGTCTCGGGTGAAATGGGCTCAGGTATGAATGACATATAAACAGCTGCAATAATGGTCATAAAAGAAACAAGCTAGCTACCTTTTGTGAGTTCCCTTCCTAAAAGCGTTCAAATTAATACAAGTTTCCACATTCTGACTACTTTTATCTACTGCTGTTCTTTTGTCAACCGAGTTTACGCTTCATTCATGCGATGATCACAAACATTACTAGTGTGATAGTGTGAGAGTGCTGTTCAATTTCTGTCATCCTTCGTTAAAATGTCGGGTTTTTTCCCCGAGAACACATCATGGCGCCGTTAAGAAGATTAAAATGCCGTCCTATTTGGCACTTAGGATTTCGGTTGTATCATTTGTTCCTGCACATGGATTATTATCTCTTGTTCGATATCTTCGACAGTAATCGAAAAATTATTATATTCGCTAAAGGAGACACCTAGAATGATGCCTTCCATTGTACAGTGCTTAAAGGGACTGTGCTCTTGCTAAGAAGAACATTATATATTACTCTCTCCGTCTCAAAAAAGTGATATTCTAGATTTTTTAAACAGATTAGTGGAACTCTCTCCGTCTCAAAAAAGTGATATTCTGGATTTTTTAAACAGATTAATGGAGACGAAAAATGTTCCTGCTACCTTTAGTATGTTACACATGATTCCCTTAAAAGAAGCGATATCGCGTGGTTTACTTCTTAATTAAGACGCGCTACAAACAAGCATGCAGAGATCGTGGGAGGCAACAAACAGTAGCATATCTCAATTGGTAATTTAGCGCCGGATCTGTTGCATATGAATGAGTCGATATATTCTTTTAATCTGTTGCATATGAATGAGTCGATATATTCTTTTAAAACTCATAACATCATTTTTTGTACAAATTTTAAATCACATAACATCACTTTTTTTGGGACGGAGGGAGTAAGAGGAAATGTATGATGCATGAGAGATTATTCAACTATTTAACATGTTCTAAACAAGCTCTCGGAATCAATATCACTATTGGATTAAGGCTACAAGCGCATGTTATTGATGATTATAGCCGCAAAACATGAATGTGCGCACGTTAAAAGGGCATCACAAGTATCATATGTGTCATGGTGTTGTTCAATTTATGTTACTATTCAAGTAGTACTCATTAAAAATCCAATTTAAAGTATTATTTGGCACCTAGGATTCCAAATTTATCGTCCATGCCTCCATGTGAATCATTTTTAGCTTGTTTTTCTAGCTGGAACAGTATTTTTCTCTCACAACAAATTAGCCGGAATAGTTTTTCGGCTTGTTTTTTTAGCCAAACGAACAGAGCCATTATGCCTTGTCCGATGTATATCTCTGTCAGACAATGCATATTATCATATTAGCTAAACCAAGATACCTATAATGATGTTCTCTAGTAGCTACCCTGCGAAGAACATTATGTTAATGAATAATAACGAGAAATGATGCATGAGGGAATTAGTTATTCAAGGTAAGCCATGTTTAACACAAGCACCTGGAATCACATCCCCACTATTGGACTTGGGTTACAAGCTGTAATTTTGTACCTTGATTTTAAAAAAAGGGGTGACATTGCCGCCACAAGACACCAATGTGCTTACATTATACTAGCAACTGAGACATCACGGTGTATATAGATAGATTTTCACTACTACAAGAAAATCTTTTGCGAGGCATTTGGGAATGGGCTTCAGAGGCGGGTAGGAATTCAACCGCCTCAGTTAATGTCTCGGATTAACCGAGGCAGTCGTTTTTTATTAACCGAGACGATTACAATCAACCGCCTCGCATCGATTTACGGAGGCGGTTACCTAAAATCTATTAACCGAGGCAGGCCTCCTCCAAAAATACCTATATTAAGGCCCGCCTCCGTTAATGTGGCCGAGGCCCAGCCAAAGCCCATAACGACCCCTCCTCTCGGGCTTATATAAATAGCAGAGTTAGGGTTTCACTCCTCACCCTCACTCCCTCTCTCCCAACCCGACAGCCGTAGCCCGACCTCCCTCGTGAAGTCGTGAGTCGCGGCGCGTCCCTCTCCATCTCCCTCCCAGGCGTCGCACTCCCTCCCCTCTCCATCTTCCTCCCAGGCGCCCTCTCCATCCCACCACGCCCCCTCCCCTCTCCGCTGCCCCACGCGGTGGCCTAGCGGCGGACGACGCGGTCGCGGGCCTGGCCGAGGCGGCGGCGGTGGCGAGCTTCTCTTCAGCGGGGCGGCAATGGCGGCGCACGCGAGCAAATCTGGCGCCCTTCGTCGGATCCGACGAGCCTCCTCAGCGGAGCGACAATGGCGGCACCGCGCGTGGGTGGAGCGGCAATGGCGGCGCACGCGAGCAGATCCAGCGCCCTTCCTCACCCCCGAGCGCAGCGAGCCACCTCGGATCTGGCGTGGGCACCTCCATGTCGGCGGATCCGTGCAGCAACAACACATGCTCCTTCCCCGGCAGCGGATCCGGCGCCACCACCTCCACGTCAGCGGTCGCGCGCATCGTCATCAACCCGTGGTGGCCGGATCTGCCGCTGGAGGCCGGATCCGCGCCCGTGGAGGCCAGATCTGGCGAGCAACGGGCGGATCCGATGAGCGGTGGCGTGACCCGTGGATGGGCTCGGTGGGCCTGTGGGTGGGCTCGCTGGGCTTAGTCCACGGGTTTTCATTTTTATTTTATTTTGTCGACACAAAATTTCGTCCCGTGCCAAGGGCACACGAGCAAGTAGGAAGGGTCCGCTCGATAGAGCTGGAGATCCGCCTAGCTTCAGCACAGGGGTGGTCGATCCTGTGCACTCCTCCTGAGACGTGCCAATCAATTTGACCCTGCAATTGATAAGGAGAGAAAGTTTATCAGTAATTTAGGGCGGAACGTGCCGGTATTGCCATACAGTCCTGAATGTGTGGCTCTGAGAGCCGATATGAAAGGAGACTGACTAAATAGTTGATTCCGACATATTCATAAGAATAAAGCAGTTAAAGTTCATGGGGTTGTGTAAGAAGAATCGGTTACCATTTAGGATGAATATCATTATTAAGACAAATATCGGTCAATGGCAAAAGGATGTCAACAATGATTAATTTATGCTAAGCCAATGACTGCAAGTAATCGAACCCTTTTATATAAAAGAAATAGCTCATCATCATTCAACCATTTAATAAAGATAAATCTAATGAACATATTAGATCTCATCTATCGCTATGACTAGTGGGGCATGAGGCAGAATCATGCAAGCCGTAGAAACAACAATAGACTCGACGACCCTAACTTATCACTAATATTAGTGGGGCATGAGGCAGAATCATGCAGGCCATACAATAATAAGATCATGGGGCTAACATATCTTTTAGCATATCCCTACTTCAACGATCTCGTGATGTGAACTGGTCGTGAAAGCGCTCGATATCAGCTAAAACAGCCGATTCAGGCATAGCGCACAGTTAAGGTCATGCCCTCTCAGGAATAGATCTACCAAATAACGATCCTCACTCCACGGTGCTAACAGTGGGGTGTGAGGCAGAATCACACAGGCCGTGATAACGGGCCATGGAACAGTTTTCGCTAGCCAATAGATCTACTCAAGATCAGACATGCCTTAACAGCATGCTATGCACGATCAAGATTGATATAAAACAGCCAATAAAACATAACTCATCGTTTAAAGTGCAGATCAGATCAGTTTAAATTAACAAACGATGGGTTAAACAAGATATAAGGCCGATCTAGATCAATCCCAATCGGACGAAGTGATATTGTTGTAATTAAATAAATAATGGAAGCAATAAGCAATATCGATAACTTGATGAATCTATTCGAAGGAACGCTACCCTTAGATAGAGCCGATAACTTGACCTTAATCTAGTTCGAGCAGTGGAGGTCGACCGGATCGATGCAGTCTTACTTGAACTAGACAAGAATCGATAACTATACCAGAGTCGCAGTAGAGGTCGACCGGATCGATACAGCCGTACGAACAAAAGTATAAGCCATGACGGTACTTACAGACAAGCAGTGGAGGTCGACCGGATCAATGCAGCCGTACTTGTTGAAGAACTCGCCGAGATATACTCTACTCCTACTTCTAAGAGTGGCCGGAGCCGAAAAAAGTAAGTAACTTGTATTGGATTGATTATGTGTCTTTTTACCATAGCTGGGGTTTGATATTTATACCCGAGACCTACGTATGACCCCTATCTAAGCACGACTCATCACAATCTTTGGCCCTAGAGAAAACATTCCTAATTTAAGATAAATTGGACTTTAATTTTTCTCTTTTTTAGAGTCCATCATGTCTTATTCCAGCGCCGATCATAGCCTTTGTCGTTATCTGCTAGCGCTATCTGAGGAAAACTGATTCCAGTGTAGCATCCGAATCAGCTGATACCGACATGTTCGTAATTGATTCCTTGATGACATGATCTTAGAGGCATTAAAGTCCTTGCGATTCTTCTTCCTAAATTTTGGTGTAAACATATCTTATTAACCGAGGCGGACATTTGAACCGCCTCGGTAAATCACTGATTTATCGTGACCTTTCGTCCGAGACGATTACAAAAACCGCCTCGGTTAACCATTTTTGTCCACCACAGTTAAGATTCGTGTAGTGTTTGTCCTATGAATATCACTGGGAAGTACATTTAAAGAGTTGATCTTGAAAAGCCATACCCCCACTTTCTGAATACTTTTTTTTTTGTTTTTTTCTATTTCAAAAACTTTATCGGTTTTTTTTTTCAAAATATTTTTTCTTTCTACTAGTTCATTATGTGAAAAGTCAAATTGTCCTTGGTTCCACTTTGCTTCCTGCAAGCTTCGTCATAGGGTGCTGAACTGCTGATACGCGTTAAACATTATTTGCAGCCAACGGGCAAAAGACTGAATACCTTATTAGAGCATTAATAAATTGGCGTTAGAAGGTAGTCATGCTGGCCACACAGAGCTCACTACTGAGACGCATGGTGGCTGCATACCTTCGTAGTAGTATCTGGCATGTCAACTGCTGCTGGTGGTGCATGGATGCAAAGAAATATTAACAAACACTGAACCTAAACGCAATCTGGATATGTAAAATAAATGACGTCTGCTGGCTTGTATCCAGCTTGTCATTCTACAGTTGGATTATTGCGTAAATTGCTCTGGTTGGGGCTGTGAATTTGAAAATGAAATAGCAGTTTATCTGAATCACTGAAAATATTGAACTAAAGATTTCAATATTACTACTCAGTTTGCTCTTCCATTCTCCCTAGTCAAACAGAAGTATAAACCCATTACTAATGATGCAGTCATATCTTATCCAGGATACTCACGGAAAAATTATTATCCAAACAAGAAAAGCTCAAGAAACTGAATCCATTGTCCATTGGTTTTTATAAACTGACGACAGAATTCAGCACCACACCAGACGGAATAGCTTATAGTGTACTAGTAATTAACAGTTTACACAAATCCATGAGCATTAACAAGCCTAAGGGCCTAGGCACGTGGCGCTATTCCGTAGGCTATCATGAGCCCACACAGCTCAATCAAAGAGTTGGCATAAGCGTGCTTCCGCTTAGGATAAACTAAAAAGAAGCCTCATCAGCTAAGCTCGCCAGACTGCTATTGTTAGTTTATTAGTTACTAGGATCGCGCGTTGCAACGGGAATAAAATAACATCACAGTAATTTTAAGCTTAATCATACATATTAGCCTGTGAGTGTTATTTCTGTATGTGATTGTAGCATTTCATCAGATTTTCTTCAACAGTCTCCATAAGGAACCTGTGTGTTATAGAGATATGATTTTCGACGTGGAAGAGTTTGTTTTCTGAAACGGTTTTTTTTTGCTGTATCTTTTTTTCGCAAACTTTTTTTTGCCGTATTTTTTTGGAAACAGGGATGCGGAAGAGTTTGATTTTTTTGGCCTTATATATGTTTTTTTGGAAACGTTTTTTTGCCGTATTTGATTTTTCGGTTTGAAAACGGGGAGGCTGGTTTTTTTACTGTTTTTTTTACTGTGGGGCGGGCGACGTAGATGATAGCTGTAGGAATTTTTTAGGTGTAGATAGATAAACAGAAGATAGCTACCTATGTGGACGTGGTGATCGTGTACACAATGATCATCTTCTTTTTTTGGGTGGTCCGATCTGGATTGCATGTGGACAAGCTAAGACTGATCCGGAATTTTTCTTCTGGCCAAGACCAATCCGGATTTTGCATGTGGGCATGCACTTGCACCGTATATCCTGGTGGGCGAGCGTCCGAAATTTTCTTTTTGGCAAGACCGATCAACGTATTTTCGGGGGGCAAGCGTTTACACTCGAGGTTTTTTAGGTGGTACTAATTGGCGGCGTGGGGTGATCGCGTAATTAATCACGATTGTTATGGGGATTGAGTTGATCACATAGAGCGAGTGCACGTTGTCTTCTTGATCTGATTGCATGGAGGGAATTGATTTTTGTCTTCCTGATTTGCTGTGGTTGTTACGGGGATTGAGCTGTTCGTATGGAGCGAGTGCACGTTGCCTTCCTGATCTGATCGCATGGAGGAAATTGATTTTTGCCTTCCTGATTTGCTGCGACTGTTATGGGGATTGAGTTATCGCATAGAGCGAGTGCACGTTGCCTTCCTGTCTGATCGCATAGAGCGGCTTTGGTGTAGCCTGTGGACGGAATAGTTATGAATGTTTTAGTTGTAGAGATAATCTTAAGCTTAATTATACATATTAGGCTATGAGTGTTATTTCTTTATGTGATTGCAATATTTCATCAGATTTCTCAGCTTTTCTTCAACAGTCTCCATAAGGGAACCTGTGCGTTGTAGAGATATGATTTTCGACGTGGAAGAGTTTGTTTCTGAAACTGTTTTTTTTTTGTTGTATCTTTTTTTCGCAAACTCTTTTTGCCGTATTTTTTTTGTGTAAGAGTTTGATTTTT
Source organism: Miscanthus floridulus (assembly GCF_019320115.1). Classification (NCBI taxonomy): domain Eukaryota; kingdom Viridiplantae; phylum Streptophyta; class Magnoliopsida; order Poales; family Poaceae; genus Miscanthus; species Miscanthus floridulus. The sequence continues at coordinate 71,755,514 of NC_089590.1, read as the reverse complement.
TTTGCCTTGTATATGTTTTTTTGGAAACGTTTTTTTGTCGTATTTGATTTTTTTCGGTTTGAAAATGGGGAGGTTGGTTTTTTTTACTGTGTTTTTTTTTGTGGGGCGGGTCGACGCAGACAATAGCTGTAGGGATTTTTTAGGTATAGATAGATAAATAGAAGATAGCTACCTATGTGGACGTGGCGATCGCGTACACAATGATCGTCTCTCTTTTTGGGTGGTCCGATCCAGATTGCATGTGGACAGGCTAAGACTAATCCAGAATTTTTCTTTTGGCCAAGACCAATTTGGATTTTGCATGTGGGCATGCACTTGCACCGTATATCCTGGGGGCGAGCGGCCGGAATTTTCTTTTTGGTAAGACCGATCAACGTATTCTCGGAGGGCTGTTTACACTCTGAGATTTTTTAGGTGGTACTAATTGACAGCGTGGGGTGATCACGTAATTGATTATGATTATTATGGGGATTGAGCTGATCGCATGGAGCGGGTGCACGTGACTATTATAGAAATTGAGCTGATCGCATGAAGCGAATGCACGTTGTTTTTCTAATCTGATCGCATGAAACGGGTTTTTGGATAGTTGAAGAGACAAAACGCAGCCTCTCCTTTGCATGAACTCCCTTCGGCCAGCCAGTACTCTGCCCGTACTGTCACAGCTTGCGACCCGCGAGCAAATGTGGAAACCCTGAAATGCCCTTGCACCAGAGTGTACCAGTTGTCTCGTTTACAGAGTTCTACCCCTCTTTTAATGTCCGGTTCTTTTAACGTTATGATTTAAAATATTATTGGTTGATTTGCTGTGAGGAAAAAATACTGTTTATTATATGAAAAAATATGATTTATAAGCTAAGTGAACGGAACGTAAGAATTTGGGGTCCCTTTGAAGTTTTCTCAGCACAACTGGGAGTTGCATGTTGCAAGGGCTGAATGGCGAACGCAAATTGGCATGAAGAAGAAAGCGACGCCTCCTTTCGTTCCGTCCATGTCCATGGATGCCAGGGAAGGGACGAGTGCGACGAAGACGACGAGGTAAAAGACGGCACTAATTGCCCCTTTGCGTTGGCAATCCGCAGGGGGTCCCCGGCGCACGCAGACCGCCCGGTCATGATCGGCGGTCCTCCCCTTTCGCCTTTGGCGTCCGTAATGTCGCCATGATTCTGACGACCGGCATGCTTGGCATCACTTTGTGTCAGGCCTCAGAGAGGAGGCCCGCGCGACATGGCCCCCGCTGCCACATGCCCATTGGGGCTTCTTTTCTTTTTCCTGTAGCACTAGCAGTCTGTAGACCGTCGTCCAGCTCCAGCCCCCCTGCCGGGCCCGAAATGCCAGCTCGGGCAGAGCGCCCGTGGCTATTCTACTGCACTGCTGACACTGCGTCGTCAATGCCGTGCTTGATTACCGATGACAGTCACAGTCGCAGTTCGTCGTCTGATTAGCTCGGTGTAACAGTGCTGATCATGCAGAAGGCATGGAGTACTGTGACTGTGAGCCATTGGAATCCCATGGTTCGTGCGCTGTTTAAGGAGACAAATGGTGCTCTTGATCAGCCATCAGCGTGCTTAACCGCGGTGCTTTTGTGTAACGGAGCCCATGATCGTCTGTCGGCAGAGTGTGAGCCAGCCCCGGCCTGTCGCTTTGCGACTGCTAATTGTGTCAGCCTGTCAGACAATGTAGTACTGCAGACGCAGACTAATGGCAGAGTGTGTTGGATCAGCCATCAGCGTGCCTTTTTTTCACTCTCTTCACATCAAATCTTTGACACATATATTGAGTATTAAATATAGATAAAAAATAACTAATTACATAGTTTGATTATAAATTACGAGACGAATCTTTTAAGCCTAGTTAGGTCATGATTAGACAATAATTATCAAATACAAACGAAAGTGCTACAGTGTTCAATACCGATTCCTAACCTCGATCTATACGAGGCTACACGTTTCAAAGAAAATTTTGGCGGGTGGACAGAGGGAGTACTCGTGGATAAGCAGAGCGCGCGCGCAGGGAGGGGAGGGGCATCATCGGCATCGAGAAAAGCGAGGGAATCGCACGCTTCCCTTTCCTTCCAGCGTAAAGTAGAGGCCGGGCGTACCTCATCGCCGTCATCGTGGGCCTCCGCTCGCCACGGCAACTACTTCTGCTGCAACTGCTGCTGCTCATTCCATTCCATTCCCTGCGCTCACCGCTCGCTCGCCCTGCCGGCCACTCCCGCCGCGTGCTGCCTGCCCTGTCCGCCACTGCGCGAGCACAACCGCGTGCACCGGCCGGCCACCACCCGCCCACCGCACCACCGGCGCCGGTTGGTCCGGTCGGTCCATGCCAGGATGGAGACCCCGTCGTCGACGTGCGACGAGGGCTCCGAGCTCGACGTGCGCTCGCAGTCCGACTACGCCGACTTCGACGACCTGGACCGCCCGCCGCTGGGCCGCCACCGCCGGGAGCCGTCCTCCGACGTGTCCTCCGAGTGCAGCGGGGAGCCCGGGAGCCCCTACGGCCCCTCGCCGTACCCGCGCTGGCCGTTGTGCACGCTTGCCACGAGGGCGCCACCGCCGGCCGCAGTGCTGCTCAAGAGGCTCAGCACCACGCGGCGCGGCGGCGGCGGTGGCGGTGCCGGCGCGCGTGACGGGAAGCCCGGCGACGGTGGTAGGACCCTGTTTTCTGTGAATGTCTTCTGGTTCCAAGTTTTGGTGTTCGGTGAGGTGACGCGAAAAATTGCTGTGAATTCGCAGAGCTTCAGCTGATCAAGGAGAGGTTCTCCAAGCTTCTCTTGGGCGAGGACATGTCGGGGAGCGGCAAGGGGGTCTCGACCTCCGTGGCCATCTCCAACGCCATCACCAACCTCTATGGTCAGCGTGCTTACACTTGTTCCAACTTCCCAAGATCAAATCTTCAGCACGCCTAGGCTAATGCAGTAATGCTAATGCTCGTCGCCTCCTCTGCTGACAGCGACTGTCTTTGGGAGCTGCCACAGGCTGGAGCCCCTGCCGCCGGAGAAGAAGTCCATGTGGCGGCGGGAGATGGACTGCCTCCTCTCCGTCTGCGACTACATCGTCGAGTTCTTCCCTTCCAAGGAGATCTTGCACGACGGCACCACCCGAGAGGTGACAACTGAATCGCCATGGGCTGATTGTCTGAAGCATTTTGATTCTGTCCAGCCATTGGGTCACTGACGCATTTTGATTCTGTCAGGTGATGGCGACCAGACCGCGATCCGACATCTACGTCAACCTCCCCGCCCTCGAGAAACTCGACGACATGTTGCTTGTAAGATCAAAGATCCTTCGTACATTGCCATTACATGAAATTGAGCCATAAAAGTTGTTGCTTGCTCAAATTTAGTGGCTAAACTGTTCTTCTGCGCCTTCACAGGAGATTCTGGACAGCTTTCAGAAGACTGATTTCTGGTACGTCAATGACAAGGGGCAGAAAGATGATTCCGTCGCGACGCCGTGCCGTCCAGTGAGCCACCGCGGCGAGGAGAAGTGGTGGCTGCCCGTGCCGTGCGTCACCAAGCCCGGGCTGACGGAGACGGCGCGGCGAGACCTGCAGCAGAAGCGCGACTGCGCGAGCCAGATCCACAAGGCGGCCATGGCCATCAACAATGCCGTTCTTGCGGATATACGGATCCCCGACCTGTACAAGCAAGCACTACCCAAGGTACCATCAAACAAATCATTGGATCCCAAGAATTTCGAGTCATCAGCATCGCTGAATCTGAAGACGTATTCTCTAATTCTGAATTCTGATTTCAGTGCGGGCGGGCCAGCGTGGGGGACCTGATCTACCGGCACATGTCGTTCCCGGGCAAGTTCTCGCCGGAGTACCTCCTGGACTGCCTGGAGATCTCGTCGGAGCACGAGGCCCTGGAGGCGGCGGACCGCGTGGAGGCGGCGATGCACGTGTGGCGGCGGAAGGCGAGCCAGAGCCACTCGAGGTCACCATGGAGCGCGGTCAAGGACCTGATGGAATCCGACAAGAACGTGATGCTGGCGAGCCGCGCCGAGGACGTGCTGCTCTGCCTCAAGCAGCGGTTCCCTGGCCTCTCGCAGACCACGCTCGACGCCAGCAAGATCCAGTACAACAAGGTGAGCAAACCTCAATGATGCAGCAGCATCTGCATCGCCATGGGTGCGAGCTTGAAGTTTCTCATAGAGCTTGTGACGTGAATGAATCTGCAGGATGTTGGGCAAGCAATACTAGAGAGCTATTCGAGGGTGCTGGAGAGCCTGGCGTACAACATCGTAACCTGTATAGATGATGTTCTCTTCGCAGATGAAGCCGCCAAAAAGATAGCATGAGTGATCACTTGTTCATCCTTCCTGCCTGATCCGGAAACCAAAAATAAGGGGTCCATATCCATGATCCATCCACAGAATGTACATTATGCCATAGCTTGTAGCAGTAGTACCATCTATCAATGGATGATAACACGAGCAGTTAAATACAGTACTCTACTCACCTAGGCAGCCATGTCTTGGTTTTCATCACAATGGTCCCTCAGTGCCTTTGCATCCTCTTTCCTCTGTCATCACCAATTCACCATGGATGTCAGATGCCACAGCTGTGTGATTGGCTGATTGCAGTATCAGCTCAACTGAAGTAGTAGTGTCTTGTGAATCTTTTGATACAGGGCATGGGCATGTCATGACCGAGTGACCGGCACAAGTTCATAGCTGATATATTCACAAAATGTTTCAAGTAATTCTTGAATAGAGAAGCAATAGTGTATCTCATAAACAAAGGAAAACAATATTATGCTCACAATGAAAACAAAAGATTTACCATAAATACTGGGGCACTTTATATACAGCTGCACTTATTTTGATGTTTCCATACCTCTACAGAGAACAAAAGGAGCTTAAAGAAATCGAACAATTCTGAGGTTAAGATCAACATTCAATCAGGATCTGACTCACAATAGGCACAAATTCAAAAGAAAATGGAAATCAACTATATTGATGAACTGCCTAGCTCTACAATATTTGGCAACTGCCGAACTCACTTTTCCCTATCCTTTCACAAAAGGTTTCTGTATCTATTAACCCCATGTCAGTACTAGTCGAATATGCTTGCATGGATTACTACAAAGCACTACAGTATCAAAGCCACAGATCAAAAACCACTTCCTCCAGTAAGTCATCAAGCAAACCATCCCACAACTCAACTACAACACTTTCAGTATCACCTCGAAGATCCAGCCACGACCCACTGTCCAAGTCTTTCATCATCACCTGTTCTAAAGTGTTTGAAATTTTTTTACCGACAAGAGAATCGATTCCCCTAGCCACCTCTTGAACGAGCTGTCTTCCTACTGGAGCTGGTCGTACATTGTGTTTCAGAAAGTTAACCCAAGGGTCGGTACCAAAGAACTTGTCCCTTATCTTGAGAAGAACTTCTTCCACACAGTCAAACAAAAGCACTGCATCGTCTGTCAGGCAGTACAAATTTCCTACTTCAGTCAATACAGATACATCAAGCAGTGGCTCTTCTGTGTACCATCTCTGTGAATTTTCCTCGGACAGCAATTCTGAAGCTTCTAGCGCAGCCTTGATGAAGGACACCCTTGTGGCTTTGTCATCCAAAATGGCTACTTGTGGTCCATTCCACAAAGTTAGGGATGTTGAAGGAGCGTCAACCTCTTTGAACAGCACTCTGGAAGTAGGCATGGAGAATTCATCTGCAACAACATAAAGTTTTGCTCTATTATGTTCAGGTTATAAAAGGCACCAGATGAGAAATTTTTTGTTTTGAGTTCAATACCTCGATTTGGAGTTTTGTGTCTAGGACTGGTAACTTCTCCTATAATGGGATCAAGAACAGATTGTGGACTCAATTTCTCCTCTTTGTCATTAGTATTTTCCGGTGAGTATGGAAATGTCAATACAGATGGTTTGACTAATTCAACAACTTCTGATGGAATATGGTTTTCTTGTTCATTAACGGAGCCATCTGGAGAATACAGGGCCAGTTCTGGTGACAAATTCATGGATTTTGGTTCCTCCATTGAACACTTCAGCGGAGGAGGCAAAAGGAAAAAAAAAATAAACAGTGTTAAACACAGATGTCATCAGCTTTCTTGAATTTGCTACAAAGTATGTCTTACTTCGTCTGGATTTGTCTCTCCCACTCCTTCCTGCGAAGTTCCAGTCTCAGCACAGAGAGGTGAGTTCTCCATTGTATCTGGCATGATCTTAACCCCTGCGAAAAAAAATTGAATATTTTGAACAGAACAAGAAAGCTGAAAAAAAAATATCTAATATAAGCATATCTTACAGTACAATTTTTTTACAACAACAACAACAAAGCCTTTAAGTCCTAAACAAGTTGGGGTAGGCTAGAGTTGAAACCCATCAGAAGCAATCAAGGTTCAGGCACGTGGGCTCCAGCAATCAAGCCTTTAAGTCCCAATTTTTTTAGATTAGAATAAAACATTCTGGCCTCCAACTATCTTACAGTACAATAACATGAACAAATTACCTTCACGGATTAACTCCTGTGAGATAGCGCCCTCATTTTGTTGATGGCTACCATGATCTATCGTGGGCTCAATCAACATTTCTGTACCTAAGCTGTTAGTGTTGGCTGATTCTGACTCCTGGTACAGCCTTGTTGAGTAAGGGCTTGCTGAACCATCCTCTTGCTCAATAGTATTCAAGTTCAACGATTCTGTAGCTTCATGTGCCATGCTAATTTTCTCCTCTTGAGGGCAATCACTTGGAGAAAATCTATCATTCTCGGGCAGTGAAATTAATCTCTCAAAAGATTCAGATTTCTGTACAATTTGATAACTTTCTTCGCCTTGATCATTTAATCTCTCAATTATATACATGTTAGCTTTTTCATAGGAGAAAGAGCTGAAACCGACACCATGAGCAACATCATTTCTCATCCCACTTACACTATCTTCCGTGACTGTTTTCTTGTCAACAATAGATGGTTCCTTAGCCCTGTCAGAAGAATCTGTACTTGCCAGACTCTCCGTCTCCGACATACTTGCGACTGGAAGCAGTTTGCCAGAATCAGCCTCAGCTTTATGAAAATTACTACTCGTGGAGTTTAACTGGTGATCCTTCCGATTATCGCTAATAGCAAGCCTTAGCCTCCTTTTAAGCTCTCTAAGTGAGAAATGACAATCAGGTTTATCACTGGCTTCTTGAACTTGCAAATCAATATGATTTGATAGTGGTGACGAAGTTGCGCTACCTGAGATAAGACTGCTATGACCTCTTGCAGGACTTGGCTTCAAGATTACTATTCTGCTAAGACCACGATAACTATCATTTAACTTTGGTGGTTTCCTCATTACCAACCTATCCTCCTTCAAGAAAGAATTATGCCTTCTTTGAACCTTACTTGGAGAAGTCACTGACTGCTCTAGACAATTTGCCATACCTTGCAACTCAGTTTCTTCGTCATATTCTTCAGAGTCTAACTTACTTCCTAGTGACATGTAAAGGTTTTGGAGACATTCTAACAACCTAGAGCTTGGGTCTTGCATAAGCATCAGAAATAATTCCTTGTCTGAGCTCAGTAGCTGTAGGGCATCAACGAATTCTCTGGACCTAGTTTCATTACCGCTGTTTATGTATTTTTTGTTTGCAGATTGATGTCTTATAACTGCTTCAGCAACATCTTCTAGAGCTCTCTGGATACTAGATGGGATCTGATAGAGATGATCAGGAGGGTCAGTATTGTTCTCTTTGTCAGTCGAAATGGAACGGCGACCTGACTCGATTGAATTCCTGATTTCTTGTCCTTCAGTACGAGACCTGTAGATTTCCATTAGACTTGCAGCCAAGTTTAGATCAATATCTTCAGAGCATATACCAGTTACATTGCTTTGTGCTTGCTTCAAGGGCTGTGTGTTGCTGGACATCTCTTCTTCCATCAAAGTTCTAATACTTGATCTACCAGCATAAATCAATTCAACCCTGTGGTCTTTTCCATTCTGAGAAAAAAAACAATAAATTCGAGTTTATATTGCTGCACTCATCAGCTCGAACAAAGGTTTGAAAAGCTTATGTTATCTTGCATGCCATACTCAAATATTATGTAGCATCATAACTTTATTACTTCATATTTGGCATTAAAAACTTTCCGATTCTACTTAATTTTTTCGTAGAGAGGTGTCTTCAATTTGAAAAGCCTATAAAAAAAATCCTAAACTTCCATATCCGGATACTCGTAGTACTATTTTTTTCTTGAATGTGTTGCGAATCATTGCATTAAGGAGGAGGCTTGTAATACTATATACTGTTATTTACTAGGAATATTTGTGTTTTAGGAAAATACATATCAATTGTTTTATAAATCACAGTTCAGAATCAACAGGACAGTTAGTGTTGGTCAACATTATCTAAAAATGTTAGCCTAAGACAAAATTATGCTGACAGAAGCACACATTATACCAGTCTGAGCTTTGTAGTACAAGCAGCAGCATGATCAGCTTTATAAATGGAAAAAGGTTTTCAGCTCAATACATGCCCTAGAAGGTTAGATATGTAATGAGCTTGCAACTTCTTTTTCATTATCAGTTGTTAGTTGAGTGAGCAGAAGAATTTTGTAGGTACTATAAGAAATACTAGATACAATAGTTTTGGTTTTATCTTGAAAACTTACAATAGCAGATTTGTTTCCATGGACATCTTCAAAACCTTTTGGATCTCTTTTGACTGCATGAAGCACAGAAATCACTGTTAGAGAAATCATGAATCTCATATTATTTCAATTAAAATTAGCTCATACTGCTATATTGCAGTTAACATCTTCATCTTGTTCACATAAAAACTGAATGTTGGTGAATGCCCTCACCTGTCCCATCTGAAAGAAGTTTTGGACTGCGACGGAAGTCAAGCATGCGAATCAGCCCAGACATACAGCCCACCTGGATTTTCTCAGATTTGGAATGCTGTTTGTAACTCTTCTTTGCCATGATAGCTGAGAACATGGTCAGATAACTTTCCTTCTAAGGGCTTGCTTTAGACAAGCTTATAATCTGAAAGCAAGATGCATGAAGCGAGTAAGAATAAAGTTGTAGTAGTATGAACGATGTAAAATTAGAAATACAGACGCAAAAAAGTTTCCCATTTTCTGCACTAACAAGTTCATATTTGCTCATATCTTCCAAGCTCCAATGAATGGTTTCAAACTCTAGTTTCATAAAGTACAGTTGTCTATGAAGAAAACAAACATGGAAGAGACAAGAAAACCAGTTGGACCCCACTTATGCAAATGCTAATTTGGACATACTCATGTCACATGCATTTTTTGTACTTAAAGTACGTTCTACCCGCATGATTTTCCTTTGTGTAAACATATGAGACAAGATGTCATAAGAACTGTAAACACCAACTAAAATTAGATAAATGGAACAATTCGGAGCATCCAAAGGGACCAATTTGATGAAAAATCTTTACCCCTCGAATTCCTGTTGCACTAAAAAAATCTGGAATACGCAGAGAACTGATAAGAACAAATTTAAGTGTATCATTAAGCCTGAAACGGATTAAGCATTTCCTACATTGACAAAGTAAAATATCGACCATTCAGATGAATGAATCGTCCAAATTGGCGAGCACCTTTTACCAGTACTTGATCAGAGAACTCACCAAGCATAACAGCAGAGGCGGTCCTGCTACACTTCACAGACAGTGCCCAAAACGCCAAAAACCACCAAAGGAAGATTTGGTTTCAGAGATCACTCAATCCAATCTTTGAGTCTTCAGAACAAAAAAAATTCAGGCAGGAACAGGTTAGGATGTTCTGATAGCCCCAAGCAAACGAAGGACCTTGAAATTGCCGTGCTTCCTCGGTTTACACGAGATGCCGATACCAAGTCGGAAACAAAGAAACTCTGAAGCGGCAGGAAGGGATATCTCAAAAGGATCAGAACACGCAAAAGAAAGGAAGCGGAATTTTTTTCTTCCTTTATTTTATTCCAGCTAGTCGTCTTCACCAAAACAAACACGCAGAGCACACCAACCTCTCTACCTTCATTCTTCAGCAACTGCAGAATCTGATGGGCAAGACAGACCCCTGCCTCAGAACAATATCAGAATTCAGAACCCAAAACCAAGGAAAACCGACGAGAAACCCACTTTTTCCCCTTCTGATCCTCTGGTTCTTCACAGGAACCCCTCAAAACACTGAGGCCAGCGCGAAGATCAAACTTTCGGCCTTCAAAACTGAGAATGGACCCAATAAATAAATAGCAAACCAGCGGATACTCACAGCCAAAAAACCAGCCTTTTTTTTTACAGAATCATATGAATGCAACTGAATCGTAGTTGCCCTTTCCGATCCTCCCTTCCTTGAAATCCTTCATTCAAGACGCGGAAGCAGAACCATGCCCGGCAACAGCGCATGCAGCGCTCCTCGCCGACGGAGGCTTTGCCACTGTGGCCGCGCCAACCTCTGCCGCTGCCCGGCTGCCGCTACCTTGTCTCTCTCATTCTCGGCATTCGCGACTCCTCTCTAATGGCGGAGCGGATGGAGAAGGTAGGAATGTAGGATTTGGAGGGTGGCCGGGCCTGTACTTTTGGTTTTGTAGATTACTTCTGTGGCTCGTCGTAAATAATTATAAATTTTTAGTTAAAATAGTATTTTTTTCATATAAATTAGTCAATAATATTTTTTTTACGAACTAGCAACCATACGAACCCGTAAACCAAACAAACTGTATATTGCAAAGAGGGAATTCGGATTTATCTTTTGTATCTACTGTGGCCTCCGCCTCTTTTTCTAAGTCAACAGGTGCGCGATCCAGATCAAGATCAGCGCATGGTGGCATCTGTTCTCGTCCTATTTGGTTTATAAATTATAATAGTTAATAAATAATATTTTTTATATCAAACCAACTCATCGTACTTTTAGTTATGACTTATACGTCAAACAACCCTAAACACACCAGACGAAAAAATGGGAGATGAGAACAAGAACGGACAGCGCTATGTCATTCGCTCGGCAAATCGACATATATACAATACAACCTTGAAAATTTTACAATTAATTAATGCTTGTGCCAGTTGGGTGGCCTGAATTGGAAATACAGATAAAAAGGATCTCTTGATTTTTAAAATATTTTTAAAAGCCTCAAGAAAAATAAAATGGATATACTGATATCTTCTTTTCCAAGTATAATAATGTAAACGTGCATAGAAACCGCCACGTGTGCACGAGGGAGAGGGTGTGTCACGAACACTCAGCTGAATACTCCATGTATGCAAAATAGATTGAGTATCCAAATCAAATGTGTCTATATATTCTCAAGTTCTGATGACAGTGCATTGGTGCTAGTTTCTAGAGGATTATTAAGTTGAGGGAGTGTTCGGCTGAGGTGGATTATTACTGTTCATGCTGGGAAACACTGTTTATGCTAGAATGTTGTGAGAGAAAAACATTGTTCCGGTTGAAAAAAATAAGCCGAACAAGCTGGCTTAAAGTGCAGCCAAACACTCCTAGTCAGGGCAAACGTTTCTCTCAATCTTTCTGACTTTCTTTTTTAACTTTCAGATCGTTTCGGCTGTCTCCATTGAATTGCGACCGCCAGGGCTGCAGCTCGTGAGGCCAGACTCTGAATATGGTGCCTGACAATTGGTTTACCAGAAGTGAAAAGGATTGCAAGACACCACAAAGAAGCGCAGCAGTATTTTTTTAGGCTAAAATGCTTGATACACTTCATTATTCATGGAACAATTTCTAATCAACCCGGCAGAAGAATAAAGGGCGAATTAATTGCGATATCCCCTATGTTACTCTGTACATATATAGTAGTGCACGCGCTGATCCACTGAAAGCCTCAACAGTTAGCAACAGTCGTCGTCAAATTCTTTAATTAAATGCCAGGATCGATGTGACAAACCAACTAATTGAAAAGATTCGCCAGAAATCAGTTGGATTAGGATGCATAACAAACCATTAAATAATTCCCCTGGTCTTTACGCTTTTCGTCACAAACTAATCTCAGTAATAGTACGGTATCCAAGAATTATAAATTATTCTTGAACATTTCCGATTATAATAATACCTCACCTAGACAGCAGAGAGATGTTTTATACGCACTTTTCAGCTAGCTTTCTTGGAAGGAACTACGGTCGTTGCAGTATATATGTACGGGCAAGTTACGTAGACGCTACAGTCATCTGAGTACACACATATACGGACATCTTTTTTTTTTTTTGGAAAACCACACACATACTGACATACTCCTAGCTAGGGGCCTATGTACCTGACACGTCATTATCTAAAACAAGTACCTGATACGGACAAAATCTGCATGCCGAATATACATCACCCATACACGGCTATACCGCTATACGTAGAATGTATGCAGTCCCAGGTACACGTGGGTGCTTCCAGAGCCGTCCGATCAAGAATCAAGCGACATTATAGTTTCCTCCAGCATTTGGCCATCAGGTAGGGAAAGGTGCTCATGTATCCCACGTACTTGCGGACGCCGGATCGGAGGGCGACGTCGCCCTTCGGAGCTGTCGGCCGCCGGTCCAAACGTGGGAGAAGTAGTCGTTTTCGTCATTTCGTGTGTGTCGGCTGGTGGTTCTCCCAAGTTTCTCAAGAAAAAAAAAACTCTCAAGATCGAGGTAAGTAGCTTTGTATGGATACATACATACAGTCTGTTCCTTTTAGATTATTTACTGCTGGCTGATTTGGTGGGAAAGAAAAATATTTTTCTAGCTTATAATCCACGATCGTATACGGTCATCAGCAAAATTGTATGCCTCATGAGCGGTATGCCCGACAAGGATCGCTGATTCTACACACTCTGCATAACCTGAAGGGGAATTTGAAACCAAAACAGTCTCATCGTTTTCAAGCCCTTTCCTTGAATTGAAATCGATGCTGCTATTGATTTCTTTGAGCCCTGCAACTCCGTCGTCCTGAAACTTTAGTACGGCGGCTTTGTCGATCATCCTTGTTGCCTCCTCGACGGACCTGGGCGCGATCTTAACGTCGTCGTTTCCACCTGCATCCGCTTCGTCATCGGCCCTGCCTGCACCTGTAACACAATCACGTACTTGATGCCTACCACGCTGCAATCCTAGCAGGTTTTTCCACACAAGAGGCTAGTGATTTCGTCCGCGAACAGAGATTTGGCAAAGCCACTCTGTTATCAATGGTGAAAGTTCCTAGTTCCGACAACGATATGCGCGAAAAATTCTGGATTGACATTGGTTTTCCTAAAGAAACAAGATGGTGGGAAATTGAACATCAACCATCGGTACAGAATGAAAATTCTTCAGCCATTGAGGACATGGCCATGCCACCTCAACCTGAACCCAAGAATCAAACTTCAGCAAGACCTCTTGGACGAACGGTTCCAAAACGCGGAATCGCGATCCGTCCATGGAAGGGCCGTTTGCCGAGGCCACGTTCGTCGGCGGCGGTAACGTTGGCAGCTTTCATGCCACCGGAGGGGAACAACAGACCACAAGCTAATTTACGGCATGATCAGCAGACGTTTCAAAATTCAAAAGCTATCTCTAAACGCCAGAGTAAATCAGTTTTAATCGAACGTGCAAAACATTACGGCCGTTCCTGGTGGGACCTATTGCCTCGTGGGCCCAGCGATCAGCTAAGGAATCGTGTGGCTTCCAAATACGATGCAACCTTCCCTCCGATCGGCAAGATCGCATCGACACCTCTCTTGCATGCAGCCTCGCGCCCTGATCCAATTGCCGTCGCCGCCACACACCCCTCGTACGCCGACATGGCTGGACGACAGCCACCCGCCAATCGCCACAACTCCAGTGGGTTCAACTTCAATCGCGAGCCTCCGAGGGACCGGATCAATGACCGCTTTCGTCATGATGGGCGGGGTCTAGGTCCGAGCAGAGGCCGTGGTGACCATGGAGGACCAGGTCGAGGATGTGGAGACGGTCACAGTCATGGTCGTGGCAATGGAAGGGGTGGGCCGGGGCATGGTCCCACCGCACCTCAACGGGAGACACAACAACAACAGCGCTATCAGCCGATTGCAGGGCCACCACGTCACAACGTCGGTGCTGATGCCGCTGAATCGAGTCTGTAGGGTGTGGTTCGAAACCAGCAACATCAACAACCTCAGCCTACAGAATCTGGTATGGCAAAAAAGAAAAGACCTTACTGCTGGAGATGCAAATGTAGTGGACATTCTAATGAGGAGTGCAGAGCTGACCTTGATTGCATCATATGTAATAAGAAGAACTCGCATCTATCATGGAAATGTCCAATTTTGAAGATGCCAAAACCACATGCTAATTTTTTTTTTTGGCTCCGGTAAGAAGGAATTTGGTTTCTTGCGGATCCCTGATATTGACTACAAATTAGAGACACCTGATCTGGCTCCTACAGCATTGGTCAAGGTGACAGGTAGTAAACTATCAGTAGCCGTGGTTCAGTCTGAATTGGCGAAAATCTCACGGACGGATTGGACGTGGGAGGCCTTGCCCCATGAGGAGGATTTATTCCTTGTGGCCTTTCCGTCAGATGAGAAGATACAGCGGATGGCATCCATTGATTATCATCTAAAGAATCATGGTGTCACGATAACAATTTCAGCATGGCAAAGCTCTAGTGATGTGAAACCTACTTTTGTAAGGCTGTGTGTATCCTTGTTATACAAAGACCGGAAGTGTTGCAAGGTCTTTGTATCATCTTGATGTAACGCTCTTGAAATTAATAAAGCTTTCCTTATCGAAAAAAATACGAGCAAGCGAACATGACATTTCAACCTCCCGTTTCTCAACCGCGTAGTTCGCTTTCATAATTTTCGACAGATTTAGTCAGCGATGCATGAGTGGTGCATGCAATACTTTTCACACGAATGGATTTTAGAATTGGTGACGATTTATGTGGTAGTAACCGTCCACACGCTTCGTGAAGGGCTAGTTTCAGCTGCTGCTAGTTGAGGTGTCGTATTCAAGTCGTCTGAGAATCAGACAACCAGACCTGAATAAATAACAAAAACAGAAAACAATAAAATACTCCATCCGTAAAAAAATATATAATTCTAGCTCCGATCTGCACACGACGTGGATAGAGAGAGTAAAAAATATGCATACGAATATATATGGTAAAGGAAATAGCCTGAACAAATAAAGCTAATTAAGATATTCTACCGGCTATGACAAGGATACAGACGCCATGATTCGTGAGCTTCTGGATAGTGCGAAGGCACCCGAAATATACCTTTAAGTCATTTTTTTTAATAATCCTAACTTTTACTAGTATATAGCTGAGCTTTTAACATGGATAAAATATGTGCAAGAACTTAACTCTTATTAAGAGCTAGTTTTTTTTTTCTTTTCTATTGAAATATAAGAAAAATGCTTAGCTTAAAAGCTAATTTTATGGAGCTGGCAGCCGCGTCACGTACCACGTCACGTCGCCTGTTCCCTCTCGCCGCTGCCGGGAGCGCCATACCATACGAGCGGCAATTCTGCCGGCATATATCAGGGGGTGTTACCTGCTTCTAAATTTCATATCACATCGAAGGTTTAAATATTAATAAAAAATATTAAATATAGATTAATTATAAAATCAATTACATAGATAAAAGTTAATTTGTGGGATAATTTTTTAAAGCCTAATTAATCTATCGTTAGCGCATGTTTACTGTAGCACCATATTGTCAAATCATGGACTAATTAGGCTTAAAAGATTCGTCTCGTAAATTAGTCGCAAGTTATGTAATTAGTTTCGTAATTAGTCTATATTTAATACTTCATGCATGTATCTAAATATTTAATGTGATAGGAATTTTAGGAGCGCATATAGAAACCAAACATGGTCTTAGATTGGATAGGGTCTGTCATGTTGCATTGATAGATGTGATTCCATGGACGATGCCAAAGGCTGCGTCGATAGCAACCTGTTCATTTCGTTGTAAAGGATAATGAATTATATACTGCTGGTTAATTTAATATGAAAAAAAAATAATATCTCAATTTATAATTCACAATTATATACGAGCAAACGAATAGATCTTTGCTTTGCTCGCCACCAACTACCCAGAAAAACTCTATTGTTTCATGCATGGATCGTCACCGATCACTTACCCTTTGGTTTTAGTGCTAGTAGTCAGTAGCCACCATGTACTAGTACGTATTACTGGCCACATCTCTGAACCACTGACGCGGTTCTTGTTTGGTTGTCAGAAGATTCTTACTTAGGGCGTGTTTAGTTCCGAAATTTTTTGGCTTTTGGCTACTGTAGCACTTTCGTTTGTATTTAGAAAAAATTATCCAATTATGGACTATTTAGGCTTAAAAGATTCGTCTCGCCAATTACAGGTAAACTGTGCAATTAGTTATTCTTTTTACCTACATTTAATGCTCCATGCATGTGCCGCAAGATTTGATGTGACGGGGAATCTTGAAAATTTTTGGTTTTTGGGTGGGATCTAAACAGGGCCTTACTCCAACGTGTCGTCAAGGATAAAATACGGAGGAATCCAGCTGGTGCAGAGAAGGTTGCAGTGAAAACCTCACCGATCGGCTAAAAAACACATGACATGCGCCAAGTTCGTTTAAGCTTTTAGAAGCCGTATTTTTTTAGTCAATAAATAATATTTTTCTCTTACATTGAAATGGTTCTCAGTACTTTTAGTCATGGCTTATCAGTTCAAACAAACCCAAACGAATAGGGTAGGCGAATACTTCATGGTAGTAACTGTAGTGCCACGGATGGAACTGTCGCCTTCCGTGCTTGGAAGAATAAGAACTGATTGTTAAGATGTTGATGTCGCACTAACTAGTCCAATCTCCATGCAACTGCTAATCTCCTTTCACATGTCAGAAACAGTAGCAGGTAAGCTAAGCTTTGCTCTCATGGCGTGATGCGTCCTCGCCAACAATTCGACAGGTGGTGGTTTGTCCAGGAAACGCACAAGAGAGAAATAAGGCCCCGTTTAGTTCCCAAAAAATTTTACATAGTAACCATCCCATCAAATCTTGCGGCACATGCATGGAGTACTAAATGTAGACGAAAAAAAACTAATTACACAGTTGGTCAAGAAATCGCGAGACAAAACTTTTGAACCTAATTAGTCCATAATTAGACACTAATTACCAAATACAAACGAAATGTTACAGTGAGCCAAAATCCAAAAAATTTTGGATCTAAACGCACCCTAAATTAAAGCTGCTAGTGCTAGGCCGCCTCTGACCAGCTGTTCATGGTGACATAATGGAGCTGCCGATTAAGGTTCCTGATGAATTGACAATGTGCGCCATCACGCGCTGATGATGCTCCTGTGGTTGTACTTTAGAGACCAGATGGCCCCAGGTGTACGTACAAGTGAAGTGCAGGGCTCTCTGTTCACTGTTCTGCCTCCTGTAGCCATTATTGGCAACATGCTCTCATGTCTGCCGTGTTGCAACTTGCAACCTGACGAAATGTAATAACCAGGCATGATCCTGAATGCACGCCCCGTAGCCATGCCTATGCCCCAGCAATCCAAATGTCAATAATTTACACGCCACTACATCAGAGAGCCACATATGTACACAGTGTTTATGGCACGACCTGTTCGTTTGGGCCGGTTTGGCTTATAAGCCATGGCTGAAGGTACGGTTGTCTGGTTTGGTATAAGAGAAAAATATTGTTCATTGACTGATAAATCATGACTTATAAGCCAAATACGACCGACGAATATAGTTTGGGACACGGCTACACAGGCAAGATAGATCCACTTTATTTACACACTAACAGTGTGCCCAATACCTCTGATCCCAGAGTAATGATATGATGTGCGCGCGCGCTGCACGACAAATGGCTGTTGATAGAATTGAGATTTGTTTAGGAAACGGAAATAAGAGTTGTAGAGCTGAATCAGCATGTGATAGAAGCTGCTAAGGGAGTGTTTGGTTTTTTTAGTGGCTCCTAAAATCCATATCACATTGAATATTTAGATATCAATAAAGAGTATTAAATATAGATTAATTACAAAACCAATTACATAAATGGAGGCTAATTTGCGAGATGATTTTTTAAGTCTAATTAATATGTCATTAGCACATGTTACTGTAGCAATCCGTTGTCAAATCATGAACTAATTAGGCTTAAAAGATTCGTCTAGTAAATTAGTCGTAATTTATATAATTAGTTTCATAATTAGTCTATATTTAATATTTTATACGTGTATCTAAATATTCCATACTACAGGAATTTTAGAAGACCCTGAACATCCTCTAAGTTAGGTGAAACGTCCATCCCATGCTGTCCTCGTGAGACCTTTTCTGGATAGCTGTGAATGCAGCGTAGAGTCGCTGAGACACGACCCCGGCCTCCTGCTTCTTCCCATACTCCACTCTGCAATGGACAGGGAATCAATAAACAATGAGCATTTATTGGTTTCAGGTTTCATGAAAGCGCAACAATTATTTGATTGAATTAAGGAGCACATTTCTTTTTGTTAGTAACTCTTTTTCATAGGATTCACTTAGACGAGTTAGTTGCTTTGTCATTCAGTTAGTTCTGCATGCACACGAGCACTTATTTGTGGTCGCCGTGCACATAGGAGATAGTGGCATCGAGAATAGCTCGCGCATGTACCTAGGCGATTGGTTCTAGATGAACATCACGGACGTGGGGATGGACACGTCGTGAGCATGGTGTGCGGCCAGCCACCAAGAGCTTTGCTCTTTGTATTGCACAATAAAAAGGAGAAACGAAGATCAGAAAACATTGCGGTTTTTTGGCAACACCAAATCTGAGTTCCAAGCGTTCTTGAGTTTGAGTGTTTCTATGTTCCTGCGATTGTCATCGCGAGCTCGCCGGTCATCAGGAACGTTGGTTCAGAGCTAACAATTGGCATCGGAGCTGTGAGAGAGGGCCTAGCGCGCCGCCATGACGTCGCCGAAGGGTCGAGGCCGTTCGCCACCGGCGGCGGGCACGAAGGAGAAGGGTAGTGGCTCCGGCAGCAAAACTCCACCACGCATGCCATCTTCAAGCCGCTCGTCGTTGCGACGTTCGCGGACCCGCGACGCCCGCCGTTCGCGAACGCACCGTCCACGCAAGGTCGTGATCGAGCGCGTGATCCGCGAGACCAACGGGTCCAGCAACTGGACGCAGCACACCAAGACCAACTACGACTCATGGTCGTCGTTGATGAAGCTGAAGCTCCAGGCGCGTCACTTGTGGGACATCATCGAGTCCGGTGACGGCGAGTTCCTCGATGACCGAACCGCGCTGGAGGCGATCTGCTCTGGCGTGCCCCCAGAGATGGTGCCCACCCTGGCGACCAAGCCGTCAGCCAAGGAGGCATGGGAGGCGATCCGTTCGATGCGCATCGATGACGAGTGCGTGAGAAAGTGGACGACGTAGAGTCTCCGTGCTGAGTACGAGCAGATCACGTTCCACGATGAGGAGTCCATCGAGGACTTTGCCCTACGCCTCTCCAACATCGTGCAGAGGCTGGCGATCCTCGGTGACCCAGAGTCGGAGCCGAAGGTGGTGGCCATGTACCTCCGCGTCGCTTGACCAAGGTACAAGTAACTCGTAATTTCCATCGAGACCCTCCTCGACATCGACACACTCTCCGTCGAGGAGGTCACTAGGCGGCTCAAGGCGGCGACCGATGACGAACTGTCGCTGGCCCAGGACATCACCGGCAAACTATTGCTCATGGAGGAGCAGTGGCTAGAGCGCTACAAGAAGCGGGACAAGGACTCTGGCTGCGGCGGATCGAGCTCCGGTGGCCACAGCAAACGTCGGGGAAGAGGCCGTGGTCGCGGCAGCGACTCACGGGTTGGCTCGAACTCGAGCCAAACCATCCCCGACGACGCGTGCAAGGCCTGCGGGAAGAAAGGCCATTGGGCCAAGGACTGTCGAAGCAAGAAGAAGGTAGAGCAGGCCCATGTGACCTAGGATGATGAGCCCACTCTACTCCTTGCAGTTGGCTGTGAGCAGGAGGACAGGATTTATCCCCAAATCAAGCCGCCGACGCTGGAGACAAGTACGGCGACCCTGCTGCTAATCTGTCATGACAACCAGCTCCACTTCACCGAGAGCAAGGTGTCCGCTGCCTTCGATGAATTTGGCGACCGGGACCTAAAGTGATGGGTCCTGGACACGGGCGCGTCGAACCACATGTCCAGGGCGTGGGCGGCTTTCTCTAGCATCGACACCGGCGTCATCGGCTCCGTTTGGCTTAGGGATGGATCCATCGCCCGCATCGAGGGGATCGGCACCGTCCTACTGTCCTGCAAGAACGGTGAGCACCGCGCCATCACCAACGTCTACTACCTGCCCCGCCTCACCACCAACATCATCTTTGTCGGCCAACTCGATGAGATTGGGTACCAAGTGCTGGTAGAAGATGGCGTGATGCAGGTTTGTGACGAGGAGCGGTGTCTCCTTGCCAAGATTCACCGCAACCCAGGGCGGCTCTACGTGCTCGACGTCGACATCGCACGGCCGGTCTGCCTAGCGGCGCGGGGCGACGAGGAAGCCTGGGTGTGGCACGCCCGCTTCAGCCACCTCCACTTCGCCGTGCTGCGCAAGATGGGCAGGGATGGCCTTGTCCATGGACTGCCCCTGCTTACCCAGGTGGAGCAGGTGTGCGAAGCCTGCCTAGCTGGCAAGCACCGGTGGTCCCCGTTCCTGTAGCGCGCCCTTGGGCGCTCATCGGAGGTGTTGCAGCTGCTCCACGCGCGACCTCTGTGGACCTATCACGCTGCCGACACCGAGTGGAAATCAGTACTTTCTCCTACTCGTCGATGACTGCTCTCGGTACATGTGGCTGTCTCTGCTTCCCAGCAAGGATGCTGTGCCCGTGGTGATCAAGCGCATCTAGGTAGTCGTGGAACGCAAGTCGGGCAAGCTGGTTCGTGCACTCCGCACAGATAGAGGAGGAGAATTCCTAGCGAAAGACTTCGAGCAGTACTAAGTTGAGCTAGGACTTTATCGCAAGTTGATGGTGCCATACTCCCCTCAACAAAACAGCGTCATCGAGCACCGCAACCAGTCCATGGTCGGGACCGCCTGGAGCATGCTAAAGGCAAAGGGGCTCCTAGGCAAATTCTAGGGCGAGGCGGTCACCACGGCCATCTATCTGCTCAATCGATCCTCATCCAAGAGCATGGGTGGCAAGACCCCTATGAGCTCTAGACCGGCAGCGTCCCTAGCGTTCAACACCTACGCACGTTTGGTTGCATCGCACACATGAAGGTAACAATGCCAAACGTGAAGAAGCTCAACGACAGGAGCAGGCGCACCATCTTCGTTGGCTATGAACCTGGCTCCAAGGCGTATCGGGTGTATGGCCCAGTGACCCGACGTGTGCATGTCAGCCACGACCTGGTGTTCGAGGAGGCGACGCAGTGGCTCTAGACCTAGGGCCAGCTGAAAGGTCCTAATATGGCTAGAGGGGGGGGGGTGAATAGCCTATTTAAAAACTACAAATCAACTAGAGCAATTTGATTAGTAAGACAAATAGCGAAATGCAAACTTGCTCTTGCTCTACAAGGGTTGCAAGCCACCTATCCAATAATTCTAGTTGCAATGATCAATTGGCACACAATCTACTTGACCACTACTCACTAAGAGCTCTCACAAATGCTACACTAAAGAGGTCCACTAGATATGTTTAAAGCACAAGGCAAGCTCTCAATTCTAATTACACTAAAGAGCTTGCTATATCTAGTTTGTGGAAATGTAAATGAGTAAGTGATACGATTATACCGCCAGGTCGTGGAGTGAACCAATCACAAGATGAAGATTGAGCCAATCACCGGGAGAATGCAAATGACAAGAGATAACCGATTTTTCTCCCGAGGTTCACGTGCTTGCCAACACGCTAATCCTCGTTGTGTCGACCAACACTTGGTGGTTTGGCGGCTAAGAGGTGTTTCACAAACCTCATCCACACGATAGGACACCACAAGAACCGACCCACAAGTGAGGTAACTCAATGACACGAGCAATTTACTAGAGTTACCTTTCGGTGCTCCGCCGGGAAAGGTACATCTCCCCTCACAATCACCGAAGGCGGCCACGAACAATCACCAACTCGTGCCGATCCTTCACCGCTGCTCCAACCGTCTAGGTGGTGGCAACCACCAAGAGAAACAAGCGAAATCCGCAGCGCAACATGAATACCAAGTGCCACTAGATGCAATCACTCAAGTAGTGCACTTGGATTCTCTCTCAGTCTCACAAAGATGATGAATCAATGATGGAGATGAGTGGGAGGGCTTTGGCTAAGCTCACAAGGTTGTTATGTCAATGAAAATGTGCAAGAGTTCTCCCTTGAGCCGGCCATGGGGTTATAAATAGAGCCCCCATCAAATAGAGCCATTATACCCCTTCACTGGGCAAAACGCGCTCTGACCGGACGCTCCGGTCATACTGACTGGATGCTGGCCCTCAGCGTCCGGTCGCCCGATGGATGCCACGCGTCACCAGCTTCAAACGCTGTTCGTCAGATTTCAACGGCTACGAAGCTGACCGGACGCTCCGGTCAGAACTGACCGGACGCTGAAGCCCCAGCGTCCGGTCGTTTCTAGTAAGCTCCCCGAGGCATGTTTTTTCGACCGGATGCGTCCGGTCCACCTTGACCGGACACAGACCAGCGTCCGGTGCTCAACCCTACCCACTGTGCCGTCTGACAGCTTGACCGGACGCAGCCTTTCAGCGTCTGGTCGCTGAGTGACCTAGCGTCCGGTCAGTAGACAGACACCAGCATCATTTCGACCAACTCCATTTCAACTCTAACTTCTTCACCCTTGCTTAAATGTGCCAACCACCAAGAATTTTGCATCCGGCGTAAAAGAAAATAGACATTTCATTTTTCTGAAAGCGCCAAATATTATCAAGGGTGTTAGCATTCCACTAGATCCTAAATGCATATACAATGAGTTAGAGCATCTAGTGGCACTTTGATAACCGCATTCCGATACGAGTTTCACCCCTCTTAATAGTACGGCTATCAATCCTAAATGTGATCACACTCACTAAGTGTCTTGATCACTAAAACAAAATGGCTCCTACATTTTATACCTTTGCCTTGAGCCTTTTGTTTTTCTCTTTCTTCTTTTCCAAGTTTAAGCATTTGACCATCACCATGCCATCACCATTGTCATGATCTTCGCCATTGCTTCATCACTTGGAGTAGTGCTACCTATCTCATAATCATCTTGATAAACTAGGTTAGCACTTAGGGTTTCATCAATTAACCAAAACCAAACTAGAGCTTTCACCAGCGTAGTGAGGTGGATGACTTTGTCGTTGAACACCTGCCACTGCTCGAATCGACCACCACGACAACGACATTGAGCACGACTTCATTGGCAGGAGCTGCTGCTACACCTTTGGCCTCGCCGACATCATCAGTCCATGCTTCATTGGCTCATGGCATAGGGAACATGGCACTTGGAGCATCGTCAGCCCATGCCTCACTAGTGCAAGGTACTAGAGCACAACACCAGGAACACCCCCACTGCAGGACGTGGACTCGGTGGAGTTCGTGTCACTACTAGGTGCCGACGCGTCGTAGCTACTGGATGCGGACCACGATGATGACGCCCCACTTTGGTACCACATCATCGACAATGTGCTCAAGCCAGCCACACCGTCGGGTTTCGCCGCACGGCAGATGGAGGAGCAGTTGCTATTGGCAAGCGAGGCTAAGCCGGCATCGTTCAAGGAGGCGCTGGAACATAAGAACTAGCGCCACGCCATGCTTGACAAGTTCACCTCTATTGAGGCGAACGACACTTGGAGGCTCATTGACCCACCACTAGGGGTGTGTCCAATCGGCCTCAAGTGGGTCTACAACACGAAGCGGGATGAAGCTAGGCTCGTCACCAAGTTCAAAGCCTGACTCATCGCCATGGGGTACATCCAGCGCCAGGGCATCGACTTCAACAAAGTATTTGCCCCGGTGGCACGCCTAGAGTCCATGAGGCTGCTGCTAGCGTTCGTTGCAAGCGAAGGGTGGGTTGTCCACCATATGGACGTCAAGTCCGCTTTTTTGAATAGTGAGCTTCTGGAGGATGTCTACGTCGAGCAGCCATCGGGGTTCATGCTAAAGGGCCAAGAAATGAAGGTGCACCACCTGATCAAGGCCCTCTACGGACTCCGTCAAGCCCCACAAGCATGGTACTCCAAGCTCGATGAGTCCCTGATGAAGCTCGAGTTCCGACGGAGCACGTCGGAGCATGTTGTCTACCTCCACGGTGTGGGCGCATGCCGCCTCATCGTGGGTGTCTATGTGGATGATCTGGTATCACCGGAGGGGATCCACGAGACATCAGCACCTTCAAGGAGGAAATGAAGGTGACATTCAAGATGAGCGACCTCGGGCTTCTGTGCTACTACCACGGGCTGGAGGTGACGCAGATGGGGAGCAACAGCACAGTCTATCAAAGCGCCTATGCTGCAAAGATTCTAGAAGGCGCTGGCCTGACTGGATGCAATCCAAGTCAAACCCCATGGAGTCCAGACTTAAGCTCAATAAGTCCAGCTTTGCTCTTGCTGTTGATGCCACAAAGTATAGGAGCATTGTGGGTTCCCTCCGTTACTGGTACACTCAAGACCGGACCTGGCGTACTCGGTGGGGTACATCAGTCGGTTCATGGAGAACCCGACTACAGAACACATGGTGGCCGTGAAGAGGGTGCTGAGGTACATTGCTGGAACCTTGCACTTCAGCTGTCATTACCAGAGGGGGTGTAGCACCATCGGTGTTATATTGTACTATTTTGCTAAAACACTACATGAGCATCATACTTGTTTGTACATGTGTGTAATTTGGAGTATAAATCAAATATGACACTTGAAATGTTTATCCGAAACGTGAAACAAATGTAACATTTCATGTCGCTTTACATCGTTAGTATGCTAAGCAAATTGTTATCGGATAAAAATGCTGTAGAACGTTTATGCGAGCTTTAATAAAATTTGTGGTACGTGCTTTGTAGTCAATGATGGTGTGGTCGAGGATGAGGATAGCTAGCTAGTACATCTAGTAGGTCAGGATTGGAATTCGAAGCGAAACCGTTCGAAGTTTAAGTCGTTTTGTGAAGTTTGTAAAGGGGTCGACGAAGCCATGTTTGGTAAGCTTTGTAGGGAAATCGGCTTAAGAAGTAGCATGATGTCGTGGCATGGGTTGGTAGCCTTACGTACCCTCTTACGTCTAAAAGAATTGGTTTGGTGTTTGGACCATTGGTTAGGATTTTGCGACAGCTTTAAAAACTGTGCATGTCACCTATTTCAAATGGTGCTGCGTTGGCCGCGGTCACCACTACTGCCTCGGCTGCCTGCCACTGCATGCAAGCGCACTATGCACAGGTCTTGTTAGCTCTGCCTCGCCATCATATCGCATGGTACCTTGGTCGCGCTACACGCCACCCATCGCCACGCCTGGCACTGGTCCTGTTGACTCGCCGCGGCTGCACTCGCGTGGTACGACCGCCTGCTGCCACCGTCACTTCGGTGTCGCATCGCGCTCTGGTTCCTTACCGGCACCGTCCGTGGTGACGTAGGCCTGAGCTTCGTTGCCTTGTGGGTCGACCGTGTAGACAGCCACCTGGAGCATACCTCGCTGTCCTTGTCGTTCGTGGGCGTTGGTACTTGGCATTGACAGCTCCGTGTGTGCCGAGCCAAGCCGTTCCAAAGCCCCTGTCTCCGCTGTCGCCATGACTAGTGGGACCTCCTTCCTTCAATTCACAGTGACCGCAGCACTTTAATAAAATTCGTCGCATCCTTGGCTCCGCTAGGTAGCTAGCCACGCAACCGTCCCCACCTCGCTGCACAGACTACTGCACAGAGCTTCAAATTGAAATCACCACTCTGCCTGCTCCATAAGACCAGGGTGGTCTGCGCCGTCCACAAGCCACGGAACCAGAGTTTGCCATTCCAATTCAGTGCACTGCTAGCCTCTCCTCCATCTGCTTATCGCTTTGCTCACCTCTTTCGAAGCTCTACCGCCCTATAGCGACCTCTCCACGGCCGACGGAACCACGCCCGAGCAGAGCAGAGCAGCCGGCGATGCGTTGTTGCTGTTATTAGCTTGTTGACATCAGCATGACGTCATCCCTGCGTCATATGTGTTTTAGGGCCATTTTCTTGTAGAAAAATAATTCGGTGGATACACTGAAATACGCAGCCGAGCCGCAGCCGCCTAGGCCAGCTTCCCGTGCTCGTCGCGCTTGCATCCGCACTTGGCCACCTGGGCCAGCTCGCGCTAGTGCCGCGCCCCGCCATGGGCCGGCCTGCCACGCGCGTTCGCGTCCGTGCCCGCGTGCTCGCGCCACTCGCTCACGCCCGCTGCGCCCGCACGCTCGCGTGGTGTGCGCCTGCCGCTCGCTGGGCCGAGCCGCGTAGATTGTAAATGTTTATTCAATATAGTTTTTAGCTGAACTTTGATAAATTATAGTAAATTGTGTAGTTGTCTAAAAATAGTGAAACTAAGTTTATTAGGTTTACAAAAATACCATCTATCTGTTAGTGTAGTTAGTTCACAGTTAGATGTTATGATCATAGGCTCATAAATTCTAATTAGAAAACTTAGTATTATGTAGATTAATATTTGTAGGAATTCTTGTAGCAAATCGGTAATAGTTTTAGCTTTGAAAATTTTACAGTAGGTTCCCTAGGATATTATGTACTTACTGTAAATTTTGTAGCCTTAGAACGAGTTACTAAATAAAATAGTTATTACCCTTACTTTATCGTATATAGCGTAAATCAGCATTAGGAGTACGAATATCTGTAGTTGCTATAATAATAATGAATATCATATTTCAAACTTGTTATCAGATAGTTTAGCACCATGGTCGGTAGCACTAGCTTAGTAGTTAAATCGATGTACTGTTGTTTTAAGAGTTGCTGTTGTTATATTACTAAGCATTACATCGTTATTTCATTCATGTAGATCACGAGCTGATAGACTTCGTGCCCGTCAGCGAGCTGGAGTACGATGAGGTGATCGAGGAGTACGAGGAGGATATCCTCGTGCAGGAGAAAGCCTAGGAGCCTGTTGGTGCTGACCCTGCTGACCCAGTGCCTGCCCAAGGCAAGCCCCGGAACATAACCCATATTTTTATGATCACTGAATATATATATGTGATGTGCATTTAAGTTATAGGCATTTTATGGAAACTACCTGTATAAACATACTTACCCATGAGTCCTACTAGTACAGGCCGAGTAGCTGCTATACTCAGAATACCGGTAGCGTGAGTAACCTACCGTTACTCGCAAATAGATAATAAAATATGAACACTCATGATAAAATAGTGGAGAAAAATAGTGACCGGACAGGGATATGGATTGGGTACTGGTGGGTGTAAGGGGTTGTGTTCTGCGGCTAACATGGCATGACTTGGTTACACTTTTCCCTATCCGTGTCGATTAAGGACCGGTCGTTGCATATGACTCTAGGCAAGTCACAGATTTATTGTCCCTAGCGACGCATACTTGGGTATGGGCGTAGGGAAGACTTGTTGCTCTCTTATCGTTGATCTAGCTCTTTCCGGACCGATTGATTAGAGGTGGGGATGGTGGAGGTCCTTACACCACACGGAGTCTGGGACTCAGGAGTGGGGGCTTGGAGTCCATGTTTGGACGAGGACTTAGACTCTCGGGATAGGAGAGTGATTGGTTAGTCCTGCTTATGCCTGGGGTACAAGCGGGTCGTGTGTTTCAGGACACCCAGCTGGGCACATTGATTCGTGAATCGTCAAGAAATCCGGTACGGCTTGTCTAGGGTTTAGCACCATAGTAAGAACTGAAAGTTGAAAGGAGAAGAATGGAACTGATTGCTCAACTCTTGCTTGAAAATAGAACAGGTGCTTATATAGACTGGCTAGATGATAACTTAATACGGCTAATAATAAGACATCAATAAGGACTTACTACTAGTGTTGCTTTCTGCTAAAGAAAACCAGCAAACCATAAAGCCTATCATATTCCTTGGAGTCGAAAAATTATTCCCACTAGTTGGATAAGTCTTGTGAGTATATTATGTACTCAGGGTTTATTTACCCCTGTTGCAGGTGATGCTTGAGAAGTACCTTGTGTGGAGGATCCTTCTGGTGGGCTCAGACGGAATCCTCGTCCCTATCGCTAGATGTATATTTTTAAATTCCGCTGTTTATCATTCTACACTCTAGTATTTGGTATTGTAATAATGTACTTTTTAAGAAACTCTAATGTATAAAATGGACTTCTATTATAACTCATTCCCATTATTGGATCCTTGGGGAAAATGTGGATCTTTCGGGTTCTCCTTCAGGGTGTGCCCGACGAACACCGCTCGATGTAGCTTGCTTTCGGGGTGCTTAGTGTCTGGTGGAAGACGAGCGCCTCCGTAGGTATGCTATTTTGGGCGGTTCTGCCATTGTTGGTACCAGAGCCAATAATGGTTACGAGTTCATCACCCTTTTTCAAAAAACTTAAAAATTTGATCAACAAAAGTTTTGCGAAAAGTAGGATGTGATTATATTAGGTAAATAAGTATAAGCCCTAGCAATATGGTCTATCTAGGATAGCGGCACTGGTTTTATCTAATCAATCTCTACAGGTACACTGACTTACATTGCGTAAGAAATCGCTTAGTATACAGAAAGTGAGTGTGCGATGTGTCAAAAATTTTACGAATGCCGCTATATTCCGGCTTGGGTGAACGTATAGGTCGAAGCATGCATCATGATTATAGCATCTTACTTCAACTAAAATCCCCCTTCACGTATAATTGAATTAGTAAATTGATAGGACTAACTAACAAAATGCTTTAATAAATGTGCTGTCATCCCTCTGATTCCTTGGTTCTGATCGGGAAGGGTGTTCTAATGGATGGTTCATCTCTCTTATAGATGAATCTAAGGTCTGGACGTGGGAGCACCAGTTTTGGGGTGGCCCATGAGGGCCAAGGTGACAGTGGCTAGGCCATTGAGCGTGCCAGTGGGGGAGGTCAGGAGGTTCCACCTCTGGCTCCTCATCCTTTCCCGTTGTTGCCACCGCCTCTACCGATGACTCCCACAGAGATAATGGTGGAGCTGTTGGCTGCGCGCCAGGAGTCAGCTGCTGCTCGCTAGGAAACAGCTCGTGCCATGGACATTATGGCACAGGCTATCGTGGGCCTCGCTCATGGAGGCCACATGGCAACGGCGGGAATGGGGGTGGTGCCCGCCATCCTGAAGGACCGTCCTCCTACTAGGACTTCTTCAAGACTTACCCACCCACTTTCACCCCATCTAATGAGCCTCTGGAGGCGGAGCACTGGCTTCGCACTATGGAACAAAAGTTTTGACTCCTCGGAGTGGCCAACGAGCAGAAGGTGCGCTTTGCAGCGCAGCAGCTTTTGGGGTTCGTAGGTGCATGGTGGGACACCTTCCAGGCCATGGAACAGCTGGATCATTTGGCAACATGGCTGGAGTTCTCCACCACATTCCGAGAGTTCTTTATCCCTACTGGTGTCATCAACCAGAAGGTGACTGAGTTCCTAGAGCCGCGCCAGGGGAACAGGACGGTGATGGAATATGTGAACAAGTTTAATCACTTGGCTCAGTATGCTGGCAGTCAGGTGGATACTGTTGACAAGAAGAGGGAACGCTTCTTTCATGGTCTAGCTCCCCTCCTTCAGGAAAAGCTCTACACGGCGAACTATCTGACCTTTGGGGCTCTGATGAACGCCGCCGTTGCTATGGAGGGTTTTCAGCAGGAGTCTCAGGCTGATTGGAAGAGAAAGCAGGTGGCAGCTAGATCCTCTAGCCACCCTCACACACAGAAGATACTGGTTGTCCGGTGGGGGCCCTATCAACCATCCGGTGAGCCTTTATTTCGGCAACCCCAGCAGACTTCGCAAGCTTCCTCTACACAGTACCGTGCACCACCGCAGCAGGTGTAGCCGCAGCAGTCTTAGGGATAGTAGGTCCCACCTCATCAAGGGTTTGGGAACAGGCTAGGAGCTTGCTTCAAGTGTGGCAAGGATGGCCACTATGCCCGGGCCTATCCCTAGAACCAACCAGCTTAGTCAGCTCAACCGTCCGTAAATTCTAGGCTTGTCAAGAGGACCATCATTAAGAAGAAAGTGCCCAACAGGTCTGGCCAGGTGCACTTCACAGATGCTGCGTAGGTTTTGCTGTAGTAGCCGATGATGGCTGATATGTTTACCATCGACTCCCATCTAGCTTTGGTGTTGTTCGATTCTAGTGCACCACATTCCTTTATGAGCATGGGGTTTGTAGAGCGGCACAACTTACCACTTATGGCTATACCATATGCCTATAAGATCCATAGTGTGGGTTCACAATTGTTCATCAATACCCGCATGAATACAATAAGTTTGGTATTAGCCACCCACACTTACCGTCTACAATTTATAGTCATGCCTGGGCAAGGCATTGATGTTATTCTTGGGATGAACTAATTGTGGGTGTATCAGGTAGTATTGGATATGCAGCGGAGAAGTGTGGAGTTACGGCTTCCTTCTTCTAAGGATAGGATATCTCTTATTGTACCCTTAGATCTAGTCTTACCTGTTGCTTCCCATGCTGAAGCCGCTCCTGATCTTACCTCCATTCCGGTAGTATGTGAGTTCCCGAATGTTTTCCCTAAAAATCTTTCTGGGTTACCACCGGACCATGAGGTAGAATTCTCTATTGAGCTTGAGCCTAGTACTACTCCCATCACTATACGCCCGTACTGCATGGCTCCAAGAGAATTAGCTGAAATGAAGAAGCAGCTGGAAGAGTTAATGGACAAATGTTTCATTCGTCCTAGTTCTTCACCATGGGGTTGCCCGGCTATTTTTGTGAAGAAGAAGGATGGTCCCTTGTGGATGTGTGTGAATTACCACCCCCTTAATGTGGTAACCATTAAGAACAAGTATCATTTGCCCCGTATAGATACTTTGTTCGACCAATTAGCTGGTGCTAAGGTGTTCTCGAAGATAGATCTCCGATCAGGCTATCATCAGATCAAGATCAGGCCACATGATATATCAAAGACAGCTTTCTCTACTAGGTATGGGCTATATGAGTACCTAGTGATGTCTTCTAGTCTCACTAATGCTCCTGTCTTCTTTATGTACCTAATGAATTCAGTTTTCATGCCGGAGCTAGATAAGTTTGTGGTGGTTTTCATTGATGACATCCTGATCTATTCCAAAAATGATGAAGAGCATGCCCGACACCTTCGGATAGTACTGACTCGACTAAGGGAGCATAAGCTGTATGCTAAATTCAGCAAGTGCGAGTTTTGGTTAGATCGAGTGCAGTTTTTAGGGCATGTGTTGACACCTGAAGGCGTTTCTGTAGATCTCAGCAAGGTGCAAGATGTATTGGATTGGAAGTCTCCTAAATCTGTGCATCAAATTCGTCAGTTCCTAGGTCTAGCTGGGTACTATCGGTGTTTCATTCCTATTTTCTCCAAGATAGCCCAGCCCATGACCAAGCTACTCCAGAAAGAAGCTAAGTTTGATTAGAGCCCAGCTTGTGAAGAAGCTTTTCAATCTCAGAAGACTTTTCTGACCACTGCTCCTGTGTTGGCTCAACTAGATATTGATAGGCCCTTTGATGTATACTGTGATGCCTCGAAGATGGGGTTAGGGTGTGTGCTTATGCAAGATGGGCGTGTGATAGCTTATGCTTCGCGCCAACTGAAGAAGCACGAGGTGAATTACCCCACTCATGACTTAGAGCTGGCCGTTGTGGTCCACGCTCTAAAGATTTGGAGGCACTATCTGTTGGGCAACAAAGTAAATATTTTCACTAATCACAAGAGCCTCAAGTATATTTTTACTCAGTCTGAGCTGAACATGAGGCAAAGGAGATGGTTAGAGTTGATAAAAGATTATAATTTGGAAGTCCATTATCATCCAGGAAAGGCCAATGTTGTTGCAGCTGCTTTGAGCCATAAGTCACATCAGGTTGAGGAAATACCTTTGTCTCTCAACCACATAGAGGCGCTAGCTCATATTGCATTGACCTCAGAATTGCTGGAGCAGATTATTCAGGAACAGAAGGAAGACCTCGAAGAGATTCCTCACATCGGGAAATTGATGGCTGAAAGTTATGGCCCTCACTTTAGCATTGATGAGCAGGGGGTGGTGAGATACAAGGATAGACTGGTGGTTCCATCCAATGAAGAGCTAAAAAGAAAAATTTTGAATGAAGCTCACCATTCAAAGTTGTCTATTCATCCTGGCAGTAACAAGATGTATCATGATCTACGCCACTTGTACTGGTGGTCTAACATAAAGCAGGACATCACCCGGCATGTCGCGGAGTGTGACACTTGTGGCAGGGTTAAAGCAGATCATATGCGTACCCCTGGATATCTGTAACCCTTGTCCATTCCTATTTGGAAATGGGAGGATATTTCCATGGATTTCATTGTGGGTTTACCCTGCACGTCCAGAGGCTACAATTCTATCTGGGTCATTGTGGATCGTCTCACCAAGTCTGCTCACTTTATCCTAGTGGACACTAAATATACTGCTAAGAAGTATGCTGAGATATATTTCAATCAGATTGTGAACCTACATGGAGTTCCTCTTACTATCGTTTCTTATAGAGGGTCAGTTTTTGTCTCTCGTTTTTTGGAGCAACTGCAGCACTGTCTGGGTACTCATCTTCTTAGAAGCTCAGCATACCACCCAGAAACTGATGGTCAAACTGAAAGGGTGAACCAGGTGCTCGAGGATATATTGAGGGCTTGTACCATTTATTTTCCTAAGAAGTGGGATAAGTGTTTGAAGTTAGCTGAATTTTCATATAATAACAGCTATTAGGAAAGCATCCGCATGGCACCATTTGAAGCTCTATACGGAAGGAAGTGTAGGACGCCACTCAACAAGGTTGAAGTGGGAGACCACAGATACTTTGGGCCTGAGCTCATCCAAGTGGCTCGGGATCAAGTGAGCATTATTCGGAGGCACTTGAAGGTAGCTCAAAGCCGACAGAAAGCTTATGTTGATAAGCGGAGAAGGCCCTTGGAGTTTGCAGCTAGAGATTATGTATATCTCAAGGTGTCTCCTATGAGAGGGGTGCATCGATTTGGCATTCATGGCAAGCTAGCCCCTCGATATGTGGGTCCATATCAGGTGTTGGAGCAATGTAGTCTAGTTGCTTACCGTATACAACTTCTAGATATTCTATCTGCAGTACATAATGTGTTCCATGTATCACAACTGAAGAAGTGTTTGCGGGTTCCTGATGAAGCGGTGGAAATGGAAGGACTTCCTCTCCAGCCAGATTTAACGTATGTGGAGCACCCTACCAAAATCTTGGATGAGAAGGAGAGAGTGACCAGGAACAGAGTGGTAAAATTCTACAAGGTGCAGTGACAAAATCATTCAGAGGCTGAAGCCACTTAGGAACAAGAGAGTTACCTATTGCAGCATTACCCTCACCTTCTCACCGACTCCGATAGTTAGTTGTTGCGCCAATAATGTACCCCCTATCTCTTTCTCACACTAGGCACATGAAATCTCGGGTCGAGATTTTATTTTAGGGGGTAGATTTGTAGCACCCTTGGTGTTACATTGTACTGTTTTGCTAAAACACTGCATGAGCATCATACTTGTTTGTACATGTGTGTAATTTGGAGTATAAATCAAATATGGCACTTGAAATGTTTATCCAAAACGTGAAACAAATGTAACATTTCATGTCGCTTTACATCGTTAGTATGCTAAGCAAATTGTTATCGGATAAAAATGTTATAGAACGTTTATGCGAGCTTTAATAAAATTTGTGGTACGTGCTTCGTAGTCGATGATGGTGTGGTCGAGGACGAGGATAGCTAGCTAGTACAACTAGTAGGCCGGGATTGGAATTCGACGCGACACCGTTCGAAGTTTAAGTCGTTTCGTTGACGAAGCCATGTTTGGCAAGCTTTATAGGGAAATCGGCTTAAGTAGCATGATGTCGTGGCATGGGTCGGTAACCTTACGTACCCTCTTGCGTCTAAAAGAATTGGTTAGGATTTTGCGATAGCTTTAAAAACCGTGCACGTCACCTATTTCGAACGGTGTTGCGCTGGCCGCGGTCACCACTACTGCCTCGGCTGCCTACCACCGCACGCAAGCACACTACGCACGGGTCCTGTCAGCTCTGCCTCGCTGTCGTGTCGCGCGGTACCTTAGTCGCGCTATACGCCACCCATCGCCGCGCCCGGCACTGGTCCCGTTGACTCGCCGCGACTGCACTCACGTGGGACGACCACCTGCTGCCACCGTCACTTCGGCGTCGTGTCACACTCTGGTTCCTTGTCCGGTGCTGTCCACGGTGACGTAGGCCCGAGCTTCATCGCCTTGCGGGTCGGCCGTGCGGACAGCCGCCTAGAGTGTACCTCGCTGTCCTTGTTGTTCATGGGCGTTGGTACTTGGCGTTGACAGCTCCGTGTGTGCCAAGCCAAGCCGTGCCAAAGCCCCTGTCTCCGCTGTCGTCATGACCGGTGGGACCTCCTTCCTTCAATTCACAGTGACCGCAGCACTTTAATCAAATTTGTCGCATCCTCGGCTCCGCTAGGTAGCTGGCCATGCAACCATCCCCACCTCGCTGCACAGACCGCCGCACAAAGCTTCAAATTGAAATCACCGCTCCGCCTGCTCCATAAGACCAGGGTGGTCTGTGCCGTCCACAAGGCACGGAACCAGAGCTTGTCATTCCAATTTAGTGCACTGCTAGCCTCTCCTCCAGCTGCTTATTGCCTTGCTCACCTCTTTCGAAGCTCTACCGCCCTACAGCGTCCTCTCCACGGCCGACGGAACTATGCCCGAGCAGAGCAGCCGGCGATGTGTTGCTGCTGTTATTAGCTTGTTGACGTCACCATGACGTCATTCCTACGTCACACGTGTTTTAGGGCCATTTTCTTGTAGAAAAATAATTCGGTGAATACACTAAAATACGCAGCCGAGCCGCAGCCACCTGGGATAGCTTCCCATGCTCGCCATGCTTGCATCCATGCCTGGCTGCCTGGGCCAGCTCGCGCTAGCGCCGCGCCCCGCCATGGGCCGACCTGCCGCGCGCGTTTACGTCCACGCCCGCGCGCTCGAGCTACTCGCGCACGCCCGCCGCTACTGGGCCGCGCTGCCGCTGCTAGGCCACGCTGCCACGCTAGGCCGTGTCTGCGCGCTCGCATCACGCGTGCCTGCCGCTTGCTGGGCCGAGCCGCGTGCGGGTTGGGCCACGCTGGGGATTGAGTTTATCAAATTTCCAGTAGATTATAAATGTTTATTCAATATAGTTTTTAGCTGAACTTTGATAAATTATAATAAATTGTGTAGTTATCCAAAAATAGTGAAACTAAGTTTGTTAGGTTCACAAAAATACCATCTATCTGTTAGTGTAGTTAGTTCACAGTTAGCTGTTATGATCATAGGCTCATAAATTCTAATTAGAAAGCTTAGTATTATGTAGATTAATATTTGTAGGAATTCTTGTGGAAAATCGGTAATAGTTTTAGCTTTGAAAATTTTACAGTAGGTTTCCTAAGATATTATGTACTTGCTGTAAATTTTGTAGCCTTAGAACGAGTTGCTAAATAAAATAGTTATTACCATTGCTTTATCGTATATAGCGTAAATTAGCATTTGGAGTAAGAATATCTGTAGTTGCTATAATAATAATGAATGTCATATTTCAAACTTATTATCATATAGCTTAGCACCGTGGTCGGTAGCACTAGCTTAGTAGTTAAATCGATGTACTGTTATTTTAAGAGTTGCTGTTGTTATATTCCTAAGCATTGCATCGTCATTTCATGCATGTAGATCACGAGCTGGTAGACTTCGTGCTCGTCGGCGAGCCAGAGTACGACGAGGTGATCGAGGAGTAGGAGGAGGAGATCCTCGTGCTAGAGGAAGCCCAGAAGCCTGTTGGTACTGACCCTGCTGACCCGACGCCTGCCCAAAGCAAGCCCCGGAGCATAACCCATATTTTTATGATCACTATATATATATATATATATATATATATATATATATATATATGTGTGTGTGTGTGTGTGTGTGTGATGTGCATTTAAATTACAGGCATTTTATAGAAACTACCTGTATAAACATACTTACCCATGAGTCCTACTAGTACAGGCCGAGTAGCTGCTATGCTCAGGATACCGATAGCGTGAGTAACATGCCGTTACTCGCAAATAGATAATAAAATATGAACACTCATGATAAAATGGTGGAAAGAAAAATGGTGACCGGACAGGGATATAGATTGGGTACTGGTGGGTGTAAGGGGTTGTGTCCTGTGGCCAACAGGGCATGACTTGGTTACACTTTTCCCTGTCCGTGTCGATTAAGGACCGGTCGTTGCATATGACTCTAGGCAAGTCACATATTTATTATCCCTAGCGCATACTTGGGTATAGGCGTGGGGAAGACTTGTTGCTCTCTTGTCGTGGATCCGGCTCTTTTCGGATCGCCTGATTGGAGACAGGGATGGTGGAGGTCCTTGCACCACATAGAATCTGGGACTCAGGAGTGGGGGCTTAGATTCCAAGTTTGGACGAGAACCTAGACATCCGGGACAGGAGAGTGATGGGTTAGTCCTGCTTGTGCCTGGGGTACAAGCGAGTCGTGTGTTTCGGGGCACCTAGCTGAGCACATTGATTCGCGAATCGTCGGAAAATCTAGTACGGCTTGTCTGCGATTTAGCACCGTAGTAAGAACTGAAAGTTGAAAGGAGAAGAATAGAACTGATTGCTCAACTTTTGCTTGAAAATAGAACATGTGCTTATATAGACTGGCTAGATGATAACTTAATACGGCTAATAATAAGACATCAATAAGGACTCACTACTAGTGTTGCTTTCTGCTAAAGAAAACCAGCAAACCATAAAGCCTATCATATTCTTTGGAGTCAGAAAATTATTCCCACTAGTCGGATAAGTCTTGCGAGTATATTGTGTACTTAGTGTTTGTTTACCCCTGTTGCAGGTGATGCTTGAGAAGTACCTTGATTGGAGGATCCTTCTGGTGGGCTCAGACAGAATCCTCGTCCCTATCGCTAGATGTATATTTTTAAATTCCGCTGATTATCATTCCGCACTCTAGTATTTGATATTGTAATAATATACTTTTTAAGAAACTCTGATGTATAAAATGGACTTGTATTGTAACTCATTCTTATTATTGGATCCTTTGGAAAAATGTGAATCTTTTGGGTTCTCCCTCGGGGTGTGCCCGACGGATACTGCTCGCTGTAGCTTGCTTTCGGGGTGCTTAGTGTCTGGTGGAAGACGAACGCCTCCGTAAGTATGCTATTTCGGACGGTTCTGCCATAAGGGGAAGGAGGCACAACTCACTGGCTACAGCGACAGTGATCTGGCCGGTGATGTTGATGCAAGGAAAAGCACCATAGGAGTTCTCTTCTTCCTCAGCTCTAGCATCATCACATGGCAGTCCCAGAAGCAAAAAGTGGTGGCCTTATCTTCCTGCGAAGCAGAATACATCGCAGCCACTACTGCAGCCTGCCAGGGTGTTTGGTTGGCTTGACTTCTTGCTGAGTTCAAAGGCGAGAAGAGCAGGGCCATCACACTGAAGATCGACAGCGAGTCTGCAATTCAGCTGAGTAAGAACCCAGTTTTCCATGACCGTAGTAAGCATATAGACGTGAGGTACCATTATATATGGGAATGTGTCGAGGAGAACAGGGTGAAGCTTGAGTCCGTTGGGACAGTTGAAGAGCTTGCAGACATTCTAACAAATGCATTGAGGCGAGAAAAGTTCTGTGAACTGCGCTCCAAAATCAGCGTCATTGATGTACAGACCATGAACAAGACTTAGGAGGAGATTTGTTAGTAACTCTTGTTCATAGGATTCACTTAGTTCAGTTAATTGCTTTGTCATTCAGTTAGTTCTGCATGCGCACGAGCACTGATTTGTGGTCGCCGTGCACATAGGAGGTAGTGACAGCGAGAATAGCTCACGCACATACCTGGGCGATTGGTTCTGGATGAACATCGCGGACGTGGAGATGGACACGTCGTGAGCGTGGTGTGCGGCCAGACACCCAGAGCTTTGCTCTTTGTATTGCACAATAAAAAGGAGAAACGAAGATCAGAAAACGCTGTGGTTTTTGGGCAGCACCAAATCTGAGTTCCAAGCGTTCTTGAGTTTGAGTGTTTATGTGTTCCTGCGATTGTCATCGCGAGCTCGCCAGGCGTCAGGAACGCCGGTTCAGAGCTAACACTTTTTCTTTAGTGTTGAATTAGGCTAGCAACTAGGTTTTTATATGAAAACGGATCAACGATAACCATAGTGGTCAGATAATTAGAACACATATGTCTGTACCAACTATTTAGTGAAAATGAAGGTCCATAATGCTCTTGTGTCTCTTCAAATGTTGCTTGTAGGCACTTATAACTCAGACTAGTACTTAAGTGGAGTGTCAGCATTTCCTCGTACACTCAAATAGCACAACTACTGCAAAACTAGTTGGCTGAAGTACTTACCTTCTTTCACGGTAAGTGATGCTCCCAACAGGTGACACTACAACAGCTGTTCCTGTACAAAAGACTTCATCAGCCCCAAGCAGTTCATCTATTGTGATTGGACGCTCCTCAACCTGAAAAATATTTGTAACAAACAGTGAGAGAAAAAGGAAAAGACTTTTAGATGTCAAATGCCATCAATACAAATTCAGCATGAGCAGAAGGATGCCTATGCCTGTTGAGTTACCTGAAATCCAAGATTTTGATAAATTTCAATCACACTTCTCCTTGTGACTCCAGGAAGAATTGTTCCCGTTAACAGTGGAGTAGAAATAACATTGTCCTGCCAGGAAAAAGTGATGACAGCTCTAATACCATCTATGCATTTTGTAGAAATTCTGAACTGATAGCTAATTTTTTTTGAAACAATGGCAGGAGCTCTGTTTTTCAATTAAGACGAATGAAGTTTATATACAAGTAAAGGTAGCCAAGCGTGGCGCCAAACACCACGATAGGTTACCCACCCACGCAACGCGACAGAGTACACACTACCATGAGTCATCGTTGCCGAGCATAGTTGCAAAGCAGCCAGCAGCTCCGACTTCCCATGGCAAAACACCGACGACCCATCCTAAGATGTCAGACCAACGGGCCCGAAGCAGGAGGCTACAACAGGTCATCGTTGCCGAGCTCAACGGCTCCACGAAGAGCAGCTCCGACTTCCTGCCACGATCCCACGCCTCGCCCACGGCGATTGCCGAGCCTCTAAAGCTGAGAACCCAGCCGTCGGAGAAGGAGGGTTCGACATGCGTCATCGTTGCCGAGCTACATCCCCTGATGCAGCAGCTCCGACTTCACGATGCGGAACTCGCCGTCTCGCATCAACCGAGCACCGAGAGACGGAGGACATCCGCCGAATGAGACATCACGGCCGAGACGAAATTCCACAGCGACGCCTTCAGGAAGGTTACGACGCCGATTGCGTCGCCGTCGCTTGTCCAGGAATGGGCTGGGTTTTCACCCGTGGAAGACATGGTTGGGGGCACAAAAACACAACGCCCCCAACAAGGAAAACAGTGCCCACAGGCGTCGCCGTCGCCAAGGCTTTCGCCTGAGGTGCCCCTAGCACATGCGCCTAGCCAAGATGCTGGACCGTAGCCTGTCGCCACCGTTGTCGTCACTGCCATCCCACAGAAGCTTCTCTAGAGGGGCATCGATGCGCCAACTGCTCACAGCAGCCGCATAGCTGCGTCGGCCGCCACCCCCTCCGATCGGGCGACATACAGAACTAGACTTACCGTGCCACGCGCGTCACCCTGTCGCACGCCGAAGCCGTCGCCAGCTCAAGCACCCGCCGTCGACGCTGTCGACCTCCGCCAGCCACTGTCAGGCACATGCCCCACCACGGACGCCGCCCCCTACCCCAGGGGCATCGGATGTGGCCGTGGCGCTAGACCCAGTGACCCCAGCAGTCGCCGCCGCCTCCACGCAAGGTCGAGGAGGGAGGGGGGAAGCGGGGAGGAAAAAGGAGCCCCCGCCACCGCCCGGCGCCTGCACAGGCACTAGCCAGCGCCGCCGCAGCCGTAGCAGGTTGCCCCACCGAGCCCCACGTGGCTCGCGCGAGGGCACGCCCCACCGCCCCGCTACAGCGCACGCCGCCGACACTACCGAGCGCGAGGAAGAGGAGGAGGCCTGCCCTAGGACGACACAGCCGCCACCATGCGCGCCCCTGGGCGCAGCGGCCCGCACCACGGGCACCAAACCCCGTGGATCCGGCGACAATGCGGTGCCTAGATAGGAGCCGCCGCCACCGTCTCCCAGCGCCCGCCCAGGCGCTGCCCGTCGGAGATCCACGCGGATCCGGTCGCCGAAGCGAGGAGACCACCGCCGAAGATGCCGGCGCCGCCACCAGCCTCAGTCACCTCACCGAGCCCCAGGAAGCCGCACGCGAGCTTGTCCTCGACCGTTGTAGCTTCCACCGTGAAGAAGAGCCTCGCCGCCGCCCTCCCGGCAAGCCGCACGGCCATGCCGGCGGCCCGCTCCGGCGATGGCACGGCTGGAGAGGGAGGGAATGAAGAGAGGCGCTAGGGTTTGGGTCGCCGCCTGTGTCGCCTGCGTGGGGGCGACGCGGGGGCGGGCTGATCTTCCAACTATGCTAATTTATTTAATTATTGTAGACAACTTAATAGAGTGCTAACTGTTGAGGATAGTATGCATAGGACGTTTTCCAATTTGCTCACAGAACACCACCAAAATGCTCACTGTATCATTGTCCAAGACATGACTAGTAAATTACACAGATATACTTAGAATCAAGTGGCAACTTCATTGTTAAGACTCCACAATTAAACTCCCTCCAAAATATTATCATGAGATTGGTCGAATGTGCTTTATGCCCTCATTGTCCTAGATGCAGCTGCAAAGATGAGCCACCTAAACAAAGTTTAGCATACATACCTTCACCATGAATATATTACAAGAAGAAACTTCCTCAACAAACTTATTATGGATCGGATCTAAGTATAGAACATCAGAATGGCCTTTCTCTGAGCACTGACAACCTGGACACGTGCATCACTTATCAAGAACCGCACATAAATGTGCTAATGTTTCTCAAGACGAAAGGTTGCATTACGCAATACAAGTTTATTTGTTATATGTGTATCCTATAACCAGAGAAACCAAGTTATACATTTATATACACAAGGGAAACCTAATTAATGTCAAGAAGGTTGCATTAAACAGCACAGCGCTAGCATTATATAAATTGAGGGTTGAGGCAAACATAAATAAATAGGACAAACAGTGGAAAGCCAAATCATATGTAGAAAACCAAAATCAAAATGTGTCATCTAGGACAGTGTTCTTGAACTAGCTCTCTAGGTTCAAGTTTATAGCAAAAAACTGGATTTAAATGGGCTAAAAAAGGTTTTAAAATTCCAAATGTGTTTCAGATTCAAAACACAGCAACCTGAAGAGATGATGTTCATTATCAGATTTCTTTATAAGAAAAACACTGGTTTTCTTAACCCTGTTCTAGGGTACTAAAATTTAAGTAAAATGAGGAACCAGGAGAACGCTTTGAAAAATCACATTTGCGCATTACGAGGCATAATTCTCTATAGGCCCTGTTCGTTTGTCTTATAATTCGTACTTTTTGGCTTGTCTTTTCAGCCATAATAGTGTTTTATCTCACAACAAATCAGCCGGAACAGTGTTTCAGCTTGTTTTTTCAGCGAAGCGAATGGGGCCTTATATCACCAGTTCCACCAGGTGCAGCATGGTGGTATTCTTCCTCGGTTAACAAGCTGATTGGAGATAGACCATCCTGAAAGTAAACAAGACAGTTCTTACAAATCTAGTAAAATACAACACCAATTGTAAGTAGAAAAGAAACAAGATAAGATCACTGACCTTGAAATAATGCCCAACTGGGCAAACATACACTATAAATGTGTACTGTGGGGCAGGTGCCACACCAAGGATAGCCCCACTTCCAATTACCTGTGGTCTGATATACAAAGAACCTTTACCAAAAGGCGGCACCTGTAATGGAGAACATGATGGGTGAGACATGAGAGATGCATCACATATAGTTATTCAACAAGAGATGTCCAACGTCCTCACCCAATGCTTGTTTGCCAGAACAGTTAGCTTCACAGCTTCTAGGAATTGCTCTACACTTGGTGCAGGCATGCATAACCGCTCTGCACCAATTTTCATCCGCAGTGCATTTTCATGTGGACGGAAAAGGATTGATCCATCCACTTTTCTATGTGCTCGTAGACCTTCAAGCAATCCCTACAGAAGTTTCATAACCATATTAGAGCGTATCAACATAATGTTGAAAAAGGACAATGGTTCTTGAACTGATATGCAGAGTTGTCAAACCTGACCATAATTCAACACTGCGGCTGCTGGATTCAGCTCAATTGGCCCATATGGCACCAATTTACCATTCATGAACACCCCATCTGAAGAACAGCTCATTAAATACATGAAGTCCGTTGGGGCCAGTTGAAACCCAAGAGCATCCCAATTGAAGTCAGCTTGGTCCGAGGGCCCTGTGCTAAAACATGCAACCCCCATGAACAAATGAACCCATAATGAAGCTGAAACATCAACGGGATAATAAGTATTGCAGCTGTTTGTAACTGCGAGTCTGCGAATACTGAGTACTATAACAACTTCTAGTCACTAAGTTGATTCTTCATTTCTTTCCTTAATAAGCCTAACATGCTTATGATCTATGCTGACAATTTGTGTACCTCATCATAGAAAATGGATTGTAAACCACATGTTCCGCAGAACTCTGTTTTTCCCACCTAGTTTTACCTTATGTAATTTAGCGTAGTACTGATACATCATGAATGGATCCCCCCTTAACATTGCAACCGTAAATGTTGGGATTCTCAAATTTACCATTGGAGTACTGGACCCATAACCAGCGTCTCATTCACTCAGTGGCAGTCATAACCAAGGGGCAAACGTTAGCGGCAAATTTCCAATTGTATCACCATTGCAAAACTAAAATATTATTCACTCCTTTTTGCTAGTTAATACTAGGCCTAGTGCATTATCCCAAAGCAAAAGGTACACAATTAAAAAAAAACCCCAGAAATGTCGCATCATACTTGTATGCAGTCAATCATCAGAGTAGAGAATCGACTCCTAGCAACAGGGCTTGATTGTGTGGAGGAGACAGTGCAGTGTGCGGATCGGCTCCAAATCTGCAGGATTAACGTTGTCGCGTCAGAACCGGCCGGCCGCGCAGATGATACGGGGAGCGGACGCGTGTGATAGGATTTGAAGGACCTACACGTGCAGATCTAGCTAGTAAATACTTAACTTAGACTGGGAACTTGATGATGTACCTCGTCTAGTGACGTCACGGCTATGGTGCCGGCGAGGAAGTAGCAGTAACTTGACACGCCCGCTAGAGTCTCGAAGAAGGTAGGAGTGCAGGCGCGGCCTGGAGGCAGCGGTGGAGGCGGTGCGGCTTCCCGTCGATCATAGCGCACCCTCACGATCGAACTAGGGTTAGAACATGGTGGGGCGTTGACGGCTGCGGTGAACCTCGTAACTCGAGCCCCAGCTCCCACCTCCTATTAATAGCGCTGCGTAATTGGGGCCCATCAGTCAGGAGACCGGCTGGACGCCCCCGATCAGGACGTGGATTAAGGGCCTAATTGGTCGTTGTGCCAACTTGGTGGAGATCTACCTAACATTATCCCCCTATCTCACCTTATGACTTAAACTTAACTTACTTTATTTTTTTTCCCATTCCATCACAGGTCAGTGCAAAGAGCGTGCCTCATCATCATGGTCAGTTGTCATTTGATTAACAGCTACAATGCACCTCTAT
Source organism: Miscanthus floridulus (assembly GCF_019320115.1). Taxonomy (NCBI): domain Eukaryota; kingdom Viridiplantae; phylum Streptophyta; class Magnoliopsida; order Poales; family Poaceae; genus Miscanthus; species Miscanthus floridulus. The sequence goes on along the minus strand of NC_089590.1, from coordinate 71,711,758 downwards.
ATTTTGAAACAGATTCTCAACTAGGCCCTCAGTATCTAGAAATCATAGGCTTTTCCATAAACCCATGTCGACTGTGTGTTCTCTGAACGTACTGGGTGGTTAGCCTTTGGTAAGCGGATCCGCAAGTACTTGCTTGGTACTTATATGCTCAATGCTTTCAAAATGATTCTGAATTTTCTCCTTTACAACATATAACTTAATGTCAATGTGTTTGACAGCACACTTGACCTGTTGTTTTAGAAGTTAACTACTTAAAATGGTTATTGCTGTTGACTAGCATTGTTAAATCCAGGTACATATTCCCTTAACCACTTTTGCCTATTTCTGAAGCCTCATGACAAGCTATACTATGGTATGCATCATTGATGACACCACAACTATTTTATTAGAGCTTTTCCACAATAATACTTCAACTGCGAGTGTTAGCAACTACTGTGGATTTTACTACACATCTCACCAAAACTTAACATTTATACCCACAACTATTTGAGAGTACTTGTTCTTTTTTACTCAGCATGAGGCCTATGGTACTTTGCAAAAATTGCAAGACATTCTTAACCTCATTCCAGTGATCTATATCTAGATAGGACTTCTGCCAAAATATCCCAGATACATAAGCAACATCAGGGTAAGTTTTTACGTGTATATTTATTAAGCTTCTAACAGCTAAAGCATATGGAACCATGTTCATTTGATCGGTCTCGTATCGGTTTCTAGAACACTGAAAGTTACCAAAACTATTACGCTTAACTATAGGAGTAAGTGTAGGTTTACTCGCATGCATACTTTATTTCTTTAAAATCTTTTCTAAGTATGCCTTTGCGATAGTCCTAATACCACTTTTTTCTTCTAACTCGGTAAATTTTAATTCCTAGAACTAATGACGCTTCACCAAAATCATTCATGTTGAAACTTGATGACAAGAACTTCTTCTCCAATGGCAGATTAACATCACTACTAGTGAGTAGGATATCATCTATACACAGGATGCGGAAAAAGATTTTTTTCATTCTTGAACTTCGCATAAACGCTATTGTCCTTCTCATTTTCTTTAAACCCCAAACTTTCTCTTTGTTTCATTAACTTCATATACTACTGTATAGAGACTTGTTTTAACCCATAAATGAATTCTACAGGCGGCATCTCATATGTTCTTTTGCTTCCACGACAAAACTTTTGGGTTGTGCCATGTAAACGTTTTTATACAAATCCCCATTGAGAAATATCTGTCTTTACATCCATCTGGTGTAACTCTAAATCATAATATCCTAATAAGACTATTATGATTATAAAGAATCTTTGCATGAGACTAGAGAGAAAACTCTCATCGTAATTTATTCATTCTCTTTGCGTAAAGCCTTTTGGTACAATTCATGCTTTATATCTTTGCACATTCCCTTTAGAGTCACATTTTATCTTATAGACCTATTTATAGTCTACTGTTTTAGCTCCATTAGGAATTTCTTCTAAGTCCCAAACATCGTTGGCATTCATCGAATTTATTTCAACTTCCATAGCTTCTTGTCATTTAGACGAGTAAACGTTTCTTATGGCTTCTTTAAATGAGGTGGGATCACCATCCATTTGAATTTCATCACTAACATAGACTTCATAGTCATCAAAAAATTTGTTTACTAATTCTTTGAGACCTTCTGGGGCCTTAGCTACTAGCACTTTCATGTGGGTCTGTTGCTGCTCTTTATTGTCAAGAGGTAATTGATTCTACAGGCTCCTATATTACAAGATCCTTGTTTACATTATTCATCTTCTTTGAAGAGCCAACAATAGGTGTTGTATAAGTCATACAACATCAATAGGTATCGAGAAATTTATTGTTTTGAATCACTGAAGTTGGCACACAGTCCCGCTTCTCTTCAAGTCATAGGTCTCTACATACCGTGTTGTCCCAGATCATCCCATCTTTTATAAAGATAGTGTATCTTCTAATTTTTTATTTAGGTTCAATCTATTAAAATCTTATGTGGCGCTTTAAACACCGCTTTAATATCTTTGATGATGACTACTCTATCTTCCTATCGGAACTTTAAAAAATCTAGGAATTTAGCTGTTGTTTGCTTAGGGGTATCGTTATTGTGACCATTGTACTCCTTCGACGGTCATATTCATCTTAATTAATCTTTATCTCACTCTTAATGAAGAGTATCTTTCTTAATTGATCTTACTATTCCTCCCACTTGAAATATGGCATAAACTTTACTGCCATAATTTTGAGAACTATTTAGAAAAACTATGAACGAGAAGACACTTATAACTTACTTTATTCACATGATTACGTCGTGCAAACAAAGTTATTTCTTGATCCATATAGGAGTACACTTTCTTCATTTCACTTCAAGAACTTATCGAGATCTTTTATTAGCAGTACTTTTGCAAGTCACCCTTGCATCTTTTTCTTATCCTTTAGTTAGTATTGACCATGAAGGTACATTTCTATTGTGCCATAGTCAATACTAGGATAGCATAAGAGCTACCCAAACTTCTCTCGCTATACGGGATACAATAACATATGTCATCACAAAAACTTCTCCTGCCATGCAGGATAGACTAGCATAAGTACTATGCCAAACTTCTCACCATGCGGGATAAATCTATATACAAACACGCATGCTTAATCCAACGTTGGTCAAATTAGACATGCATGTTACTTATTGTAACTCTTATCATAAAACATTCACTTATACTTTATTTTCTAATTAAATCTTTCCGTTGATTTTAATTTAATCAGAAAATTAGTATACTAACAACCCAAAAACAGTCCTGAACAGGCTTAACTCAAGTCTTTTCATTCACATAGCCCAGCATTGTAGCCGAGTGATCTCGATTAAAATTAAAACACACAAGGTACTTCTACATCAATTCTATATCACCGTTGGGCAGAAAATAGAATTAATACATAAAACCCATAAATTAACTTGAAAGACATATAACTACTCTTTAAAATTAAATTCTTTCGTTGGTTCGAATTTAATTAGAAGATAATCAACTTTATTGCAACGAAAACACGATAATAAAATACATTCTATTAGTTCAGAAGCATTTCTTGGTCTTTGTCTACTCTCTGAAAATTGACCATATTGGTGTAAAATTTATCAGAGATTTAAACTTCAACTTTAAACTCATTATAATATTATTATCATCAACGTTGGTCAGAAAAAATAAAAATACCATAATTTAACATAAACAAATCGGACTACTCCTTTAATTTAATTTTTTTCGTTGGTTCTAATTTAATTAGAGGGTAAACATAATCATAATTTACTGAATAAATATAACTGCTCTTCAAATTAAATTCGTTGGTTTAAATTTAATTAGAAGATAATAAACATTAAACTTTGCAGCGGAAACATAGAAAATTTCTTTATCTACTTTTTAGAAGCATTTTACTGTACTCATCTACTCTCCAAAAAATTATCCTATTAGTTCAAATTTTGATAGAGATTTAAACTAGATAAAAATCATCAAAAAATTTGCTTCTAAAAATATAAAACTGAAGCTTTGCTACAGTTCTGCGTTATCAGCGAAAATTGGCCCAACGGCCCATTCGCCAGCCCACCCACGTGCGCATGGCCTAGTGCGCTCCCGCCCTCTACCGTGGCCCAGCATCGCAACCTAGGCCTGGGCTAGGATTCTTCCAACCCGCTTGGGCCGAAAGTAGCTCGTGCATTCATAGCCGTTCATCATGATCGACGGCTATCTGCCCAGATCGAAAGAACAAAAACGCCATCCACTGCTCCCCCGAACCCTAGAGCTCATTCTCTTCTCCTGCCTCTCTCTCTCTCTTCGCCATGCTGCTCTCTATCTCCCTTCTCTCTGAAAAACCATGACAGTCAGAGATGACGGCGCCGCCGCCGATCCCCTCGTCGGTGCACGCGCCCACCGTAAGGTGAGCACGCCGCCGCCGAGTGGTCTAGCAACGGTGCCCTTAGCACGTGTGCGTGGTTCAATGGAGGCTCGGATGATCTTCCCATGCTATGGTGGTGGAAAAGCGGCGCTGCCGTGGGGCCCCTCGCCGGTGCGCGCTCTCGTCGGAGGTTGAGCGCGTCGCCGTCGAGCGGCCCTTAGGTGGTGCCCTTGGCCCGAGCCCAAGGCGAAGACCGCACGACGGTGAGTCCTCATGCCCGCGGTGGCTCGGGGTGACTTCCCACGCGGCATCGAGGTGACGTCCGGCGGTGGTGATGTTGTGGGCGGTTCCCAGGTAGGAAAACCCCTTCCTTTCCTTTCTCATCATCTAGGGTAAGGGTTTAACTTGACTGGATTTGTTCGTTCTGATTCATCTTCTTCTAAATGCTAAAATTTAGACTACCCAAAATAGATCCGCACACCAACCTGGCTCTGATACCATTGATAGGATTTGAAGGACCTCTAGGTGCAGATTTAGCGGGTAAAGACTTAACTTAGATAGGAAACTTGATGATGTACCTCGTCCAGTAAAGTCGTGGCCATGGCGCCGGCGAGGAAGTAGCAATAGCTTGACGCGCCCTCTAGGGTCTCGAAGAAGGCAGGAGTGTAGGCGCAGTCTGGAGGCAGCGGTAAAGGTGATGGAGCTTTTCGTCGCTCACAGCACTGAAAGCTCTAGTTTGGTTTTGGTAAATTGATGAAACCATAAGTGCTAACCTAGTTTATCAAAGTGATTATAAGATAGGTGGCACATTTCAAGTGGTGAAGCAAATGAAGATCATGACATGATGATGGTGATGGCATGGTGATGATCAAATGCTTAGACTTGGAAAAGAAGAAAGAAAAATAAAAAGCTCAAGGCAAAGGTAAAATTGTTAGAAGCTTTTTGGTTTAGTGATCGAGACACTTAGAGAGTGTTATCATATTTAGGATTGATAGCCGTACTATTAAGAGAGGTGAAACTCGTATCGAAATTTGGTTATCAAAGTGCCACTAGATGCTCTAACTCATTGCATATGCATTTAGAGTCTAGTGGAGTGCTAACATCCTTGAAAATATTTGTGAAAATATACTAACACACATGTACAAAGGTGATACACATTGTGTTTAGCACTTAGGAGCAAGGGTTCAAAACTTCACCAACGGAGTGTCCGCCCATAGAGTGTGGATAGTTCGACGGTGCCACCGACGCTCTATACAGAAAAGATAGGGTTTCACAGGGTGCACTAGACGTTGGTCACACAGTGACCGGACGCTGGGGTCTATGTTCGGTCAGTGGCGCACAGTGAAGGCCGCCCCTCGATCTTTTGACCGAATGCAGGTGACCGAACGCAGGCTGAACACTGTTCAGCATTCAATCATGCTGATGTGGCGGTGCACAGAGAAGAGAGAGAATGACCGGATGCTGAGTGAGTCCGATCGGTGGTCATCGGACGCGTCCGATCATGAGTAGAACCTTACTGAAAATGACCGGACGTTGGGGTCCTACGTCCGGTCACTTTTAAGCAACGCGTCTGGTCACAACTTAAATGCACTGATGACCGTTGAGATCGGGCGATCAGTGTTTGAAGCAGGGGACACGTGGCGTACATCGTGCGACCGGACGTTGGGGTCCTGCATCCGATCGATCTGACCGGCATGTCCACTCGCTCCGAATTTTCAATGAACAGAGAGCCAACGACTCTATTCATGGGGGCTCTCTATTTAAGCCCCATGGCTGGCTCAAGCTCATTCTCTTAGCCATTTGTATTGACATAGCAACCTTGTGAGCTTAGTCAAAGCCCTCCCACTTATCTCCATCATTGATTCATCATCTTTGTGATATTGGGAGAGAATCCAAGTGCAATGCTTGAGTGATTGCATCTAGATGCACTTGGTGTTCATATTTTGCTGTGGGATTCGCTTTGTTGCGCTTGGTGGTTGCCACCACCTAGACGCCTTGGTGCAGTGGAGGAGAATTGGCACGAGTTGATGATTATTCGTGGCCATCTCCCGGTGATTGTGAGAGGACGTGTGCCTTCCTCGGTGGAGCACCGAAAGGTAATCCTAGTGGATTGCTCGTGTCATTGAGTTACCTCACTTGTGGGTAGGTTCTTGCGGTGTCCAATTGTGTGGATGAGGTTCGTGCAACACCTCTTAGCCACCGAACCACCAAGTGTTTGACGACACAACATGATGTAGCGTGTTGGCAAGCACGTGAACCTTAGGAAAAAATTGGTTGTCTCTTGCCCTTTCGTATTCTCCCGGTGATTGAGTTAGTATTCATCTTGTGATTGGTTCACTCCTCTACGTGGCAGTATAATTTCCTTACTCATTTACATACCCGCAAACTAGTTGTAGTAAACTCTTTAGTGTAGCTAGAATTGAGAGCTTGCTTTGTAGCTTAGTTCATTTAGTTGAGCTCTTTAGTGTAACAAGTGTGAGGGCTCTTAGTGAGTAGTGACTTAGTAAATTATGTGTCTAGTGATCATAATAACTAAAATTGTTGGATATGTGGATTGCAACCCTTGTAGAGCTAAAGCAAGTTTATTTTTCGCTATTTGTCATACTAATCAAATTACTCTAATTGATTTGTAAATTTTTTAAATAGGCAATTCACCCCCTCTAGCCATATTAGAACCTTTCAAGCGCACCCTCACGATCATACTAAGGTTAGGACATGGTGGGACGCTGGCGGCTGCGGTAAACCTCGTAACTCGAGCCCTAGTCCCCACCTTCTATTAATAGCACTGCGCGACGGGAGGCATCAACCAGGAGACCGGTTGTACGTCTCCGATCAAGGTGGAGATCAACCTAACCGCGTGCAGCCAAAAACTCATGATCTTAAGCAAAGTAACTCACATGACGGGAGAGGAGGTGTTGGGGATGGCACCGCGCCGTGGCCAGAAGAGGGGGACACAGAACTGCGGGCCGCGCAGGTGTGGAGCTCCATTTGTAGCCTGGGCGGAGACCCGAGGCCGGCGACCAGGGGTCGGTAGGTTTGCAGTTCACTGGCAGGTTCGGTGGGGATGACCGGATGGCAAAGTAGACTCGCGCGGCGCGCGCAGCCACGGCGGCTGTTGGGAGTTGGAATCGCGTGATTGCCTGAATTGTTCGACGCCGTCGAGCCGCCGGCGCGTTGCCATTGGTGATTGGTCGCCTGCGTCTGCGTCTATTGCCGATTTGCCGAGTCGTACTCTCCGACGCCGAGGAGACCGGAGGCCGGGCCTACGCTAGCGTCCAGTGCATGAAGAGTGGGGCACGGGGCACTCGGGTCCACCATGTCGGTGACGGTGGGTACGGTGTGTAATTTGAACGAGAGCATATGCAAAACCGGCGGCGGGGGCGGCGGCCATTGTGTTCACTGAACGGAACGGTTCTGTGGGCCACGGCACGGACTGGAAGGTGGTCCATGCAAGGGAATGGGCCTCACATCCAGCATGGGCTTGAGTTGTGACCTGGGCCGGCCTAGCAAGAGAAGTGGGCCTAGGCAAGGTTCATGCCTCTTGCTACCGGTTCCATGTCAGACTGGCCTCCTTTTTAGATGAATTTCAGGCAGACCTGATAAAAAAGAAACGACCAAGAATCTCGTGATTGTTCAAGTTTTTGATATATAAAAAGTTACAGCAGAGGAAGGAGCAGCCGGAGCAAATGCAACCTCAGAATATGCTGAGCATTTTTACATCGAAACAATCGCGTTAGACGACAACTTCTAGAAGAGTACTCGGTGGTTTCACCTATGCACGTTCCCAGTAGTTTCACTTCGCAGCCAGAAGAGTGTACCAAAGGCCATGAATATCCGGTCATCGAGGAAGATACGGTCACCAAGATACCAAAGTGATCTCTTTTGACAGAAGATTTTTAGTGATGCTACAACCTCGCCTTTGTTTGTAACGTCCGAGTCTTCGCAGTGAATTTAATTTCGGGCCCTGGAGAGCAGCATTATAATCCATGCAGCGCACCGCGTGACTGCAAACCTTTCCTGCTCAGAGCAAGCTCCGAAATGGAGAATGCCAGGACCGGGAGGGGACAGACGACACCGGAGAGGGCACATCAGCACAGGTTCAGCACGGCGGCGAGCAGATTTGCGTGCAACACCGGCGAGGCCGCGGAGAGCCCGCCTGTCGCAGTCGAGGACAAGATTTTCGTTGCTCTCCCCCAAGAACTCAAGCACGGCAAGAGCAACTTGGTGTGGGCGCTGCAGAACTTGGCCAGGGACGCCTCCAGGTCCCGGATTGTCATTGCTCACGTCCACGTTCCTGCCCAAATGATAACCAGTAAGTATCTGAACTAGGAACGTCGCCCAAAGTAAACGGCGAATTCTCCAGCTTATTTTGAAAGTGCCTTAATTCATCTTGTGCTTCTTTTTCTCACTCGGGCCTTGGCCTCATGTAACTGCCCTGTAAATACTTCCTCCCTACTCTATGAAACGCCAAAACACCTTCAAGTAAAAAAAAAAACACCTTCCTACACTAAAGCTTTTTTTTTCATGGTTGATAGAACTTTCATAGTCTATTATTATTGCAATACTTCATATATTTCCTGCTTAAACATATTTCACGTTTTTCCAGTGGGGCTAGGGGCAAGTGTTCATTACAGCACAATGAGACCACAAGAACTCCGTGAATACAGACAGCATGAGAGAGAAAAGATGGAGAAAAAACTAAACGAATATGTTTTGATGTGCAGGCGATTGGAGGTGTTTGTTTACGTTCTCTTATTTGTCATTGTTAACTGAATCTAAATTCTTTTTTTTTCTTTTTTGAGAACAAGAACCGGAATGGAATCTTAAGAGCTGAGGAACATATTGCATAATGCTCATAAAAATTTTCCTGTACCAGGTTAATTGCGACATAGTAGCTATTCAAAATGATGACATAGCTAATGGGGTCATCGAGCTTATTTCTTTACATGGGATCAAAAAGCTTGTCGTCGGAGCCGCATCAGACAAAAAATATTCAAAGTAAGGCTCAAGCATCTGTAGTGTCTCAAATTTTTAGTTCCATCAGTTCTAGCATCTGCCATTTGTCCACAATAGAGGACTCTAGCCATTAAAGGATCCGGGTATGATGTTTATCCAAATTATGATAAGCTTCTTAAAATCTAGCAGTTGAGTAACCAAAACTGCAAGAGTAGCTTCCCATCTAGTAAAGAACGATTTGTCAACTATAGAAATGTGGATGGGCAGGCAGTTCCCTGATAGCTCATAGTTTAAAATCTAGCATTTAATGTACTCCAAAAGTTCTATGGATACAAAAGCTGAAAACTGATGTGCAGGTTCCCATTTGTTTTAAAAACCCATCTTATGAACTTTGAGTGCAAAGAATAAGAAAAGGTTCGCTAAGAGATTATAGTTCCTTTAATTGCCAACCTAACAAATGTTATCTAATCCTAGGACAATGAAAGCACCAACATCCAAAGCAGCACTGAAGATAATGGAGAGAGCAGATTCACCATGCAAGATATGGTTTACTTGCAAAGGATCTCTAATTGTTATCAGGTAAGGTTGAGATGGGTTGGTAGTAAGCCACCTAAATTAAGTTACTCTTTATCTCTTGTGCTGTCTATCTGTGTCTAGCCGTTTAGGATATATATAGTGATTCATCATTAATCTACATCAGCATATTACAGTGTGCTATCAACTCTCTTTTTCAGACAAGTATAGTACCTCGTTGTTATTGTTAACTGTCAATTTGACAGGGGCAGCAATGCAGACACACCTGCAGCACCAGCATCACAAAACACAGCACCACTACCAGTATTCAACATTTCTAGCCAAATGAGATCAATGATGATCCACGATTCAAAGAACAAAGCGTCAAGCTCAAATGTAAGTATGGCGAATGATATGAGAGGATCAAGAACAGATATACCTTGCTCTCTATCCGAAAAAACTGGTGATACACTGCTTCAATCATTTGAAGATGTTGAGTCCACTTTCAATGGCAAGCCAAGGAGACCATGGAGTTTAGAGGACTTCTCTGTTGACTCAGGCAGATCGCAGAACTCTGATCCCAGTTCTTCACCAAATGATGGGACATCCAGTATCTCTAGAACAGCAGTGGTTGATGACGATGACATAAGTGAAGTTGGATCAAATATGCATCTTTCAACTGACAACTCATACGACCATATTTCACCAACACCACATGACCTGGTATGTTCTGTGTGCTACTGTTGAGATATAAAGTGGGGGTTATCTCATAGTCCTAAATGGCATATAGGTTCTGATACATCAAATTTAATGGCCCAGGATAAACTTAAGGAAACTCTCACTGAAATACAGCTTTTGAAAAAAGAAGTGCAAGAAGAATGCAATAAACGGCGAAATGCTGAAAGAGAACTGCAATCAGCTCTTCAAAAGGTACAGGCTTTGCTCATTCACTATGCTAGTCCAGAATCCAGATTGAATGTTTGTTTATTAATGAAATAATATGTGTTCTTGCAGACCAAAGAATTGGAAAAATCTTATATGAATGAATTAAGGCAGCAGAAGGCACTCAAGGAAATGCATGAAAGACAGAGGCAAGAAATTGATGTAATGAGAAGACAGCAAGAAGAAGCATATGCTGCGCTATACAATGCAAATGAACAGAAGGTCACACTAGAACAACAAATAAGTGAGATCGAGCTATATGTTAAAGATAATGAAGATAAGCTAGCAAGAAACAAACACCAACTAGAAGCGCTCCAAGCAGATTGTGACAGGATACAACAGGAAAGAGATGTTGCCATAAGGGAAGCCGCTGAACTACATGAAAAGAATCGGCAGGGAGTTTTTGCACCATCTGAAGCACTAAACACCAAGTTCTCTCTTATTGAGCTGCAGCAAGCAACACAAGACTTCGATCCAATGCTCAAGGTTGGTGAAGGTGGTTTTGGAAGTGTCTATAAAGGTTTCCTCCGCAATACAACAGTAGCTATAAAGTTGCTACATCCAGAAAGCATGCAGGGGCAATCAGAATTCCATCAAGAGGTAAGTAATCATTTTTGTATGAAAACTACATTTTCTGTTACAAGGAAGTGTGACTTGCATTGGTATGATAATCTTCTAACTGATTCCTTGCAGGCTTCTGTTCTCAGCACAGTAAGGCATCCAAACCTTGTCACGCTGATTGGTACATGCCCAGAAGCTTTTGGTCTAGTATATGAGTTCTTTCCAAATGGAAGCCTTGAAGATTGCTTAGCATGCAAGAACAACACGCCACCACTCACATGGCAGACCCGCACTCGAATAATTGGAGAGATGTGTTCTGCTCTCATTTTCCTTCATTCAAACAAACCTCACGCTGTGGTTCACGGTGACCTAAAGCCAGACAACATTCTTCTTGATGCCAATTATTCCAGCAAATTAGGAGATTTTGGAATTTCTCGACTGTTGATACAGACAAACACCTGCAGCACAACTCTTTACCGAACAACAAACCCAAGAGGAACCTTCTCTTATATGGATCCTGAATTTCTGACCACTGGTGAACTCACACCACTATCTGATGTGTACTCCCTTGGCATTATCATCATGCGTCTATTGACAGGGAAACAACCTCAAAGGATTGCCGAAATAGTGGAAGATGCCATTGAGAAAGAAAACCTGCATTCCATCATTGATACTACTGCTGGAAGTTGGCCTTTCATACAAGCTAACCAACTTGCGCATATTGCCTTGAGATGTGCTGAGTTAAGTAGGAGGCGAAGGCCAAATCTAACAGTGGATGTGTGGAAAGTGGTTGAGCCCCTAATGAAGGCAGCTTCAATGACAGCACGACCACTGTCATGCACAGCTCCATCAGATGACACTTGCATCCCATCATACTTCATATGTCCAATCTTGCAGGTAAACAATAGGCATAACATATCTTCAACCGATATCCAATCACCAAGTATCAAATGCATGATCTGTTGACCATATGGTCCATGAAAATACTTTAGTCATCCTATAGCATATACTAGTTTTAGTGTTAGCTAATTAAACTATAAAAAAAGAAGCAAAAGATTAACAATTAAATATACTGAATTGGAAACATTGCACGGTTGCGGTGTCAAAATTGTGATGCTTTCAATGCATGTCCTTTTAAATATAAAGAATTGTCATTGCCACATAGTAACACTTAAAACGAAATGGCTAAACTTACCAGCTGTAATGTGATTGTGGCCAGGAGACCATGAACGATCCTTACATTGCCGCAGATGGATTCACTTATGAGGGTGAAGCTATTAGAGGCTGGCTTGACAGTGGGCATAGCACATCACCTATGACGAACCTCAAGCTCGAGCACAGCCTTCTCGTGCCGAACAGGGCCCTTCGTTCAGCGATACTTGAGTGGAACCAGCGGGAGATGCAATGACAACGATCCATGCCTCGATGCAGATGTTATTTTGCTATCGTGTGATTGTAAGTTACTAAGTTGTGTGCACGGAGTTAGAGATAAGAGATCTAATGTAAAGCACAAAAAATTGCTGGTGGAAAAATATATGTTGTTTACAGTGTACCTGAAGGTCTATTCAGAATGGTTATCGTCCCACTTTCGTAAAAAACTGAAGTTCTCTAGGGTTTATAAAGGGTTTTATACTTTTATGTATATATACCCATATCGTCAATTGGGATATGATATCACAATAAGGACGATTTCCGCAGAAGACACTTGATTCGCAGTTCCCCACAAGGCCACAACTGCAAATTACGCATTTCAGCAGCCACTGAGAAAATGGACGCAATGTGTGGCTAGCAATTACTACAGTTTACCGCGCTAGGCGCTAATCAGATTCAGTGCATTTCAAGCAGGCGCCGGCCGCCTCGGCATACATTGGCTCCAGAACCCTAACCTCGACGTCACGATCAAGCGATTAACAAGAGAAAAACTAGTTGAACAACGTGAGAGCACACGAGGTGACGAGGGATCGGAAGTCGGAACAGCTAGGTCGCGAGAAGACGGTGGCGAGCCAGCTCAAGAAGACGAGGAGACAGTACAGCGCACCTGCCGGCGGCGGCGCGTAGCTCGTGGGCATGGCCCGAGTGGCTAGCGGCGCCGGGAGAGGACGAACCGGCGAAGGACCGCCGCTGCGCCGGTCGCGGGCAAGTGCAAGACACCAGGAGCCCAGGACAGCTTTGCTCGTGCAGAGCAGCTTACTAGAAGTCGGCCCATACTAGGCCTAGCCCATAAGGTAACAGCAAATCAAACTTATCCAATCGGGTTTTGTGGGCCGGGTCGTCTATGGTACCTAAGCGACAGGACAAAAGGATATATTAAAAAAGTACTACCTCTGTTCTTGGATTTCAAGGAGTCAACTTTAACAAAATTTATATAAAAAAAGTACAAATATTCATGATACAAAATAAACGTCATTAGATTAGTTATATAATATATTTTTATAATAAATTTATTTAGAGATATAAATGTTAATAATATTTACTATAAATTTGATCAAAGTTGAGCATCATTGATATCATAATTGTAATTTTTTTTACAGAGGGAGTACTCAATGCCGTAAAAAGAATTCCCATTTTTTTTTGGAGCTGCGACGCCACGTGCGCGGCACGCACAGACAAAAGATACAGATGTCAGGTCGAAAAACCACTGCATGACTGCACGGGAATCAATCAAGGAAGTAAACAAAGGAACCGGTAAACCTCAGTCACACACTCGTGCCGTCGTGCGCGCGCTCCTGCGGATGGCCGTGCTCGTAAACACGCCAGCCGTACCCTCTTCACACGCGATGGTTGGTTTGCGTCGTGACTCGCGTGCCTCGTGAAGAAGCCAGCCAAGAGAAGGCTCGAGAGGCGGGCAAACGTCAAGGGAGGAACTATAGCATGGATAGGTACGTACTGTACGTGTGCTCCATCTCCATTGGGATTTTTCAATTCCAAAAAAAGCGCGTGGTAGTACGTGTGTTCTCCGGTTAGTTGCTCCTAACTCCCAACTTTGACACTATGTAAAAAGAAGATTCTCCGTCACATCAAATTTATGATACATGCATGGAGTACTAAATATAGACGAAATCAAAAACTAATTATATAGTTAGGTTGTACTTTGCAAGTCGAACGTTTTGAACATAATTAGTCAACGATTGAACAATTATTACCGAATACAAACGAAATGCTACAGTGCGCAACAGTGACGCGCAGTGAATCCAGCGGCGCCGAATTCGGCCAAAAACGTGGCCCAGCCCCGGCCGGCCAGCACGTACGTACTGGTGCTCGATGGCAGCGCCCGCCGCCCTCGCCGTGCCGTGCCGCAGAGCTTTGAAAAAACGGGCGCCCGTGCGGCGCGCTCTGCTGCTGGTGGTGGCGGAGGAATGGTCCGTCCGCGGACACGACCACACGAGCGACGCATCACGTATGGGCGGTGGTGCGTCCAGTCGCGTTGTTGTACCGTTTGTGCGCAGCACCTCCCCGCCGAAAGGTCGGTCCATGTCGTCGGTGGAGTCCACCGGTATATCAGTCATCAGTGCCACGCTTCGCTTTCATCGCAGCTTGCTCTCCTTTTTACCACCACTAGTGTGCTGTTTCTGGTTTTGTCTACTGCCAGTGGCACACTTGCCTGCTAGCGCGGTAGCTAGCGCCGGCTGAACACTGTCAAATTCTTCTGAACCTGGCGATTAACCCATCACCCATGCATGTCTCTCGTTTCTCGTCGTGCGCGACAGGTCGAAAGAGAGGGATGAGAGGACGACGAGACCGAGAGGGGCCGGCGCCGAGGCAGCGCTGAGTTCTCGTCCGCACATGCTCCATGATTCGCAGTATCCGGATAAGGACGACGTGCCGTATCATATCATATCATATCACGGCACAGGCTGTGCAGACGAGGCTAGTTCCTTGTGCATCAAACCGCGATGGGTGATTCCGCATAAATTCAGATAGAGTAGCTGCGTTGCGTGGTCGAACAAGGAGCGGAGTGACGCTGACGCCGGCCCATCACCAACCTCGCGACTGCTTCATTATGCACGACGACATTCCTTCTCACGAGCTGCTAGCATCATTGAATACTCGACGAGATTCTTCAGTTCAGCAATAGCCTATCGTCCCAGCTCAAAAGAAGAAGAAGAAGAAGAAACCAGAAAGAAAGAAAAACAGAGAGAAAAGATTGATTAACAAGCTCCGAAGTCTTCGCCCTGGCAGTGGTTGCAGCGATGCTCGCCCATATATCAATCGTTTCGGATAGCTTTGTTTACGAGCTCGGTCGCTCGCAATCCTCCGCTAAGCTCCCTAACCGACCAATCATTCGGCGATTAGGTCACACATGCTCATTTAGAGAAACACATCAATTGTCGTCGCGAACTCGCCAGCATCGGCCGCCGGAAAGCAACGTTTGTCTGGCGCAAACTAGAACGGAGGACGCCGGAGGACCCCAGAACCAGAAGCGGAGGCCGCCCGTTTACGTAGGCCGCCGGCCGCGCGCGCCGACCCGGCCTGTTGGCCTCTCGGCTCGGTCGGTAGAATGATGAGCTGGAGAGAGGGACGTGGCTGAATTGTGCTGCAACTTGTGGCCCGGATGAGATGGCCGGCGCGCGGGGTGACGCGCGGGATACGGACGGACGGTTCGGACGACCGTTGGCTGGCGAGACGGCGTTGAAAAAACGAAGATCCGCACGGTCCTGTACTGCTGTACTGTAAACAGTACCAAGGCCAAGGACGTTTGCAGCTTCCTCTGCCACGGTTACTTTACTTTTCCTTGGCTATCTCAACGACCCGATCCAAAATACAAGACTCATTCGTTCTTTGATAACGCTATAGATAAAAGGGTTCAATATGTCGTCTCTAACAACCAGACCTAAAAAACAACCTTTTTGTAAATGGGTCTTCAGGAGAGATGATACTTAAATTTGGGTTATGCCTCTCCTGGCAGTTAAAATAGGTCTTCTATATAGGTACTCTGTTGGAGGCTATAAATATTGTGTTGGAGATCCATTTTAGGTTTGGGTTTTGCAATGGGTCTCCGGTTGAAGACAGACACACTCCCGGTGGATACGGGGTACCGCTCCCACCGTCTCCAAAATAAAAGAAAATCCCATTTTAGTGAATCAACTATAAATTTGATTAGGTTTATAAAAAATAGTATCAACCCTTATATCTTTAAGTTTTATTATAAAAATTACGTTTCAAGCTTGACCTAATTATAACTTGTGATGGAGGTCCGATAAATTTCTACTCTCGCTTCTCCATATATTGTACTTATATATAGCAAGAAATTACTTTTAACTGTCTTCTAAAATGAACTAGAAACTAAAAAAGCCACTATTTCTATTCTTACCGGCTCCAGCTTTTGCACACACTATAGTAAGACTGTCTCCAACGGCGTGACCTAAACGCAAAAATGCGTGACGCACAGTGTTTTGGGTCCCAAAACACTCCTCCAACAGAAGACCGAAAGCAGCTACGCATTCTGCGTCCTCGGCGAGTTGGAAGGCAATTATGCGTCCTCGAAGAGAGCCGACCTAAACCTGCAGTGGTGGGACCATAGGAGCCATTGGGGCAGGGCGCGGCCGGCGGGGCGAGGCGGGCTCGAGGACCCTCGTCTAGGAGCAAGGCTGCTCGCGTCTGGGAGCGCCCTACCCCGTGCTTCCCCCGGCGCGGCGAGCTTCCCCACCGGAGCGAGCGGCGAGCTTCCCCCGGCGCGACGAGCCCTGCCCCGCGCTGCGGCCCACCTCCCTGCCGGCGCGCGCGGCAAGCTTGCTCCAGCGTGACGAGCCCTGCCCCGGCGCGCGGCCCGCCTCCACCTCGGCCACGCCATCCTCCTCACCTCCGCCATCTCCCTCCTCCGCACGGGATCGAGCGCGGGCGCCACCGGCCGGATCCGAGAGAGGGAGGGTCGGGGAAGAAGAAGGGGAGGGAGGGGGGCCGGATCCGGCCGGGAGAGGGAGGGAAGAAGGCAGGCCACGTCCGCGGCGGGCGCCGCTTGCTCCGAGTACCGCGCCGAGGGGCGTCGTGGCCCCGCTGCCGCCGCTGGCGAGGTGCTGCTGCCGCCTGGGGTGGGAAGAGAGTGAGGGAGCGTGGGGATTTGGGGCTCATCGTTGGAGAGGTCAAGAATGGGGTGCGTCGGATATTTTACTGTGCGTTACCTAAACGGTCAAATGGGTATCCGATTTAGGTGACGCCGTTGGAGTCCGTCTAAGGAGTCTAAGCAAGTAGCCAGATGAAACAGTACCAAACATGCCCTTGTTATGTACGTATCATAAAAATTAATATCTTTTTATATACTTAGTGGAATTTTAAATTGATGACTCTTCCAAAAGCAATATATACATTACTTTTAGGATGGGTGGAAGACAAGTAGTAACAACGCGACCCGCCAAGATACACAAACGTTTTGTGCATGTCTTTTACAGGCACTCCTTTTCATCAAAAAAAAGGTACTCCCTTCGTTTCAAATTATAAGTCACTTTAATATTTTGGATTCATCAATTTACTATGTATCTAGACATAATATTATGGCCCTGTTTATTTTCTTTGGCAAAACTTTTGCCCAGCACTTTTTGTAACACCCTCGGTGTTACCCCGTTAATCATCTACTAAAACATGTCATGAGCATCATACTTGTTTGTTAATGCATGTGGTGAAGTGGGTAGATAATGCATTGCAACTAAAACGATCCACAAAAATACGAAACGAAAGTTGCTCCACGATTCGTGCAGTTAACAAGTAGGGGTGTAAACTAATTTTTATTGAACAAAAATACTATAGAACATGTGTGTGATACTTAAATAAAGTTGAAAGTGCAAACGTTGTAGATGACAATGAAATACTTATTGTTGAAAAAGAATATTGCTAAGTAATATTTTTCAGTATCTTAGAAATGCAATATGAAATTAAAATTAGCTCAAACGCTTAGAAAATTTCAAGTCTGTGGACAGCTAGACGCTGCTATGTTTAGCAATTTATTTGGAGAGATTGAGTTAAGGAGTGGTGTAGTGCTATGATTCGATTTAGTAGTTCCATATGCCATCTTGAGTGTAGTGAAGCCGGTTTAGGTTTAGGAGCAACGGTTTAGTCGTGATCAGCGCTTTAAAACTCGTGCACGTCACAGCTTTGTGCTGTCTGGCGTCGTGCACGTGGTCGCCGCGTGGTTGTGCCGTGCGCGCATGTGGCCGCGCACCGGCTGGCTGTGGCTGCCGTGGCCTTGCCGCGGCTTGGCCCCTCTAGCCGCACTGCTAGGCCGCCAGTCCGCTCGACGCCCGACCGCCCTTTGCCACCGTGGCTGCCGCTGGTGCTGCTGCTGCCTCCACGCCCACGACGCGACGACGTCGCTGCCGCCACCGTCGCATCACCACGTTGCGTGCCTGCAACTACGCTGCGCCGCTGGCCTGCCTTGACACTGCACGCACGTGGCCGTGTCGCCGTCACCTTACCATTGATGGCACTGCGGACTACGTCAGTCGCGCCAACCACGTCCCGCCAAGGCACACCCTTGCCCACGCCCTTGCCGAGTCGCTGGTTGCCCCTCCCCCACTGCTCCCTCGCTCTCTCTCTCTCTGTTCTCGTCTCCCTACCGCCGTCGAATCGCACCGGTGCCGCAGCTGCGAGGGGTCACCTCTCATCAATCCCTCTTGTCCGCGCCTCCGCCCACACGTCCCCTCTCCAGCCGCCCCACCCCGCTTTGATTGCGGCTCAACCGAGCCTCAATTTTGAAGCTTCGCCCCGCCACCGCGCCGTTAAGACCCATCACCGCCCGTTCTTTGGCCAGCCTCCACCACTTCACCCCGCGCAATTTTCTCTGCACTACTAGCCCACCTTGGCTCCCTCTCCACCATGCGCACGCCAGTGGGAGCGCTACCACCTCCCCACCACCACTGACACGGCCGTGTCCGCCGTGTCTCGTCGTCGTGCTCGTCGCGCGCACGCGGCCAGCCCTACTCAGGTAGTCACCGGTCGACCCACCACTTTGGCCAGGTTCGCGGTGTGCCCCTAGTGCTTATCCCCTATCTCTACCGTCGTGTTAGCGCTGTAGCTCGCCGAGATGACTACGGCGCCGTCGCGGGTGACCGCGCGTGGTGGTAGCTCGCTCCAGTGAGCCCTGTTGCTCCGTATCACTACGTAGGGTAGGCGTTAGGGTCGTAGATGGGGTTCGGCTCGTTGGTTGGGTCAATGCGAGCCTTGAGTGGCCGGTGTACCGCCTAGTGCCACCGTCCGCCGCGCCGGCGAGCGTGGGGCGTCTTGGGACCTCTCCGGTGCGAAGGTGAAAAGATACGAGGGCTTCGTTGCAAAGTCATTGTCTACAGAAATAGTACGTGTAGTGTTCGCACTATTGTCTGATAACGCGAGGGCATTTTTGCAAGAGTGCCAATGCGCGCACGGGCTCCCGCCGTGGGCCGCGTTGGACCGAAATTTGTTTATTTTTTTCGTGCAAAATAGAAATAGCTTTTAATTTTAATTCTGAGCTGAACTTTGATAATTAATATAAAATAATATAGATATCTAAAAATTATGAAACTAATTTTGTTAGGTTCCCAAAAACATTGTCCACTTATTAGTATAGTTGGTTCATACATATCTATGTGGTTGCTAAGGAGCATTAAAATAGTTGAGATGCTTAGTATTATTTTGATTAATAATCGTAGGAATTTTTGTGGTAGATTAGTGATAGCAAAAACCCTAAAATTTTTATAGTAGCTTTATTGTATTATTATGTGCTCACTGTAATTTTATATCCCTAGAATAGACTACTTAATATGGTAGCTAAATACCCATTAAGGCTAAAGAAATAATGGCATGATATTGGTTTATAAAAGTTAAGCACTTGTAGGGTGAGTTTGAAATCTATTTGGTAGAGATAATGATTAGCTTAGTATCTTAGTCATTAGAGCTAGCTTAGTAGCTTAGCATGTGTATTCTTATTTTAAGAGTTGTTGTTGCAAAAATACTAAGTGTTGCATCATCATTGCATGCATGTAGAGAACGAGTTTGTGGAGTTCGTGACCGCCGGAGAGCAGGAATACGAGGAGGTGATCAAGGAGTATGAGGAGGAGGTTCTCATACAGGAGGAAGCCCCACAGCCACCGACGACTGACATAGCTGACAATCCACCTAGCCAAGGCAAACCCCGGTGCATAACCCTTATTTTAAATAATCACTGGATATATATATATATATATATATATATATATATATATATATATATATATGTGAGGTGCATTTACGTTACAGGATTTATATTGAAACTACATGCATAAATAAACCTACCTATGAGTCCTACTAGCATAGGACGAGTAGCTGCTATGCTTAGGCTATCGGTAGTGTGAGTAACCTGTCGTTACTCATAATAGGTGATTATTATTATTACTCTCATGATAAAATGGTGAAAGAAAATGGAGACCGGGCAGGGATATGGTACGGGTATTGGTGGGTGTAATAGGTTGTGTCCCGCGACCAACGGGGTATAGCTTGGTTACACTGTTTTTCCTGTTCGTGTCGGTTAAGGATCGTCCATTGTTGTGGATGGTAGTCAGGTCATAGACTTATTATCCTAAGCACATACTTGCTTATGGGAGCGGAAAGACTCGTTGCTCTCTTGTCGTGGGTTCTGGCTCTTTTCGAACCGATTGATTGGAGGCGGGGATGGTGGAGATCTAAACACCACACGGAGTCTGGGACTCAGGAGTGGGGGCTTGAAGTCTAAGTTCGGACGGGGACCTATACCCCTTGACAGGAGAGTGGTGGGTTAGTCTTGCTTGTGCCTGTGGTATAAGCGAGATGTGTGTTTCGGGGTACCCAGCTAAGATACATTGGTTCGCGAATCGCCGTGTGATACGGTATGATTTGGCTATGGTTTAACACCGTAGTAAGAACTAGAATATGAAAGTGGATGAATGGATCTAATTGCTGACCTCTTGCTTGAAAGTAGAACAGGTGCTTACATAGAATGGTTTGCTAATGAACTAATCATGACTACTATTAAAATACATACACAAGGATTCACTACAAGTAATGCTTTTCGCAAAAAGAAAACCCAGTAAACCATAAAGCTTATCATATCCTTTGGAGTCGGGAAATTATTTCCACTAGTCGGGTAAGTCTTGCGAGTACATTGTGTACTCATGGTTTATTTACCCCTGTTGCAGGTGCAGCTTGAGGAGTGGTTGTTGTGTGGAGGATTCTTCTGGTGGGCACAGACGGATCCTTGTATCTTATCGTTAGATGATTATTTTAATTCCGCTGTTTAAATTCCGCACTCTGAACTTGGTATTGCAATAATATATTTCTGAGAACTCTTGTTGTATAAAATGGACTAAGTATTATAAACTCGTTCTCATTATTGGATTCTGGATGAAAAACGTGGATTGTTTCAAGTTCTCCCTTGGTGTGTACTCGACGGAACTGTTCGATGAAGCTCACTTTCGGGGTACTTAGTATCTAGTGGGAGACGAGTGCCTCCAAAAACGTGTTATCTCGAACGGTTCTGCCACACTTTTAACCCATATTTTGGGCAAATGGATCTAAACAGGTGGATCAAAAGGGAGGGCTAAAGTTTTGCCATTTGCACCTTAAGAGGTGCAAAACTGGGCTAAAAACATTGGGGGTGTGAGACACCTCATTTTGCACTTTTAGCCCAAACTTTTGGCATGGATCTAAACTCCTCAAACAAAACTAAAGTTTAGCAGCAAAAAAATTAGGGGCTAATATTTTGCCATGGCAAATGGAACTAAACAGGGTCTATATCTAGATGCATAGCAAAATAGATATACCAAAAAAATTATAGCAACTTAGGGCCTGTTTGGATTGTAGGATTTTTGCAGGATTTTTGGAGGATGCCGTTCCTAAGGAAAGGAAGTACGTGGGTGCGTTTGGAACAAGGGAAAGGAGATTTCCGTTCCGGAGGAAAGGAAACGAGCTACGTGCATTTCACAGAAAAAAAAGCATCCGGTCAGGACCAATGGAAATCTCTCTGGCGCTTATCACGGCTGCATGCGCTCTTCCCGCCTTGGATAGAGAGAGCAGATAAGAAGATAATAACGTCCAGGAGAGAGAATGGATGTAGTTAATGAATACAGTACACCTGCTAAAGTAAAAGATCGACGAGCAGGAGAGCAGATAAGAAGATAACATGTTACAATTTCTATGTTTATAAATTCATGTGTTCCAAACAGCCTAAATTTTCTGTTCCTGTGTTTTGAAATCCCGTAGTTTTTCACTTTTCATCGTACCTTATTCCTGTGTTTTTTCCTATTCCTACGTTTTGGATTCATTCGTTCCAAACATGCCCTTATAATTTGGAAAGGGGGAAGTATAATTCTAACTAGGTGCTAAGTCAGACCATCCTCATTTTAACCAAATTTTCACAAAAAGATCAATAGTTTTAGATTTATTAGAGAAATGTTTATTTGGAATCATAGCTATTGATATTACTTTCTATAAATTGACTTAAAATTTTAACTTTAATGAAACCTTGAAGTGTTTTTTTTACGGAGGGAGCAGGGATTCGATAAACAAGTCATGCGATTAAGTTCACGATGCATCCCCGCCGCCCCCCCCCCCCCCCCCCCCCCCCCCCCCCACCCACCCCCCAAAAAAAAAAAAAATTCAGAGTCACGATTAGTCGCTGCCCCCGAAAGAAAATCGTGTTCAGTACCGAGAGTTGCCCAACAGAATGACGTCGGCGCGCAACAGCAAGCATTAAACTAATTGCCTTTTATTTCCCCTCCTCTCCTTTTTGTGTCATTGTTAGCATAGAAAATGCGATGACGACTCATGGAGCACGGCAGACGCCCGGGGCTGCCGTGACAAAAAGAACAGATAGCGCTAACCAGACGACTGAACAAAACCCACCCTGGGAGCCCTTTTTGTGAACTTGTGATATAGTGCATGTACTATTGCCCTATTTGCTTGGCTAATAAGTCATGGCTGAAAGTACTGTTGGCTGATTTGTTGTGAGAGAAAAATAATGTTCGTTGCCTGAAAAAATACGGCTTATAAGCCAAACGAACATGACGTATATCAACCCCCCCCCCCCCCCCCTCATTTTCGTCGTACCTTTTGTGCGCTCTACTCAAATAAATCCTTGAAGGGCACAATGTATCCTGGCTGGGCAAGGCGAAAGAGTAATGTGGAGAAAAGAAACCAAGCACGCAAAAATTGCAGTCAAAGATTGTCAACGAAGAATCTAAATGAGATTATAAACAAGAAGGCAAGGGAGAAATAAATTCCGCTAATGTTTCACAATGGAGTGATGCACAAACAGGTTTCATGTATGATTAGGGTCTGGTCGACACGACCGGGACCTCTTGCCCCATGTTGCAAAATCCTGGTAGTGTGATTGGTATCTCCATTGACAAATTCACAATTGCTGATTAGTAGGAGTATTTCTGAATTATCCTCCAGACCGATATTCTTTTAATTTTCAGAAGATATGTTTGTTATTGAACCTCAACTATTTGAAGATAACAGCATGGCAGCAGCAAGCCAACGACCATCCCGCTCCTCCTCCCTCTGCCAGGCTGTCACCGTCCCCACCGCCCGTCCTCGTCACCACACCTCACCTCACCACACCCATTGCTCCCACTCCTTCCAGAACCACCTCCTCGCCACCATGGCTGCTGCTCACTGTAAGACTCTTTCACTCCCGCTGCGACGCAGTCCTCACAAGCACCACACCATCTCAGCTCAGCTCAGCTCAGCAACTAGCTGCTTCTTCTAGCTAGCTCTAGCTAGCCAGGCTCGGCTGCTGCAAGAAGCTGCTAAGAGCCGGCGACATGGAGGGGAAGGAGGAGGACGTGCGCCTGGGCGCCAACAAGTTCTCGGAGCGCCAGCCCATCGGCACGGCGGCGCAGGGCACCGAGGACAAGGACTACAAGGAGCCCCCGCCGGCGGCGCTCTTCGAGCCCGGGGAGCTCAAGTCGTGGTCCTTCTACCGCGCCGGCATCGCCGAGTTCGTCGCCACCTTCCTCTTCCTCTACATCTCCATCCTCACCGTCATGGGCGTCTCCAAGTCCACCTCCAAGTGCGCCACCGTCGGCATCCAGGGCATCGCCTGGTCCTTTGGCGGCATGATCTTCGCCCTCGTCTACTGCACCGCCGGCATCTCCGGTACCGCCGGCCACCTCTCTACTTCGTCCTCTGTTTCTTTTCTTCTGGTTTCCTCCTTGCTCTGCTTGCCTTGCCTCGTCGTGCACTCGTGCTAGCTGCTGATGATGGGTTTTTTTCTCTCCTCTCGCTCGCAATCGCAACTGCAGGCGGGCACATCAACCCGGCGGTGACCTTCGGGCTGTTCCTGGCGAGGAAGCTGTCGCTCACCAGGGCGGTCTTCTACATCATCATGCAGTGCCTGGGCGCCATCTGCGGCGCCGGCGTCGTCAAGGGGTTCCAGCAGGGGCTGTACATGGGCAACGGCGGCGGCGCCAACGTCGTCGCGGCCGGATACACCAAGGCCGACGGCCTCGGCGCTGAGATCGTCGGCACCTTCATCCTCGTCTACACCGTCTTCTCCGCCACCGACGCCAAGAGGAACGCCAGGGACTCCCATGTGCCGGTGAGTGTTCGGAGAGCTCCAGTATTAACCTTGTCCGTGCCTCGGTGGAAGCTTGCTTGACAGATGATTTCTTTGTGGGATGAACAGATCCTTGCCCCGCTCCCAATCGGGTTCGCGGTGTTCCTGGTCCACCTGGCCACCATCCCTATCACCGGCACCGGCATCAACCCGGCGCGGAGCCTTGGCGCCGCCGTCATTTACAACCAGCACCATGCCTGGTCTGACCACGTGAGTGAAAACAACGCTCTTCTCCATTTCATGCTGTTTAGCTGTTATAAGTAGTTCCATTGCCTTAGCAAAAACTGTTTAGCTTGCTGCGAGAAGTAACATGAAGAGTCTAGTCTGATCAAATGAAATCATCTGAAATTAAATAGTGAGATGGAGTCTGAATAGCTGATGTAAAATTGGGGAGAAACTACGAAGTAAAAATATGTCTACAGCATTCAACTGCAGAACTGCTTGAAAGTAGAAACCATTGATCAGTTGCATAATTTCTGAAGGTTGATATGCTAGGATATATAATCTCATAAGCATTTGTTGGTTAATTTGATTAGATTATGGAATCCTGCCCTTATCCGAAGGGTGATGCTGCTTTAATGTAGCAGCCATTCAGCCAACCACTGCCTTCTAGGACAACGACCTGCATTAACGCATTATGCATATGCACCCTCGCATGCTGACCTCAACAATTTCTGCCTTTGCAGTGGATCTTCTGGGTCGGCCCCTTCATCGGCGCTGCCCTGGCTGCCATCTACCACCAGGTGATCATCAGGGCCATCCCATTCAAGAGCAGGTCTTAAGTAAGCTCGTGCTGCTTTGAGGTGCCGATTCAAGAGGCAACCTGCGCCTGATGAGGGTTATTCATGGTCGTTTTCCAACGCCTACAATGTTACGTGGAGTTCCTCCGTTCCTCCTCAAGTTTGCTCTGCTTTTATCTGAACCCCCAGACTTGTAATTTCAGTACCCAATTGTGTAATATGCCGCCGCTGTTGTTATGTGAAAAAAAAAATCTTTGAAGTTATGAGACAGTCGAGTCGAGTCGAGCCGAGCCTCAAGAGTTCATCCATTCGGCCGCTGCCGCCCTTCTGCAATGTGGCCAATGGGCAACCCTACTGTGCCACGGCCAGCGCCCAGCAGAGCATCTCAGCACAAACTACAGTACAGCACCGTGACAACGGCTACGCAGCGCAATATAGCTTTGTGGTTGAAGCGATTTGGGTTCTCAAGTTGGCGGGGTTGGCGCCGGCGAAAAGGACCATGATGAGTCACCCCACATTCGCAGCAGCCTGCCCACTGCCAGGGTGGAGGACTCAGGACTGGTCCTTCTCATCCGGCCTGATCCCGGCGCAATGCTACAAAAACCAGCGCGGCTACACCGTGGCTGATTGTAGTTTCTTCTCGCGGGCCGCTCAGCCGGAGACGCCTTGCTTGCTCTTGCCATTATTGCTCACAGTTGATGGCACGGACCATATGAGATTGATCTGGTCCCGCAGCTCCGGAGCATCCAAGATAGAACGTAGGGTACCGTAGGGGTAAGGAGCGCAACTCCGAGAGGTGCATTATCGTAGGGCTGGCCACCAGCCATGACCGGAGACCACGGCGAGGTGCCGAGGCACATGCTCGCACGGCTCCGATGCCGTCAAACAGGCCACGGGCAAGGGCAGGCGATCGCTACCTCGGACACACCACACGAGATAGATCGCCATAAACCGCAAGGGCCAGCGCCCAGCGGGGACAGGACCATCGCCTTGTAACTTGTAAGCAGCCTAGGGCATGCCAGTAACTGCCTGATGCAACGGTTGGATTTCATGGAGCACGCAGAAATTCTGACGAATGCCATCACCCAGACAGGTAACAGTTGACAGCAAATCACCACTGTACATTTTATTTCTGTCATCAAGCAAGCAGCAAACCAGCGCTTTGTTGCTCGAATAGAACTTTCGGAATCCCAACAGCTGTGTAAAACAAGTTCTAGTATGGGCGACATGCGACCAGATTCTTAGCATAAATTTCGAGTAGCTGGCACTGACGTACAGTGAATGATTTGGCTCATTTAGTCGAATAACTGGTATGTACAAAATAATTTCATTAATGCTGAATCGACTTGCAGCACGACTGCACCAGCTCCAACCATGGGTGAGATAATATGTAACTGTGGATGACCAGATAAATTGGTAACTGATTGCTGAATGACTAGCTCAACTGTTTTTCCTGTGCAAAAACTAGGCTCCTAATTGAGATTCCTTCTGTACATGGGCATCACGACGCCAAGAAAAAATTGGAAGAAAGAATAGGTTACATATTGGGGGTGAGTAGGGGTATACAAATGGAGAGTTACTGCTTTGGGTCCTTCAGTGATTCAGTCTGGGAATCCAATATACAGTCCCATCATTTGACACTTGTTACTTGTTAGCACGCCAGTTTAGTATGCTAAGGAGACTTGCCCAGCCATGTAGGAATAGGCAGAATCTGCAATTCACAGAACAACATGAGAATCTTTTTTTTTAACAAATTTGGTATCTTCATTAACTATCATGTTCAATAAGCTAAAGTTGAAACGCAAAGCAGGTGCAAGCAAATCTCTGCACATGCTAGATAAATATAACAATGACAAAAAGGTGCACTAGCTGCAGGAACCACACATATAAGACGATAGCAGACTAACATCTAACACAAATCTCAGAGCAGAAATCAGTTTATTTTTAATTACTGCAGTAAAAACAATAGAATGATCAAAGGATACAAAGCCAAGGAGAAAACATTCATAACAATGTTGCACTGATACTACAAGTTCCTAGCAGCTAGAAAGCTATGACATTGAATCTGCAAGTGATTTAGAATAGTTTGACCCACGGAGGTGTGTAAATGAATGCAGATTGTAAAACAGATGTAAATTAGGAGAAGGGGCATACCATTGTTGACTTGAATTGCATTGATGACAACAAAGATCCCATTCATTGCCAACCATTAGCTTCTAAAGGAATTGTCAATCTTTCTGATACTATGATACAGTTGCAGTCATTGAATGGTCATAGCAGCCAAAAACCACCAGTTACCTTAACAAACTTCAAAAAAATGCCACCCTGCTTTTTACACTCAATAGTTATTTACCACGCTTTAGTCCAGGGTTTAGAGAGCCGGATGTCAGGTCTAGTGAAGGATTTAGCTCCACATGATCCACCAAGGCATGACGAGTAAAATGTTCAGAAGGAGACAGCCTTTCCCGTAAGTCAAAAACATTTCCAAGTTTCTTTCCAAATTGAGGGCTCAGAATATCAGCTTCAGATACTACTCTTTCCCGAGGTCCCTGTGAGACTTGATGCGCCTGAGCGAAATGCCCAAGGATCGGATCTTTATGCCGGTTGGGGAAGTGATCGTCTAGGCCTCTTGATGTGGTCCCAAATCCCTCACTGCTGTAAGTTGCATACCTTAGGTGGTTAAAAGGAATAGCACCATTACCACCAGATAGGGGTGTGGAAGTGCCTGACATAGTTCTGGGGCTCGAAATAGGACTGGGGCTCGAAATAGGAGAGGGTGACATTCTGCCACTTGTGTGTTGGGGGGACCTCGACTTTAGGAGGGGGCTTCCACATGGAGAAACTGGACAGGAAATATTGCTTCGAATATGGATATCACTGCAAGCAGATAAGAATTAGAGGGCAGAGGTGTGCATGCTTAGATAGTTTTTTTTTTCTTTTCTCACTGGATTCACGCATAAATATTGGCATACATGAATAGAGTAGCTGCAGTTTGATTCGTTATAGAGCACGTTTACAACTAATTTTGTTTTAGGTTCCATAACCTCCTCTCTGAAAAATTGTAGCAGGAAGCATAAATACTGTCATACATGAACAGAGTAGCTGCAGTTTGATTAGTTATGGAACACTTTAACAACTAATTTTTTTTTAGGTTCCGTAAACATCCTCTCTGAAAAATTGTAGCAGGAAGTAAGATATGTTGTAGACTCGTATTGTTGTACCTGTGTTTTGAAGATAATTTTACACCCCTTCTTTGGTAAATAGTCTGACCCTCGAAACCTAAGGAGGCATTTCTTGTCTGCACGGCCACCTGGCAAATCAAGTCCCAAAAGGAGATCAGATCATAAGAATCTTAAATGAAAGAAAATCCAACTATCCATGGTCTGTTTCAACAAATTAACACTCAGGAATTGTAGACAGGTATATATATATATCAGTTCAGTTGAGCTAAATCAACAAGGAAACTTTTCTATATGCCCTTGTAAAATTTCCAGATCCCTCAAATGTCACTGAAAAATGAATGATCCTCTGCCCTGTATCCCCATTCTATCCTGTGGTAGCATCTTCTCCAAAAGAAACAGACATTCAACCAGAGAAATGCCAAAAGCTGCACAAAGCATCACCAAACCAAGCTCCAACCTGCTTTCTGATGTGCTGTAAATATTGGCATCCATCCGTCTCATATCATGTCCTACTCCCCTTTATCAACTGATTGTTGCTCTGAGTAAGCTGGATCGACAGTTTTTCTCCTTTGCCTTTGGTCACTTTCCAATTCAATTTCGCACTGCCCACTTGCCAGGTACCAAGGATATGCTCCATCTTGATTAGAATTTAATTGTTTTTATGCCCAAAAAATAATAAAAACACGAAATTTCATATAGGTGTACAATTTGACAACAATGGATAAACTAACAGAAACCATAAGAAGTTCAAAAGAGACTAACATATCAATTTCTGATGCACATAATTACTGAAACATATGAAATTCACTGAAGATAAATACATCAGTTTTTAATTTGAGAAGATATGCCATTTTGAGCTGAAGAATCAAATGAGAATAGTAGCATTCAGGTGGTACCTTGGGTTTTGTTCTGCATGATATGGCAGCCAAATGCTCCAAATGATTAGGAATAACAGATTTCTCAAGTGAAATTCCATTTTGTATGAATGGGTGTTGCAAAAGCTCAACTGACGTTGGACGTTGAGATGGGTCACGTTGCAGACACTTCCTAATGAAGTCCTTGCAGTGCTCCGAGAGGTGATCCGGTATTGGCGGAAGTTCCTTGCTGTTCCCAATCTTGAACACTGCAGCAATCTGTTGGCAAATAAAAGGGAAACATTCATACCTGAATTGCATTTATGATTAAGTTAACAATTAACAGAAGTCCAATATTTCATAACTCCATAAAGGTACATGAGCTTGGATTCCACTTTCAGATAGCAAGAAATTCTTGGTAAAATTCAGGAAAAAGGTAACTTTTCATTCATTCACCCAGTGTGGAATTCCGCTCTCTGGATGTCAATGTAATTGCACATCCTATCATGTGCTCTCAGTAAATGGTAGAATTCAGTATCTTGAGGAAATGGCCCATTATCTTGAACCGATATGTTCATTGAAATGAAGGAAATATGTGAAACAGTGGGGATTATATAGCATATTAAACTAATTCACAGTAAATAAGTTGGTCGTCGTTTTTCTTTCTTTTTGAGAAAATGTATCTTTTCAGTAAATTGGGATGGCGGTGGCTGGTTGGTTGCTGGCGGGTTGCGAAGGATGTAGTCGTACAAGGTAGTAGGACGGGAACCTGGACTGTGAGGCCGAGATTTAGGCGCCAGCGATTGCGCAGGAACAAAAGGTAGGAGAAGAACAGGAGGGAACAGGGAACTAGATTTAATCTATTCTTGAGGTTTTCCAGATACATGTGACCTATATATAAGGAAAAGTTACAAGTCCTTCCTCTCATACGACTTTAACTAATTCTAATCCATTCTGCTAATATATCTAACAAAAACCGATTAGCGTATCTTCCAAACAGAAGCACCTAGGACTCTGACTCCTTGTCCTTGAGAACTCAAAACACTTGTATGTGCTGCATCCTGATCCTGGGCCGCCTCCTTGCCCTTCCAGCATCAATCCCGTACATGACATCAACCAAGTACTTGAACTACAATAAATGCACAAGCAATTGAAGTTCTAACCAGTTCATGCTACACCAAGGGGGGGCTTTTGTCCTCCAAAAAAACAGTAGAAAGTGGGCAAGTCAATCTCACACTGTTATGATTATTTTTTAAAGAAATATAAGGTAAAGGCATTCATGAAACTCCAAGGTAAAGACTGTAGATGCACCCAGAAGGCACAAAGAAATCAGCTACATCTGAATAGATATGGGATAATAAATTAAGTTCTGAACTGCTGATGTAGTTAGAAAGCAAAGTGAAATGCTAATTGCTGATGTAGGCAGCAATAGTCATTAGTCAACAATAAATGCAGATGGTTAACTCAGAATGAGCATCGACACTCTAGAACAAATATCAGCTATATTTTGATGTCTAATACTGACCCCTTCATACTGGCTCCATGGTGGCTTTGAGGTAGCCATTTCCAGGACAGTGCAACCTAAACTCCATATGTCAACCGCAAGGTTGCATCCATTAGAATTTTTTATAACCTGCATTGTGTTGCATGGTTAGTGGTGTTAACAGAAATTATAATGTGATACACATTTTGAATTCAAAAAATACAAACTAAAGTAAGAGCTTGATTTTCAGCAGTACCTCTGGAGCCATCCAGTATGGACTACCCTTAAATGAAAAAGGACAGTGCTGCCCATTGATCTGGGAGAAACAAACACAAAAAGGAGAAAAAAAATTAACAAGTTGAGGAGTAATGATGTGAGTTATGGTTACAGAAAGAAAACCACAAGTAAAATTGTATTACCTTTCCCCACGTTCCACATAAATATACTAACAATGAAAAAGGAAAAAAAAAATCCAAACAAACAACTACTCCTCTGGTTCAAGATATATGTCAATTTAGGACTCCTGACTAACAAACTTTTTAAAAGTTTGAAGTTTAAATATTAATATAAAAAATACATAGATAGATGTTACTAGATTCAACATGAAAAGCATTTTCAAAATATTTACTTACTTTTCTTTGAAATGTACATATTTTTCACAGAAACTGCCAATAAAAGTTTCACCTTGTAGACAGTGTCAATGTCCTAAACAACATGTACTTGAATCAAAGGGAGTATTATTCGGTAAATTTTCATCTTATCTCAAAACACTCCTCCCTCTGTCACATTCCATTTGGTGGGCACCCTACCAATTATTCACCGCCATTAAAGGTTGTATCAGAACCCACCCCCTATCCTGGTCCAAGCAGTACCCAATTTTGCCAAAGTGGTGTGTAACATATCATGATGCTGCGCTGGAACAGAGGCACAACTTATACTGCAGCAGAGGCGCAGAGCTTAGATGTGCTATTACTGGCACTGAGGGTATGGCATAGGCGATCACAGCTGGAGGAGCAATGAGCCAAGAATGAGGGTATTTCATAAGCTAAGCTTATTGACTGCACCTAAATGTTTGGCAGAGGCGCAGAGCATGAGTATTCAACTAATATTATACCAGAAACTGGTTGTCAAAGTTAGGCTTTGGAGAGCATATGAATGTCTGAAGTGCCGCTTATCCATGACCAGAGTTATTAATGAATAACCCACAAAGGATTAGGATAACCTTATCACCAGTAATTAGACCGCTAGACCAGTATGCTCACCACACCAGAACCTCAGACTATTGTAGAAATGCTGTTGGAAACACAACTTTCATATGGCTGTATATTTTTGAAGAGATTGGTCCATTTCAATTTTCAAGTGGTCATGGTTTATGGGGATAGATGAAAAAACTACAAAGGGAAAATAAATGTGAGGATAGCAAATCCATATTTCTACATGGAGAAAACATCAGCCCGCTGAACTACTTTTAACCAAGTAAAATGGCTTCGAGACTTACATGCTTTGCCATTCCAAAGTCTGCAAGCTTAACACGGCCACTTGGATCAACTAGTATGTTTGCACCTTTGATGTCCCTACAAATTATTAATAGCAGCCACAAAAGCAAAAGTAAAAATAGATGACATTTGCTGAATGCGCAACCCAAAAGATTGAACCAAAAAAACTGAAATGCTACCTATGGACCGTATTCTTGGCATGCAAATAAGCTAAGCCTGAAAGTATCTGTTGGGTGTAGCTGCGTATTGCTGGTTCACCAAGCTGTCCATACTCTTGAAGAAGTTTATGTATGGATCCACCAGAAACATATTCCAAATATATGTAAAGTTTATCTTCAACCTGATTTTGGGCAAACATAATACATAAGTTCAAGCCTAAAAATGAAAGTAACGTATGCATAGCCCTATTAATGATATTTGACAAGCTGTTGTGAACTTTTTTATCACCCTTGCTGAAGGGAAAAGGGTAAAAAATTAAGTAAGATTAAATAACAGACACAATCTTCTGAAATTGCAGGAACAATAGAGGCATTATAGAAGCAAGCAAAACCAAGCGTACACAGATAGTAAATTAGTAATTGAAGGAAACAGTTTATACCATTTCTGATCCATAGTATTGTACAATATTTGGATGCCGTAAGCGGCTCAAGAGTGATACTTCCTGTTAAACAGAAAGGGGAAAGTTAAAAGATAATGTAAAATAATAAACACAACAACTTATAAACTAAATTTTTGTAGGTGGTGCAAAATACATCTGAAATAACATACCTGCCGCAATTGCTTTGCACTCTCCTTTGATTTAGGATCATCCAAGAATAGGGTAACCTCTTTCATTGCGCACATTTCACCGCTATCACTAATAGTAATACAGATGATGATATCAAGATAGGGCATACAAAGCAAAGGTTATGAAAACTCAAGCTGTCAAGCATGATTTGAAAAAGCTCAAATGGAAAGCGGATTATATCAACTGAAACAGACAATATCCTATTATTCAAAACAGTTATCAGTATTAAAAAAAAACTTCTCTTGACTTTATTTGGACCATAAGATCTTTTTTAACACAACAGGATGTATAGTTTTCAGTGTCCTATGACTATGTAACTTTACCATCAACATGAGTTGTCTTTTAGCTGTCATCTCTCATTGCTAGAATGCAATTATGCCAACAATTATGCATAGCAGTATGGCACTCACAAGTTTTATGCAAGAAATATAGTGTTATGGTCCTAACTAGTTTAATTCACTACGTGATCTGTTCTTTTACATTTGATGCTTTGGATTTGGGCCGTATTAACAGTTAGTACAGATGCCACATGCCCCTTGTTGTTGCTACCTCAACAAAGTTGCTTGCACTTTGCACATAAGCAGGGAGTACAATATGAACACCCTCTCTTAATCTTAGTGGCTGAGGAACATAACCATTTGAGACTTGTAAAGTGTGGCATACACAAGATGAGGTAGGGGTAATCTGTCTCTTCTCAGGAAAAAAAAAATGTGTTTCCAGCTTTTCAAGAGAAAAACAGAGCACAATACACCTTACACCATAAAGGTACATGAATATACTACCTACCTAGTCTATTCTCTTGTAGGGAAAGTTAGCAAACAGATAAAGATTGTTACAGGTCAAATATTGCTATAGCATTTCTGGGAAACATTGAGCAAACAAGGCATATTATATAACTCCATTCACAAGAAAGGATTTCATAGTGGGATAATTATAGAGGAAAGTGAGTCGAACAAAAAGAACCCCAGAAACTTGTAAAGATGTTAAACATATATTTATAGAAAAGTCAAACTTTGCATTTGAAATTCATACATAGGAAAACACGTACTTGTTGAAGCCAACATATACATGACCAAATGTCCCGCGACCAATCAGCTTGCCCTTCTTCCATCGTGATGCAGGACTTGATGGATTCTCTGTTCTCCCAGGGCTGCGGGGTACTGAAATAGGACTGCTTGGCGTGGAGTTATTCGGAAAAAATGAACTGTTAGAGATGCTCAATGGTGGAAGGGGCAATTTATGGGGTTGCTTCTTCTTTCCATCATCATGCCGACTTGTAGGAGATTCAGGTGCCACTCCTCCAGACCTTGGATGCAATGGGGAAACACTTCCACTATGCACATGAGAACTAGGGCCAGGACTCGTCATTCTTGGGCTAGGAACTGGTGAACACTCTGGACTACCCCTGGTGGGTTGCCAAAAAAGCTGGGATAGCATATCGCCACCCACTGAATTATGTCCAGATGTTTGTCCTGAACCTGGACTGGAGCACTGACCAGATCCAAGGAAAGTTACATCAGCATGAGGCTTCACTGCCCAAAAGGCTGAAGTCGGAATATGATCAGGACATATTGGTCTTGGACTTCTCGAAGGACTTGACATCAAACTATTGGGAGCACTCTCGAAAACTATTGCCCGGAGATTTTGTAAATCTGGTTGATTATTGTCAGCTGAAATACCTCTTGGTGGCGTGGACTGTGTATGGTTACTGAGGAATGCATTAGCAGCTGGCTTCAATATTTCCTTCGTGGTCTTGGTAGTAATAGCACCAGAGTGATCCTTGCGAACATTACTTCAGAAAGAGAAAAGGAAATGTTAGAACATGTTTAGATGAAGAGGCACACAAATAATGTGACAGCCTGGAATATAGGAATTGAATATAGAAGTGGTGTTTTTGGCCTCAAGAGTCAGGAGAGTACCTTGACTTGTTCTTTGAAGAAACCTTTGTTACATTGTCAGTATCATTCCCAACAGGGCTCTGAAGCTGAGAATCTGCACGATCCTCACTATCAGCAGAACAATTGCTAGAGACAGAAGCAACCACTATTTCCGAAGGAATATCACTGCTTCCAGGTCCCCGGTGAAGCAGATTGGGTTTAGGGAGTGGCAGAAGCAGTGGTGGTTTGCCACGTTTTTCCAATATGGGCTTTGAATCATTGACATCAGCAACTGCACGAGTTACCCGAGGGCGTACTCCAGGAATAGGAAGTGGCTGGGCATGCAGCCTATCAGCCGAAAAACTTTGGCAGCGGGAAACTTCTTTTGAAGGAGAAGTTGGACGTGACACTGTTGTTGATTTGCAAACTTTCTCAGCAGCTGTATTATTGCCACGCCTACAATTCCGTTTTGATTTTGTGCTTCCCTTTTGCTCATTTGGACTTATCAAGCGATGAAATGTATCGATCAGGTTTTCCTTGGTGGTTTTCTTAACATCTTTTGACGATGATTTACCCCATGTCGGCATATTGAGTGTGAGAGAATTTGTGGTGTGCTGGTGTATCTAGAAAGCTACCAAACTGAACAATTAACATACCCTGGCCATCAGAAGGAAGGTATATGCATGACTTTCATTTGACCTCATGTAGTACCATCATCTTCCATAATGCACTAGCAATGAACGTACAGACAATCCAATCAATTGGAAACAGAGTTGAACACCTTTCTGCCTCAAAGGCTGAAATAGACAAGCAGATATCATTAGAACCAGAAATTGTCAACTGAACATTAACTACGTGCCACTAACATTTCCATAGAACATATGCAGTAAAGGAATCAGGTTCATATAGATGCTGACAGCACAACTTGTTTCTTCAAATTTAAAAGGGCGTACCCAGTGCAGAGAGCTCCCGCTCTGTGCGGGGTCTGGGGAAGGGTGTTAGTGGCAAGCCTTACCCTCGCCTGTGCAATGCGAGTAGACCGCGACTCGAACCTGGGACCTTCTGGTCACAGGCGGTAAGACTCTACCACTTGCACCAGGCCCGCCCTTCTTGTTTCTTCAAATTTCTCTCTTTTTTTTTGTTTCCTGTGATTCAGAATTGTGACCAGACTTATAATTCATAAAATGTATTTGTGATGTTTCTTTCGATCCAGTTTTTTACCCAAAGGAGCAGCCATTACATGTTCATCACCAAATGCACCATGAGTCCAAACTCTGAAACATTTTGGATTAGTTTTGCCACACTGAATGTTTATCGCAGCCGTAAAATTCGCAAAATTATAAATTCTTTTTTTTGTTTTGCCATGGATGGGGATGGCACTATAGATGTCCAAACAGGCTGGCACAAGCACGGCCCGATTAAGGGGTCAGCCCGCTAAGGCACGTATTCTAGCACCAGATATAAAATCTCCCTAACCATATACATCTGACATCCCATCCTCGGCCGCCACCCAAGTCCCCTCTCGTCCGCTCCCCTCCCCTTCTCGGATGCGCACTTCTCCTGTTCGCTCCCCTCCATTCTGCTCTTCTCCAGTCCACTCTTCTCCCGTCCGCTCCCCATCCATCGCTGTGGCGCTCCTCACTCCATCTACCGCCATGGCCCCACCCCGTTCCCCACTCGAGGGCATTGGCCTAGCGCTCCGACCTCTGGGCGCACTATCCTGCATCCGACAGCTACACTCTCTCCTTTGGCCGCCGCCAGCGACTCCCTTCTCCCTAGCCCCTGCTTCCTTGGTCCCCTATGCCTCACCTCTCCTCCCGGTGGACCAGTGCCCCTCCACTGAACGCAAGTCGGCAATGGCAGGGCGGCGACGGTGAGAATGGCGCGCGCCGGCACGGGTAGGCGGTGACAGTGAGCATCGACCGGCAAGTTGATTTATGATTCCTCAATCCCCAATACCCACGGCGAGTTTTGTTGATTTGTGAATATGTACATCGATTTTGAGAATCTGTAATCTTGTGTTTTTTTAATTTTTTTTCAATGTTGAACCGATTGAGTGGCTTGGTGTCCTAGATGCCTGTTGTGCTTGGGTGCGTGCCCGTTGTGCCGGCACGGCACGTCTAAGGGCAAGGAGATCCGTGCCTGGCCCTTGCCTTAGCACGATGAGCGGCAAGGAAGGACACGGCATGCTAGCTACTTGTGCCTATCGTGCTCGTGCCTAGCCATGCCATGCTTAATCGTGCTCGTGTCGTACCGCCCATTTGGACATCTATAGATGGCACCTTGCAGTTAAAATGTTAAACATAACAGGTACAATTTGATTGAACAACAACAGAACAAGAAACCATGTTCCCACGAGAGAAAAATTAATGGTCTTGTGGCTCTCTCAAAATCAAAACGTATCCTTAACAGTCCAACACTAACTGAAATGACCTGTAGTGCTTCGTATAGTGGTTTATTTACTTTGTGGCGTTACACTTTGCAAAGTTCCCTTAATGAGCTTACTAATTTGGAATGCTGCAGCAAGTCAGCAATAACATGGTACGGGGAAAAAACAAAATTAATCACACGTGATAGAGCTGCCCACTCTCTAGTGTTGACTAATCTGCACCTGAGAAAACTCTACTTAGCGCAACTGAATTCCTAAAAAGTGTGTAGCAAGGTTAAGGGTCAATCTCTAGTCAGCTGTGTCCTAATAATTCAATCCAGCAAGAGCCTAGCGGGCTAAGGTCAACCTCCCTGGCACATCACTCTGCATTCAAGTTCAAAACCTGGAAGTCACTATCTCACCGCTGACTTCAATATGCTCTGAAAGGA
Source organism: Miscanthus floridulus (assembly GCF_019320115.1). NCBI lineage: Eukaryota > Viridiplantae > Streptophyta > Magnoliopsida > Poales > Poaceae > Miscanthus > Miscanthus floridulus. Next base: position 71,674,151 of record NC_089590.1, on the reverse strand, counting down.
AATTCTATTATCCAGAAGACCAGAACTGAGTTCCTGCTATCGACCTATCGGCCAAGCCTGCAGAAGCCACGCCGAACACAGCACGCACTATTTCGCCAGCAAGCAAGCCATTTACTCTTACGCGAGCCCACGCAGATCTCAGCACAACACACGCGTTCCAGATCCACTGGGCGTCCTGTCCCTGCGAAATTACTAGCCCAAACCAGCACAAGCAGCGGCATCTACTGGTAGCAGGCACCTAGCAACAGGGAAAACGAAGCGATTGCTGCAGAGAGAGAGACGGAAGGGAGGGGCTTACCGGGGCAACGCGGCGCGAGATCCGACCGCCGGAGCAGAAGCCGGAGGGAATCCGGAGGCGGTGCCGCGGGGCTTCAGCAGCAAAAGCAACGGAGCTGAGTGGAAGCCGGGACGAGGAAAAGGATGAGAGCCCGAGGTGCCAAAAAATGGAAAAGAAAGCAAGCGAAGCGTAACGGAATATCGGGAGTTCGGGACAGCTAGCTTCAATTCGAAGCTCGTTTCCTTCAAATTCAAAAGCTAGCTTCCCTAAGAAGCGCAGGAAGTCGAAGCGTACCGTTTGGGAGGCGGCGGCCGCCGCCGCGCGAGGAGGGAGACAGCGCCTGCGTCGCAGGGAGGAAGAGGAGCCCCAGCGGCCGCGCGCGGGGAGGAGGAACCCGGAGTCGGCGGCGCCGGTGCCTCTCGAGCGAGCGGAGGGGCGAGGGCCGAGCGAATCGGTGGGATTTTCCCCACTGCCGATTCCGCTTCCACGTCGAAACACCGCGAGGAGAAGAATCGCGGGCGGGACAAGTGGGCCGCCGTTTGGGAGAGTTCGTCCGCCTTTTTTTGGTTTTCCCTCATGCTTTTACGTGTGTGCCATTATGCTCTGTCCAATTTTGTTATAATTTTTTTTTTTCAGTCAAACAGCTCTCGTAACAAATCTGCTGGAATAGTATTTCGGTTCGTGCCTATATAAGTTGGTAATTATTCATAAACTATTAAAAAATTAAGTTCTCACATGTGCCACTAATATGAACTCTTTTGCCCTGCACACCACTTCCGTCAGATTTAGCACTAACGGTGTCAAACTGCGGACGTAAAAAGTCAAAAATACCCTTAGGTTTTAATATGTAATTAATTTTTTTTTGAACATCTTAAGATCTCAAATGAAAAAACTCAAAACTAGAAAGTTATAGATCTCATGGCGATCTACAATATTTATATAAAAATTATTTTTATTTGATTATGTATAAAAAATATGATTTTTCTAAGATATATTAATCATATCAAATTATTTTTTTTTGTACGGAATTAAATGAAAGATAATTTTTTTACAAGAATTGTAGATATTGTCGAGATCTACAACTTTCTAGTTTTGAGTTTTTTCATTTGATGTCATTAACATGCTAAAAAATAAATTGTGTATTCAGACTTAAGGGTATTTTTGACTTTTTACATCCACGATTTGACACCGTTAGGACTAAATCTGACAAAAGTGGCATAAAGGACAAAAGAGTTCAGAGGCACCTGTAAAAACTCAACTTTTTGTGGCTTATATATAATTATCAACTTTTATAACGATACATAGTTAAAAACCTCGCCTTTTTTCCCGTAAAAAGCCGTTAAGAAGCGGCTCCAAACAAGCTGCGAGAGGAGCAGCAGCGAGAGCTGTGTGCCGTGTGCGCTAACCCGGAGGGAAGAAAGGAGGCGACGGCGGTGGCGTGATCTTCTGCGGCTCCGAGCTCCTGCGGCCGGCCACCGTTGCGCGGGTGTGCTCTCTCGTTCTGTAGTGCTGTTTTCACATCAAGCGTGCTGTGGCAGTGTGGCCATGGGGTAGGTGCAGAAGATCTGAGGTTTCGGGGATCTGTACCTTTTCGGAAAACTTTCGAGGATTTATTCCGCGTAATGGTACTGTAGCTTGTACAGAGACGTGAGAGCAACGGTTATTTTATTTATTTTCGTTGGCTAGTTATGTGTCCAGCCCTTCTTTCTCTTTTTTAACTAGATTTAGGGTCGTTCAGTTTTCCAAGCTAGAGTTTCGTTTTTTTAGAGAGAGAGTAGTAATCGTGGTTTCATCTAAAAGTAGCAGGTCTAATTAGAAATGAAAAACTTTAAGTTACTATCCATCCAATCCAATTATATTTTTGTTGTCCCTAAAACTCTCTCTTCTCTTCTTTTTTCCCTTACAATTTTGGTGCCTACTATCTTCTCTCTATCGATGCTATCGTAGCTGATGCACGTACCACTGTCACATGTAGAACACATATTTTTTTTATCCAAGTCTATTTCACTGACGAAGCACACATAAAAAAATATGCGTTAGGGGTGCTCTGAATAGCATAAACCTTTTGGATTCTTGCCTGGAACTTGAAAATCCATAACGAACCCTGAAATGACAAAACGTCTAAATGATGAGATTTTTCAGACTGGAAATGTCTTTCGTTCTCTATCGGGGAACTAGAATTGGGTGCATGCTAGTTTCGCACTGATTTTAGTACCATTTCTTTTGCTTCCCTTCTCTTCTAACAATTATATTTATCCGTTTATAATTCTTTGTAAGTGAAATAAGTTAAAATGTGTTGTATTTAAATTGTTCTTTGTCCACAAAAGGTTCTGAACTTTTTTAAAGAATATTTTTGTTTATATGATTTTTTTTATAAAAACACTTTTTGTGAACCGAAAAATAGCCTACCAGCCAAAATGATTTCACAAATGATTCCAATTTATCACTTGAAATGTTTCTTGAGAGAATCTAGATCCAAAATGTTTTTACGAAAACCTGAATCCCTACTAAACGCACCAAAAGCGATGGTGTATTAATTGTTAGAGCCTTTTTCTCTCTTTTTTCCACTCTAGAATTAGATAGTTGTGGATTGTTAGGAGTGTTTTGTGAAGCTTCTTCACCAGCTGGCAAAGCTACTTCAGCATCTACACAAGCAAATGGGGCCAGCTCCACTCGGCTCTACACGTGAAGCCACGGGAAATGTGCTCTCGTAGGGGTGAGCGGGCGGTGGAGCTAAAAAGCAGCTTCCACCAGCTCCCTGGGTGAGGCACGAGCGCATGGACGTGGATTCCCTTCACCAGTGCGTCCTTCTTCTTGGCGAGCTCCTGCAGTCGGCAAGGGAGAAGCCCGTGTAGGAGGTACCTTAGGAAAGGCAATGGAGGAGCGCATGACAATAGCGCGACAAGCGCGAAAAGTGTGGCGGCCAAGGGGGGTAGATGGTGTCGAGACGAGCCTCACGGGGTCAGATGTGCATGCGATGAGGTGGAGGCATGGGAGGCGAGGTAAGGTGGGGAGAGAAGAGGAAGGAAAAGAGAAATAAAAGTGAAAGAAAAATGAAGGAAGATAATGGAAAAAGAGAGAAGAAAAAAAATAAAGGTATTATGGATATTTCCATCTTTTCCAACAACCAGGGTTGTTTTACTAAGCGTAAAAAAGGCCACTTCATTAAAGAAGCCACAATTAGAACTATTTTGGCTAAGGCTGAAACTGTACCAAACAAGTTATAATTAGTTTCATTATCTCTCTTGCACTACGCATCTTCTCTCTCCTCTTAATTTTTATATCACTTCATCGTTTTTACTAATATGACACTATAATAAATAAGTATAAAATCTCTATGAAACCCCTTTAAAACTGGCCTTATATGTGGTTATTGCAGTGATGGACGCAATACTAACCTAACTTATTTCAAGCTCTTGAATTATAGCCGGATATAACTGAATTTCATTCTAATAATCATAATTTAGGCATAAATCAATTTTGTTGGCCATATGAGAGAGATTATAGGGAGCGAGTCGAAGAGCATGTTATAAGTTGCAAAGTAGAAACGTAGCACGGTGACCTATAGAATTAATTTCCATATCTCATCCTATAAATTTAAGATAGGCATATATATGAATTTTAAAAAGTTATGAAATGTTAAATTCTTAGTCAAATAGCTTAGTTATGTAGATTCTAATTTCTACATAATGAAAGGATCCAAGTGGTTCCTGAGTAGTTTTCATCCGGCGGCTCAGAGAGTCAGAGTTCTGGACTTATCTTTTTCCAAGATTGAAAATCATGGTGGAAATGAATTCCAATTCATCAATGGGAAGTCGGAGATTCTAAGCAGCAAAGGTGAGTTAGGCTATTGCTATCTAACGGGAAAGTACCAGATGTTAGTGTTGCACGGCAAAACAACAAACTATAATAAGCAACAGCTTATGATACCCATTGGATGAGGCACTGATCGGTGATCGGTCCATCATAGTGCACAAGCACAAAACGGTGGGTGACAATCCATCATTTCATCAACGAGTACTATTGTACTAATGGAAATACTAGTACTCCTAAGTCCTACTCCCTCGGTCTCAAAATAGATGTCATTCTCATCCTTCGAGAAGTCGAACACTTTTAACTTTGACTAAATATATACAAAAAATATTAGTATGTATAATACATAATTAATGCTTCTTATCGGGTGTCCGTCCCGCGTCAGGCGCGCTAGTTAGGCCTGCCACCGGCCCACCTACAGAGTTCCACAATGAATAAAATAGAGCGACGCCGTTCCTCATTTCGCATCGCTGCTGCGAGCTCCTCCACCGCACACCGCTTCTTCTCCGTCGTTGTGGCCGTGACCCTCTCTCCCTACTCCATGGCGGCCGCTCCCCCCACTCCATAGTGGCTCGAGCAAGCCTCCTCCCCCTCACCTCCATGGATCCAGCCACCCCTCCTCCACGTGCATCTTCCTTCAAGTCTAACGACCTCCATGGCGTCCCCTCCCCCCACTCCATGGCGGCGGCGGCTCTGAGGAGGTAGGTCATTCCTCCTTTGAATCTGAGCCCTCCTCCTCCTCCTTCTTGAAAGCATCTAGGCTACTAGTTGGGTTTCGGTGATTAATGACGACACGAGATTACTATGACTAACGTATGTTTTGCAGAGGTAATTTGAGTTAGGTCATGGTAATGGTAATTGATTGGGAAATCATGGTTATCATGCCCCTATCGATGGAAATCGTTTCGGTTTTCAAAGGATGGACGACAAGGTTAAGGACGGACTGGTTCTAAGTGTTGTTTGGTGATGTAGAGACACTTAGAGTAGTTTAGGACTTTGTTTTTTTTTGCCGTACTGTTAAGGGGGTATGGACTAGTAGCTTGACCTAGATAAGTCGAGTGGGTTAGGTGTGGTGCACACTTGTCAAACCTAGCACTAGGTAGCTCAGGAATAGCCCTAAGATCAATTGGAGTAAACTTCATTTACATATGATTTCGAGTTGGAATTGAATGGAGGGTCAAATGATTGATCGGAGGCTGGTCTGGCTGTGACCGGACGCTGGAGGGTGAGTCCGGTCAGTTCATTTGATCAACTGCAGTCGTCTGCTACTGACTGGACGCTGAGTGAAAGTGCACCAGACGCTGGGTACCTACGTCCGATCAACTCTAGAGGTTCCAGAGAGTCTGTTTCCTGACCGGACGCGTCCGGTTGGTGCTGACCGGACGCTGAATAGTAAAGTGACTGGACTCTGGGTGCCAGCGTTCGGTCAACATCAGTAAGGTTCCAGAGAGCGTTTTTCTTGACCGGACGCGTCTGGTCAGTGCTGACCGAACGCAGGTCAGAGTTCAATCAGAGCTTAACGGTTCTTTCTGACACAGTGGCGGGTATAATTGGCCGTAGCGTCCGGTCACCCCGCAGAATGCTGACTCGGCCTTCAAACGTTATGTTTTGAATGAGGAGGTATAAATACTTACTCTACTCGTTCAAGGGATGTCTCTTGCCGATTTGTTCAGCTGAGAAACACCTTGAGAGTGCAAGGGAAAGCAAGAGCCAAGTGAGGTGATTGAAATTTGAGAATCCAAGATTAAGGACCTCATTAGTGTATAAAGAGTAGCAAGTGTGTATCCACCCTTCTCATTAGGCTTGTCTTGGTCAAGTGAGAGTTTGTGCTTGTTACTCTTGGTGATCGCCATCACCTAGACGGCTCGGTGGTGATTCGGAGCTTGGTGATCATCCGGCGGAGCTTGTGGATGATCCAAGTCAAGTTGTGAGCGGTTGTGGGCGATTCACCCCGACGGAGTATCGAAGAATCAGCCCGTAGAGAGCACTTGATCCTTGCGCGGATCAAGGGGAGCTTCACCCTTGCGCGGGTGCTCCAACGAGGACTAGTGGGGAGTGGCGACTCTCCGATATCTCGGGAAAACATCGCCACATTCATTTCCCTCTCTTTATTTTGAGCATTTACATTTGAGCAATTCATTTCATGTCTTTACATTCTTAGAATTGTCATATTAGAGTAGGATTAGAACCTAAGGTGCAAAACTTTTGTACGGTAGAACAATAAAAACACATTCTAGGCATAAGGGGTGAAGCGAGCGAAGTGTAGGGCTTAATTATTGCAAAAATTTAGAATTAGCCCAATTCACCCCCCTTTTAGACATTTTGATCCTTTCACTCATCCTCTAGATCTGAGGTACACAGCGGTGTCTAGGGTTCCAACAAGCTCTGGGGTCCTATTCCCTCCTCCCTCCGACGAGCTCCAAGGTGATGGGCCAGGGGTTGGAGCAGCCTGCACCTCGAACTCATCCCCTTTCTGTTTTGTAAGTTTTTTTACTGTTTCTCCATGTTGCAATGATGTTTTTGGGATGTTGCAACAGATGATTTTCGAATGTTGTAATAGGGTGATTCATGTGTTGCAGAAATAGAGTTCTAATGTTGGCATTGTTGCAATAGTGGATTTTATTTGTTGAAATTACCCTTTTCAAATGTTCAGCACTGAAAGATGATTATTGAGTTGTTTTTCCATTTTTCCATGTTTTATGGTTGATTTTGCGATGTTGCAGTACTACTGCTTGAGATGTTGCTGTACATACTTTTCGAATGTTGCAGTACATAAATTTTTAATGAATTTTCGATGTTGCACTACGTAGTTTTGCTATGTTGCAGTATTTATATCTCGATGTTGCACTACACAGTTCACGTATTTTTTGCGATGCTTACACTTGAAGTGTTTCGTGCTTTTGGGACAGGGGAGCGGTGGGGAACAGGGCGTGGTGGGGGAATAGGGCGCGGTGGGGAACGGAGACAGGGGCGCGGTGGGGAATAGAGGACAGGGGCGTGGTGGATTCCATTCTATTCTATTCCGATCCGATTATGCGGGGGCGGACGGTTTGGGGAGGGGAGCGGCGTCCGGATGCAGCTCTCGCGTTAGGCGTCCGGGCACTAGGATGCCCGTAATTAGTATCATTATATAGATCGTTGAATATATTTTCATAATAAACTTTATTTAAAGATATAAATGTTACACATATTTTTTTTTAAATAGTCAAAGCTGAAAATTTGTTGAGTGACACGCATCACGTAACGACTTCTGTTTCAGAGGGAGTACATGCAAAGGGTCAGCATCGCCCGCTCCACTTCAGTACTCCAGCTTTCCGCGAGCCAGTAGCCATTGAAGCTGCACGCGATGCAGACTTCTCCTCATCAGACAAAACGGTGCAACCAACGGCATTAAAGGACCGGCTCAAATTCAAACCATTAATGGAATGAACGAGCCGGTTGTTCGCGATCGCACCATTCTTAAACGATCGTTTGATGGAAAGCAACAGCTGCTCTCCATCCATGGAGTAGCGTAGCGGTGGTGCGTGGTCGGGACTTTAGAGATAGCACAAGCTGCTGTTGCTGTCAGTAACGAAATTCCGAAGCCAAAGTGCCCGTAGCATTCATATTCATATTCATAACCATATATAGAGATTGAGACTGATCAAATGATTGATGTCATGCTTGGGTTTTGTTTTACAAACAACATCAGTTTTGGCGGCCCATTAACACAAGCCGCCCAAACGAATTTGGCGCCTCCGCGTCAGGTTACATCATCAGAGAGATTATTATTGCTCTCCAGCTAGCCCTCTTTTCTTCGTCTTCCATTCAAATCCAAATCAAAATGACATGACATGGACTTTTTACACATGCATTTTATGTTCCAAATTGAGTTGAGTAATATACCTCACCAAACTCTTTAATTACTTGCTGTCTATATCTATATAACTTTTCATTTGCCGTTTCCAACTGTCCGCCGCCGTTTCCTTCCCCGACCGACCTGCACGAACTTCTAGGCAGAGGCCGCGGTGGCTCTGGCCGCCGCGTCGTACTCCCCGGCTCCGCGGAGCTCGTCGACGACGGCGCCGAGGTCGCGCGGGCGCACCTCCATCCGGAGCCCGTGCTTCATGAACAGCGTGAGCGACATCTTCTGCTCCACGCGGTGGCCCGGCGCGACGGCGAGGCGGTGGCGGAGGAGCACGCTCCCGGCGATGTTCTTCATCTGCAGGTACGCGAGGTCCTTGCCCAGGCATATCCGCGGGCCGGCGTTGAACGCCACGAACCTGTACGAGTCGTGAGGCTCGAACCTGCTGCCGTCGGCCGACAGCCACCGCTCGGGGCGGAACTCGAGGCAGTCCTCCCCCCACACCGCCTTCATGCGCCCCGCCGAGTAGATGGAGTAGGTCACCGACGAGCCCGCGGGCACGAACGTGCCGTCCGGGAGCACGTCGTCGGCGACGACGTGCTTGGAGTCCTCGGGCACCGAGGGGTACAGGCGGAGCGTCTCCGAGAGCGCTGCCTTGAGGTAGACGAGGCGGTCGAGCTCCTCGAAGTCGAAGGGCGCGGCGAGCCACAATGCCGGGTCCTCGACGCCGCGGGACGCGGCCAGGACGGCGCACAGCTCGCGCACGATCCTGCGCTCCACGTCCGGGTGCGTGGAGACCAGCCAGAAGAACCAGGAGAGCGCCACCGAGGAGGTGTCGCGGCCGGCGAGGATGAAGTTGAGCGCCACGTGCTGCAGCGACTCGTCGGAGTAGGTCCCCTTGCGCATGAAGCGCGAGAGGAGGTCGTCGTGCGGCGTGGCCGACGATGCGTCGTCGCCGTTGTTCTTCTGCTTGCCGCCGGTGAGCTCGAGCTTGCGCGCCCTGATGACGGCCGAGAGGTATCGGTCGACGTGCTGGACGCTGCGCGCCAGCGTGGTCTCCATGCCGAGCCCGAGCCACTTCTTGCACCGCCACACGCACTCCGGGAAGATGAAGCGGTTGAGCGTGGCCTCCGTGGCGCTGTCGAACGCGGAGGCGAAGGCGTTCTCGGGGAGGCCCCTGGCGAGCGTCTCGGGATCCTTGCCGAACGCGAGGCCGCAGATGTTGTCGAAGGTGAGGCGGAGCAGGAGGTCCTGCAGGTCGACGACGTCCGCGTCGCCCAGGATGGGGAGCAGGCGGGCGTGGATGGATCGCGACACCCAGCGTGACATGGCGGTGCGCAGCGTGCGCGTGGTGAACTCGAGCGCGGCCGTCTTGCGCTGCGCCACCCACGTCTCCCCGTCGGAGTTGAAGATGCCGTCGCCGAGCAGGTCCCGGAAGACGGCGTGCCAGAAGGGGCCCTTGGGGTAGTTGTCAAAGCGCGCCTTGAGGACGTGCTCCAGGTTCCGCGGGTCGCACGTCACGGTGACCAGCCCGCCCCGGCGCGCCACCCCGGGCACGGCGAAGATGCAGGTCCGGTACGTGCCCCCCGCGCGGCGCAGGTTGGCGGCGATCCACTCGTGCATGTCCTCGGCGTGCTGCACGAGGCCCGGGAGGCTGCCGACCAGCGGCCACACCCGCGGCCCGCTGAGCCCGCGCGACATCCGCCAGAACCACGCCATGTACAGTGCCACGGCTGCCGCCACCACCGCCCACGCCCCGCCCTCCATCGCTTTCGTTCTTCTTTGCCGACCGGACGGTGGCTGATCCGATCCACCGGACCCGGGCGAGCTATAGGAGGCTGCTGCTATGCTGCGCTGACAGGAGAAATAAGTGAGGCCACATGGACGGCAGCGAGTGACTAGCAGTGCAGGGCTGCGAGGACGTGATCGAGAGGCGAGGCTCTATATAGCAGTCGGCCAGTCGCACCGGAACGGGCAGCGATTCGAGCCGACGCGGACGGACGGCAATGAATACGTGCGCGCGGCCTAGGGGGTGTTTAGTCCCTCAAACTTCTATTTGGCACTATGTAAAAAAAAATTCTCCGTCACATTAAACTTACGGTACATGCATGAAGTACTAAATGTAGACGAAATCAAAAATTAATTGCACAGTTTAATTGTACTTTACGAGACGAACGTTTTGAGCCTAATTAGTCAATGGTTAGATAATTATTACCAAATACGGAATATAAACGAAATGCTACAGTGCACTGCAGTAAATTTGACGGCGCCAATTCCGGCAAACTAAACAAGGGCCTGGTAGTAGAACTAGAATCCATGGACTACCGACCCCATCCCGTGCGCCGCACGCACCGGAGTGGCTTGGGGATGGGTCCGATGGGTCCTGCGTGCTGCGTGGAGTGGGAGGAGCGTACGGTACGTATACGAATACGAGGGTCCTGCTGGCTTGGCGGGACAGGAGACGAAGGAACCTGGATGAATCTTGAGGAATTTGTGAGAGAAAAATATTGTTTTGAATGAAAAAAAGAAACAGAAGAAGCGGAGTTTAAAGGTACGTAAACGGAGCCAGAGTCGAACACCCTCCCCCACTACCCCACCCCACCCATAAATTGCCGTCAGGGGTCGTTGGTTAGTCGAGCGGACCGCTCCAAACCCAACGTGAGCGCGCCGCAGGCGGGCGGGCAGCTGGAGCCTCGGCTCTCCCCTCACCTACTTGTGGGGGAGCCCCTTGAATGCACGCGACGGGGCACATTGAATACGAGCGCAAAACCCGTAGCCGTAGGAGTAGCCATCGGTTAGCCGGCGTCATTGCTGTTGCTGGTTTGCTGCCGATCGTCGCCCGTCGGTACGCTACTTCCTACCAAATACGCCTTGTGTTTTTGCCCGAACCGTGTAATAAACGTGCGCAAGCCATCCAGCGCGCGCGCGCGAAGATGCAACGCAGCAGGCCTAGCTGAACACGGGACGTGCCAGGCGAGGGATGACGCCTGCATGGCTATGGCTGCATCGTATCTACTCGCAATGGACAAAGATGTCAAGCGGCAGGTTAGCGTAGCATGCTAGCAGACGACCGGGGGCAGTGATGAACTGGCCAACTGTTTTTCGGATGGTCTGGTCTGAGCGCCTTTAGAAGGGCCGCCAGAGTGGGTTTGACTTGACGAAGCGGAGAAACGGGTGGAGGGGACTCCGCGCTGCCGTGCTGGAGTGAGGAGGTACTGAGGTTTGAAGCCGGGAGCGTCAGCGAAACAGCCAAACCGGGGGCAGGCACCTTGGTTTACCATTTATTTTTATTTTTTATTTTTACATTTACTTTTATAAAAAGACGGCATGGAGGTATGGAGACTTGGAGAGGGTTGGGTCACCCAACTGAGCCAACCTTGCCCGATCGCAGTACCGTTCGATTAGCTCGAAGAAGACCGGACTGCAGGTAGCTCGCAGTGCCGGTGTGCTGTTGGCTCGATTGGTTTGGTTGGAACTGGAATGAGACTTTTTTTAATGTTTTGCTGCTCGTACCTCGTCGGCCATCAATTTGTCTCAACTCTCTCAGTAACAGTGGGCTTGAGTATGCGTCTTTCTTTGGGCATTCAGCGTACCATCTTGGAGACCTATCCTTTTATTTAATAATACGCATCTGTATTTGTAGATAAGGAAAACGTACATGTAGATGTACGAATATAGATACGTACGTGATACAGAGACAGCTGTCCCAGCCAAACATCACAAAGGACCCTGAAGAAAAGAAAAATTACATAGAAGTCCCTAAATCCTTCGTGAAACCAACGCACTCGAAATCCCCGTCGCCGGCCACCGCCACCGTCAAAGACGCCGAGCACCACCGTGAGCTGAAGAAGCCCCATCGCACATTGGCTTTGATAGGAGTCGAAGTAGATGAAGCCATCGGCGGTCGCCCATCGACCGGGGCTGCGCCCCAAGCTCTTCAGCTCCTGGATCTGGAGACGCCACCGACGACCACCGTCATCGGTTGAAGAACGAGCCCAATCCAGCCACCAACCATCCACAACACCTGCAGCCAGCTCCGCATCCATGAGGAAGAAGGCTAGCATCTTCATCATCTGACAGAGACGCCGAAGCGCCGGCCTCGGACTCCAGTACAAAGCTCGGCGACCTCGCCAGCGATGCTAGAGAAGAGCACCACCGGGGCGAGGAAAAGGTTGGGAGAAGTTATTCACCAGCGTCGTCGTCGCCTCCGTCTCGCCGACGCCACCGGAGCCAGACCCCCCCCCCCCCAACAAACCCTAGCTCCACCGACGAACATCGACAGCGAGCGGACCCTAGACCTAGATAGAACCCTAGCTAGTCTATATACAACCGCACACCGATTCCCCAGCCCTCCTCCATCTTCAGCGCCTAACCGGCCACCGGAGAGGAGAGGGGCCGGCGGAATCACCGCCGGAAACGCACGCCGCCCCTTTTTCGCCCTTGGCAACTGTAGCTGGGGAAAAAGAAGAGACGAGAAGCAAGAGGCCGTTCCTACCGGAATTTTCGAACTCATTCTTGGAGACCTATCCTGCGACTGTGGCAAATGCAACCAGCGACCCAGACTCTCATAGATCCCCTGTTAGCACCATGTTTAGAGAAATTGGAGCTAAAATGATGTTTCTCACTGTCCTCGAGCTTGTGATTCAGTTGCACACTTTCAATACTCCATCCGTTCTAAAATATACCACGCTTTTGACTTTTAAATATCATATTTTACTATTTGTCTTATTATTATTTTTTAAATAATAAAATAAATAGATCATTGTTAAAGTATCTCTAATAATAAAATAAGTCATAACAAAATAAATAATATTGATATAAAAAATTGAATAATACAAACAGTCATACAAGACATCTAAAAATAAAAAAAGTCATGTATTTCGAAACGGAGTTAATAGATGCTTTAGACCAAAGCGTTGTAAAAGGACCTGTTGTGGGGGTATGGCCCCCGGTACCCATAGGATAAGACATGTGCCGCACCATTAGAGGTGGCCCAGCCCATAAGATCAAGGCCTACGGTGCTCGGCTCTGGTCGGCGTGCACCATAAAGCAATCAGAAGAATGTTGAAGATAGAGAAGGATCTGTTCGGATATGATAGATATCGTATTCCTTATGCTATCTAACTGACTTGTAAACCTGTCCACCAGGCTATATAAGGCGGGCAGGGACCCCCCTCAAAATTATCTCATATTCAATACAATACAACAAAGACACATGACGTATGGTATTACGTCGATCAGACGGTCTAAATATGTCTAAATCGCTGTCTCTGCGTCTTGTGTCACCATCCAGTTCCTATTACACGCACATGCACCGATCATCTTCTACCGTGAATATACCTCTCGATAGACTGCCGACCAAATTTCATCGACACCTGTCTTCTAGCTTGTCTCTAGTGCGTTGTCCAGCAATTTGGCTGAACTTAATATTTAGTGTAATTTATTTTCCATTAAAAACTCTCCCAAGGAGGTTCAACCTGTGGAAAGTTACCGGAAAGTTTGTTTTCCTAGTACTTTTAGGATATAGTAAGTCCAGGGCACACCATCGTGGTTAAAAAAGGAATAAATTCTCGTTTTTAAAAGTCAAATAAATTTAAATTTGTTATATAAAAACACAAACATTTTATGATACCGAATAAATATTATTAAACCAATTAATATAATATTTTTTTCATAAGCATATCTAGAGATAGAAATATTCATGTTATTTTGTATAAATTAGATTAAACTTAAAAAAGTTTGACTATTTATTCATCAACTAGCTAGCTAATCATGACTAAGGGCCTGTTTAGATCCATTAGCACTAAAAAATAGCTACCTAATAACTAATAGCTGTTAATTTTTAGCTAACTAATTTTTAGCAGAGGACTGTTCATAGGTGGTTGGATAGTTAGCTGAAGGTGCATATGAATTATTAGCACCTACTCCCTCCGGTATTCTAGAGGACGTCGTTTTGGACAACGACATAGTCTAAAAATAACTTTGACCGTTACTTTGTGCTATAAAATATTTATAAAATATAGCCAATATATATTTTTATGAAACTATATTAGGAGATGAATCTAGTTATATCACTTTCAAATTTTTAAACTTAATCCAAAAGAATTTATTTAAAGTTAAAGTTTAAAATATTTGACTTAAGACAACCTCAAAACGACATCCTTAAGGAAACCGGAGAGAGTATTAGCTGTCACAGAACCGCCCAATTTATACAATATCAAGTACGGCTGCCCCCGCTTAAGACGTTGGCACGCACACACTTTCACTCATATAAACCCGGTAGTCCGCTGAGTGTCGCGAAGAATCTCGGTAAATCAACATCACAACCAAGATCGCATGATTAAGCAAATACACATCACATACCGGAGTTTGCAGTGGAAATAATATTACAATTGAGTTCACAAATAATAATACAATAATAAGTTCAAATCTGATTAGAGGAAATAACATAGCTTTGAAATAATTACAATAATGTAAGTTCGAAATATAAATTGCTAGCTTAGATAACATCCTCCAACAAAAGAATATAGGTGAGAAATAAATACGAAATCGCTGAGCCCATCGACACTTAGCCACCACATTTAGCAGGACGAGACCTTCACCTGCAACAGGATGGGATAAAACCCTGAGTACTAGAATGTACTCAGCTAGACTTACTCGACAGGAGAGAAATAAAAAGACTCACAAGGTTATGCAAGGCTTATTTGGTAGAGCTGGTTGGATAGCATAAATTTACAAAAGAGCATTACTATCATAAGTCCTTACTTTCAATATTTTAGTTAATATTTTAGCATCAAATTTATCAAAGATATTTAAGGCTAAGTTTGCACTTGTTCTATATCAGTCACTTGATTAATAAGCATCACAGTAGTAACCATATCCAGTTTATCATATAATCAGCATAACCATCATGTCCCATCAAGTGTTACTATGAATGCTGGACAATGACCAAGTTTTTCACTATTCGGGAGAGACGACGATTCGAATCGATTGCAACCAGTTGGGCAGAAATCCATAACACAAACCTAGGCCCACCAGCCACGGTAGCCTTAGGTCACATTTGGTATAATTCGGGATATCGTGGGTTTGAGCTGAGCCGCACACTCAAGGGGCAGCCGGATGCTAGGTAGCTCAGGCCAAGCTTGCCCACGGTCAATCCCTGTCCCACCGCACATCCTTACTTCCTCCAGTGTGCGCATCATACATCTCAAATTTTTAGCCCAAATTGAGCTACTCGGCTATACGGTCGGAACGACTTATCCAGCCAGCTAAGTAAAAGAAGGCGTTCAATCTCGAGCAAGGTCCAAGAACGATACGGTCCTTAACCGACACAGGCGGGATAAAAACATGCACACAAGACCTCCATGTCCTGTTGCCTCTCAATCACTAGATCTCGCCCGGTCTCCATTTATTCATCATCACATGGTTATTTTTGACGATCGCAAATATAGCCAACCGTGTCATAGTAGCCACCTATCCTACAGGTGATAGTAATCACCTGACTTCTACCGGTCTAAGCATGGCTAAGCATGAATTGACCTACTCATACTAGTAAGGGTACAAGTATTTATATAGTGGACACGGTAGGGAATATGCATCAACGGTTTTTCATCCAACTCCTATCCACCTAATGCATCATACAAAAGTTATACTCTGTGCATTTATAAAAAGAGAGGGTAGAAGACTTAGAATGCTCCGGGGCTTGCCTGGGATTCGACACAAAGTCAGTTCAGTTAGCTTGCACCGTCTTGTGGAACCTCTCCACTCCTAGCATGCACTCCTAGGGTCCTTCCATCTTCGGGATAGGTCCACCAAACACTGTCTTCGGATCCAACTCCAACATCATATGCTTCAGTTCCTCGCATCGGGCATCTAGCACACCTAGATGAGATGCAACAATGCAAGTGTATGAATGCGATGAATGGCAATATGAGATGCATCACATAAAAGCATTTAAGACAAGCACATGGTTACACGATAAGGCATAAGCACCTAGAGTTGTTTTAGAGAGATAGCAAGCACATCAAGCATGGCACACAAGTTAACTTAAGTTCAGCTATTAAAAGCATCCATCAATCAAGAACTAACTAAACATGTTTAACAAAAATAAGAGCAAGTTAAAGCAATCAACTTAAGCACATGCACAGAATCTGGACAGTAGCATAGAAGGCACTTGTTTTAACCATAATTGGGGTTATAGGTATCCAACAAAGGTGATCCTAGGCTTTTTTAGAAAACTTAGGAAATTGTCTACAACTTTTTTATTACACCCAGAGATGATTCATTAGTTAACTCGGTCGAAAACCATAAGGATGCAGACCTGCACATCAAGGATAGAAAACTAATATGAACTTCAAAAATGTATATGTAAAGTTATAGACATCCAAAAAAACATGATTCCAAACTTTCTAGAAATCATATTAAGTTATCTATAACTTTCTTATTTTCATCTCAAGATGATTTAGCAGTTAACAAGACCAACAACACGGAGAAGTAAATCTGTCCAGACTTAGACAGAATCAGACATCAAACTTTAAACATCTTGTCGACAAAAGATGCTCGGTAGTCCACCGAGGGGTATCCCACAATGATAGATTTGTCGTACAGGTGAGCGAGATCAGGAGCGAGATGGTAATACAAGCATCGAGCCACAAGATTTAGACAGGTTCGATCGTTAGTATGACGTAATACCTACATCCTGTGTTCTGGTGTATTGCATTGAGATGTATCGATCGTGTCCACTAGGGGACCCCTGCCTCTCTTTATATACTTTGGAGGGGTAGGGTTACAAGGAAAGTAGCCTATTTGGTACTATACAATAGCTTGATGCAATCGGACAGCTTGTTTGATGCCTCGGAACGGAGCTTTAGACAGAACGTCTGGTCGGCGGCATATGGCGTTATCTGGTCAGTGACGTGGGCAGCTCGCTTGATGGCTGGGACGGAGTTGATCTCGTGTTGGAGTCAGACGGGTACGCGGAGTCATAGTTGAACGGGTGTAGTCGCTTGATGCAATCGGACAACTTGTTTGATGCCTCGGAAGATCATCTCAGCGGTCATGTCGGTGTTGGAGAGCTTGTCACGGGATGGGATGAATAGACAGTGCTCGGCTTGGTTGTGGCTGCACGATGCACACGTATGTATACACATGCACATGCATGTGCCCTTGTAGATCCGTGCTTGCATATTTGCATGCATGCAGATCCGTATAGCGCATGCAAGCTGTATATCTTGGTTACTTCAATTTGCTTCGCATGACATCCGTAGATCATAGATCAACTTTCCTGGTTTGCTTCTTGTTGATTGGGTCTTAATATTGCACGACCCTCGTTGATTAGCTTGGTGTTGCATGGTGGTGTTGCCGATGGCATCTGTGCCTCTCGGGATTACCAAATTGGGACCGCCTGAGGACACCCTGATGCATCGAGTCTTGGCTCTTGAGCGTGATGAGTGGTGTATGTAGTTTGCATCGCCTGGCTCGTCAGCTTGAATACGTGTGTCGTCAGCCTTCACGCGTGTGGTGCTGGGCGAGCTCAGGGAGTTGTACGTCGCTTCATCGGCCGACGCTTGCCAATTCGGATTTGGCATCTGTAGGGATGCCACAAGCTATCGCCGTGGAATCACGTCACGCGGCGCGGCGAGAAAAGCCGATGCTCTGGTTGTTGAAGCTTGTCGCTGCGATCCGCCGAGTTCCCACGAACGACGTAGATATTGAGGTATGCCATCTAGCTCGCCATGGGATCAAGCGCACACCCCTACCTGGCGCACCAACTATCAACAAAAGATGCTCGGCGGTCCACCGAGGGGTATCCCATGATGGTAGATTTGTCGTAGAGGTGAGCGAGATAAGGAGCGAGATGGTAATACAAGCACCAAGACACAAGATTTAGACAGGTTCGGCCGTCAGTATGACGTAATACATACATCCTGTGTTGCATTGAGATGTATGGATTGTGTTGTAGCCCGTCTGCTAGGGGGCCCCTGCCTCTCCTTATATACTCTAGAGGAGCAGGGTTACAAGGAAAGTAGCCTATTTGGTACTATATAATATCTTACGGTGTACGCCGAGCAGCGCCGTGCACGCCTTGATCTTATGGGCCAGACCACCTCTGATGGTGCGGCCCATGTCTTGTCTTGTGGATACCGAGGGCCATACCCCCATAGCTAGTCTCTGAGCCTGACAATAGGTGACGTGGTCACGTGGTGCTAGGGTCAAAAAGTAGAAGACCAGCCGAGCAGGCAGCTAGTCCCCGGGCGTAGCCACGAGATGAGAAAAGAGCACATTCACCGCAAGGTGAAGTGTGCCCACTTAGTCCCCGAGCCTGCTAGAAGATGAAGAATGAATCTTATAGCAGGGTCAAAGAAAAATAAGTCTAAAAGCTTGCCGACGTCATCTGACATGCGCGTATCAAGACCCTAGATGTGCTGCCCATGGTCAGCACCCTGATCCGAACAGCATGGAGCAGTTTGAAAGCACACCGACAAGATATAGCAAGATCCGACCACCAAGGGAGCACCGAGGAGTCCCCGGCGTCGCTGGCGATGACCGAGCACCAAGGAGCGAGGAGTCTCGGTGTCGCCGGTGATGTCCGAGCACCGAGGAGTGAGGAGTCCTCGGTGTTGCTGGCAATGATCGAGCACCGAGGAGTCCTCGGTGTCGCTGGTGATGTCCGAGCACCGAGGAGCGAGGAGTCCCCGACGTCGCTGGCGATGATCGAGCACCGAGGAGCGAGGAATCCCCAGCGCCGCTGGCGATGGCTGAGCACGGATGAGCGAGGAGTCCCCGGCGTCACTGGTGATGTCCGAGCACCGAGGAGTGAGGAGTCTCCGACGTCACTGGCGATGACCGAGCATGGAGGAGCGAGGAGTCCCCAGCGTTGCTGGCGATGGCCGAGCACCGAGGAGCGAGGAGTCCCCGACATCGCTGGTGATGCCCGAGCACCAAGGAGCGAGGAGTCCCTGGCGTCGCTGGCGATGACCGAGCACCAAGGAGCGAGGAGTCCCTGGCGTCGCTGGTGATGATCGAGCACCAAGGAGCGAGGAGTCCCTGACGTCGCTAGCGATGACCGAGCACCGTGGAGCGAGGAGTCCCCGGTGTCGCTGGCGATGACCGAGCACCGAGGATCGGGGAGTCCCCATCGTCGCTGGCGATGTCCGAGCACTGAGGAGCGAGGAGTCCCCGGTGTCGCTGGCGATGTCCGAGCACCGAGGAGTCCCCGACGTAGCTGGTGATGTCTAAGCACCGAGGAGTCCCCGGCGTAGCTGGCGATGTTCGAGCGCCGAGGAGTCCCCTGTGTCACTAGCGACATCCGAGCACCAAGGAGTCCCCCACGTAGCTGGCGACATCTGAGCAGCGAAGGAGTCTTTGGTACAGCTGGCGATGTCCGAGCACCGAGGAGTCCCCAGCGTAGGCGATGTCCGCAAGGTGAAGTGGGGTGAAGTGGACTATTGGTTTGTATTAGCTATCGTATGATATTGCGTGAGTTTGAAGGGGTCCCTGCCCACCTTATATAGTCTGGGGAGTAGGGTTACAAGTTAGTTAGATCTAAGAGATAACTAGAAAGTAATAACTGATGACAAGAATCTTAGGATCATACATATCCTAATAGATCTCGTAGTATCTTTGGGATATCTTCTAGATGTCTTGCGGAAGGCATCGACCAGAGTCATGCCCCTCAAGGCTTCGCTGGCAATGACTGAGCACCGAGGAGCGAGGAGTCCTTGGCGTCGCTGGCGATGACCAAGCACCGAGGAGCGAGGAGTCCCCGGCGTCGCTGGCGATGACCGAGCACCGAGGAGCGGGGAGTCCCCAGCATCACTGGTGATGACCGAGCACCGAGGAGTCCCTGGCATAGGCGGTGATGTTCGAGCACCGAGGAGTTCCCGATGAAGCTGGCGATGTCCAAGCATCGAGGAACGAGGAGTCCCAATGCCACTGGCGATGACCGAGCACCGAGGAACGAGGAGTCCCCAGCGTTGCTGGCGATGATCGAGCATCGAGGAGCGAGGAGTGCTCGGCATCGCTGGCGATGTTCGAGCACCGAGGAGTGAGGAGTCCCCAGCATCGCTGGCGATGACCGAGCATCGAGGAGTCCCCGACATAGGCGGCGATGTCTGAGCACCGAGGAGTCCCCGGCGAAGCTGGCAATGTCCGAGCACCGAGGAGTCCTCGGTGAGGCTAGCGAGGTCCGAGCACCGAGGAGCGAGGAGTCCTCGGTGTCGCTGGCGATGACCGAGCACCGAGTCCCCTGTGTAGGCGGCGATGTTCGGGCACCGAGGAGTCCCAGGCGAAGCTGGCGAGGTCCGAGCACCGAGGAGTCCCCGGCGTAGCTGGCGACGTCCGTGCGGTGAAGTGTGCTCACTTACTCCTCGAGCGAAGAAACCAAACACCGAGGAGTCCCCAACGTCGTTGGCGATAAAGCATGAGCGACGAATAGTCTGATCAACTGGTCGGCGGCGAAGTGAGCATTGAGTAGAAGCAACCGGCGAATAGTCCGATCAACTGGTCGGCGACGAAGTCCATGAACCTAGCGGTCCAACCAGTTGATCGGTGGAGAAGTCCGAGCACCAGATGGTCCGATCACCTGGACGATGATCCTGCAATACAAACATGTAGAACGGGTAGTACATGATGTAAAAATATAAGAACTCTAGAGAAAAATAGCGTATGTAGCTTGATGATCAGTTGGAGCGAAGATGTATTTAATATAAACCGCCCGAACAGTTAGTGTGTAGCTGAGTTTCCAGCCCTAGCTAGCCCATTAACCATAACGTGGAGCGTGGACCCCGTGCACGTGTAGAAGGAACAGGCGTGACCAAGGAGCCGCTGCCGACCACCCATAACATAGAGCGTGGAGCTCGTAGCACGTGTAGGGAGGAGCCGGAGACAGGGCCGTCTCTGGAGGCATCCGAGCATCAATAGGACTATTCGGGGGTTCAGAAAATCGTTTGGAGAGCAAATATGAAAAACAGTTTGGAGAAACATTGCGGCGATATATGGAGACTGGAGAATATTTAGAAAAATATTAAAGCGTGACTTAGCTTTAGATAGAAAGTCTGGTCGGCTACGTATGGCACTATCTGGTCGGCGAGAGGATGGATGTCTTCGACCTAGTCGGTGAATCTGCCCCTCAGGGCATGTTGGTAAGCGGCGGCGGCGTTGGTGAACCCGAAGGGTAGGGCCGTAACCCCTAGAGTTTCCCGAGTAGCCTCTGATAGATGAAGGCGACCTCGGAAGTAGTTCCGAGATCGAATCTACAGTTGCAGGCATGGGGGTGGTCGGTACAGAAATGATCTGCACCAGCTCAAGGAGCTCTCTGACTCTGTCAGCGTTGATGACCCATGAGATGGATCCGACCGTGAAGATCTGGCTAGGCTGCGGAAGGGATGAAGAGCCTACGGAAAAAACCATCTTGTTCGACAAGGAAACAGCACGCATAGCCCCTACCTGGCGCGCCAACTGTCGACAAAAGATGCTCGGTAGTCCACCGAGGGGTATCCGATGATGGTAGCTTTGTCATAGAGGTGAGCGAGATCAGGAGCGAGATGATAATACAAGCATCAAGACACAAGATTTAGACAGGTTCGGCCGTCAGTATGACGTAATACCTACATCCTGTGTTCTGGTGTATTGCATTGAGATGTATCGATCGTGTCCACTAGGGGACCCCTGCCTCTCCTTATATACTCTGAAGGGGTAGGATTACAAGGAAAGTAGCTTATTTGATACTATACAATAGCTTGCGGTGCACATCGAGCAGCGTCGTGCACGCCTTGATCTTGTGGGCTGAGCCACCTCTGATGGTGCGGCCCATGTCTTGTCTTGTGGATACCGGGGGCCATACCCCCACACATCTATAAATAGAGTTTTAGGCAACCAAAAGTTGTGTTCTTTAACATTTTGGATATATTATTAATATCACTATAACTATTTATTTACCATCAACCGGTGATTCAAAGGTTAGCTTAGTAAAAAAGGCACAACACTACAACACTGTCTAGAACATAGACAAAAATTGACAGGGTATTTGTAAAGTCTATAACTCTCAGACCTATTGTCCTAAAATCATGAAAGTTGAGGACAAGCAATATAAGCATGTTACCTACAACTTTTGTATTCACCACATCCACAGAAAATACAATTATCACCATGAAATTATCATTACAATTGAAACTGCGCGTGCAGCCATTTTCACCACACATCGATATCTATCTATCACTTGCTTTGTTAGCAACCAAGCACATCCAAGTCATACATATAACTGCTACCTTATCTTAACATATATTAGCAACATCATACTTGGTCACAAACCAAAAGAGCAACAAGAACCATACATGCTCAATAAGAGTCAAAGCAATTATTAAAAGCTCGCATGGGCAACATAAGAGAACAAGCATATATATAGAGAACTATAACCAAGATAGGCTGTTGCATTCAAGTACCACTAATAGTAGTAAGAGTACACTCTAAACATGTTATAAAAGCTAAACATCAACTTACGTCATTTTAGGTTACTCAAACCATCATGAAGAGCTTTATTATAAAGACAACATATCCATTACTTGTTTTGTCAAAAGAGAGCGTACTCATGTGTTATTTGAAGGCTCAACTAAACATCAACATAGCTCAGTCATATACACTCAAGTTAGTGTAAGGAAAAGAGCATCACATGACCTAATTACATGAACCTACTAACAAACTTGCATCATCCAAATTATATAATAGAGCATATATATTAATTATAGATGATATTGTAAACATCTCATTTGGAGCTGAATTTTTTATGTGTGAGAGATGCTATCAAAACATGACTACTGTACAAATATTACATGCTCAAGTTTTATAAATTAATTATCATAATAAAAACAAGTTTTAAAAGCACTAAAGCATGTGAGAGCAAGATAAATCTAAAGACCAACATTTTCTGTAAACCCATGGCCATATTAAGGTTTCATAGGTCACAACAACATCGTGCAAAGGTAGAGGAACAACATTTTATATTTTTACACACTTTAATTATAAACCATTAATCAAGCATAACCCTAGTTAAATCAATAACTCAGTCATACTGCATGCAATGACGTTGAACTTTTTACCATAGATCAATCATCACATACAGTAAGTAGTCTACCATAAAAGTTTCACATCAATTGGAGCACCACAACAGCAGATATAAATTTATTCCAAAGAAACCCTAAAAAGCATAGATATAAATCTAAAGCAAATTTTTTCTACTAAAACCCAAAATATTATATATCTACTAAATAGATCTACTCACAAGGATTTCAAAACAACTTCATTTTCTATTTTATCATTTTTATACCAATTATTATGAATTTTCAAAGTTTCAACCGATTTCCTGTATGCAAAGAAAAAGATTAAACAAAAAAGAAAAGGACATCTTGCACTCAGGACCCTGGACTTTCTCTATTCTACCCATAGTTCATAAGGCACTATTCATATGAGTCATAGCCTTCGCAACTGGACCCAACAAAAAGCTTCTATTTCTATTTCCTTCCCTTCTCTTTTTCTTCACGATGCAGAGCAGAGGACCGTCGGGGACGAGGCCGGTTCCGATGGCGTGGGGCTCGATGGCGGTGAGGGAGGGACGTCGGAGCATTGCCGGTGTTAGGTGCACCGGAAGGCTCCTTCAACAAGGACGGAGGAGGTTGGTGGCCTTCCAGCCACGTGCGTCGGCGGCCCAGAGCCGAACAGACTGATGATGAGTGGGCTCTAGCGCTTGATGGAGGAGGAGGAGCGGCACGCTTGCGATGGAGGAGATCGAGGTAGATACAATGGCGACGCTCGGCTTGGGGCGAGCGGTGGCGCGGAGGCAGGGAACAGCGGCGGTCGGAGCTCTGCTCGGTTGGCAATGGCGAGCACGAGCGAGAGAGAGCGAGGCAGAAAGTGAGAGCGAGAGAGAATGAGGGAGCGAGAGAGATGGGAGGGCATTCCGGCATCCAAGACGAGCGAGCGGGGCGCCGTGGCACGCATGAGGGCGAGCGTGAGGCCACACGGCAGCGGCTTCCTACGCGCGGTCGGCCACGATGAGCCTCTGAAGGCGTCCAAGCAGTCATCTGATTGACTAAAACTCTCTTCTTCTCCTTCCTTTTTCTCCCAAAATGAAGAACAAAAGATCAAACCAACAAGTCAAGGATGTAGAGCTAAACGAGTTTAACAACTTTGCTTAAAGGATCTTGGACTAGTTCGGCCTGGTTAGGAAGATACATGGCTCTAAAGTGGGGTACACGAAACTAAAACTGAGATTTAGTTAACTTCTAGAAATAGTTAGTCTTTGCTGATTTTTAAAACTAACTTTGAAGATCCAAATGAACCCCAAACATGATGCGATTTGCTTTATTGTTTCCAGCACAAAGTGGACTTCAACTTATATTAAGGAATCCACTTGAGCTGCCATATGAATTTGGAGGATAAAATGTCGCAAACATATCAACTCACAGCTGTCGATTAAGGACGTACAGAAAATTCCTGATGCAGTAAAATAGCATAGAATTCACTCTTTGAAACACTGTGTAACCAAGTTCTATGATGATTTAGGTCTTGGTCCAAAAATAAAATTTGTAGAACTCAAACTAATCTACCACTTTGATTAAAGGTCAAACCTCATATCTAGAACAAAAGTCATTGTTTCATCCTGGTCAAAATAGCATCACAATAAAGCTTAAATTATCCTTTTTGATTAATTGAAGCATTTTCTTGACAATTGGTCAACACGAACCCTTCATGACTTTTGTTGTAGAACCCAATTGAAGTTAGTTGAGCAAGGTTGCAAGATTGTGTTGACATCACATGTTCATTCACTTAAGAAAGCAATGCAAGCAAGGATATAATTCATCATTCCGCGTGACCTTTCGATTCCAAACATTATACAACTTTTCCAACATTCAAAGTAGATGGGAGTTGATGTGAGACATATGAAATAAGCATGTTTAACATTACTCATGCATATTCTTAAGAAGGGTTCAACATTGAGCACAACGGTCACTACTTCCAAGATTGTGAACTAGAGCTCCTGATTATCACTTGACATAGCTTGTTTCAGTCCAAACCCATGGCTCAGCTCGAGACTAACACCTGGGGTGTTACATTAGCAACTCCAAACCTGCTAATGACACTAATAATTAGCAGCCCTCTAGCTAATAATTAGCAGGTTTATTAGCGGGTCTGTTTGGATCAATTAGTACTAATTTTAGCTGCTAACCAAGAGACTTTTCATTTCCTTCCTAAATGCTAGGAATAGAGATTTTAGTGAAAAACTACCCTCCAACAGCTTCTTTAAATGGTCATCCAAATATAGCTATCTTCTATTCTGGATTTTTCGCTAGCCTAAAATAGAAGACGAGAATGGATCTCTAGAGTGTGCATGGGATATAAAAACACTGTTATAGAGTGAAAAGATATAGAAAACATTTTTTATGAAAATAACTCTCCAAATAATGATTTAGAGAGTGAGATTTAGAAAGGCTTTTGGAGATGCTCTAATGGATCTAAAAGGCCTTAATTTAGGCAATTTTTTAGCCCCAATTAGTAACTAGCTGTGTGTATTAAACATGATATAACTTTTTTTGAACATGACCCAACTGTCCAACGCTGTTCGTCGAAACTCTCTAAAAAACTCTTGTTGGCTTGCTAGTTGCTACATTACCTCGTCTAGATTTGACGGTTTCTTCTAGGCCCGCCCAAAGGCCCAATCAACCAAGGAGCCAATCCTAGCTGCAGGCCGCACACTGACACAACACACATCGCTTGCCCACTCTGCTCGGTGCCGCTACCACCGACCGCCGCTGTACGACCATCCTGTGTCTCTAGATTCCAGCCATGCGCAAGCAGGAGCCGAAGAGCGTAATAGGCTAATTGCGGATGCCCGCCCGCCCGCCCACCAGTTCCTGACTATTTTTCCTTCTTCCAAATTTGAAGATAGATTCGTCTTCATCTTGCCTTCGATTGCACGGTTTTGGAGGGAACAAGCGATGGTGATCCGGGAGTATAGCCGAGGCAGCGAACGAGAAGGAGGACGGCATGAGGACAGGACTGGAAGGCACTAGCCTGCCGCTGCAAGGCAGCTCCCACGGCAACCTTCGCAGCGCTGGCAGCGACCAGCAGCTGAGGCAGATGCTCGATTCGCTCAAATCCTGAAAGTCCCCTATAAGTACAGTTGCTGCTCTGCACTTGCCGATGGAATGGTCGAAACGGCATCTATGTCCCTTATATTGCAAAACAAAAGTTTCCCTCGTATAAAGGGAATAATAGTGGGACTGAAAACGGAACAACAAAATGTTTCGCTTGTGAAGGGACTAATAGTGAGACAAAAAATAGAACATCATTTGTAGTGTTTCCAGAACACGGATGTACTATTATTGATGGATCTAAAAGTACTTCTAGACGTAGATCACTATGTAATACTTAGCATAGATAGAAGACTTAGGTCGCTAAGCACAGTCGTGGCCATGGCACCGCCAACATGGTGGCCACGAAGGCAGTAGAGGTAGCCATCAACGCGCCCGCCAGGTGGTTGAAGGTAGCAGCAGCACATGCGTGGTGCTGTGGCGGCGGTGAAGGCGATGGAGCTTCCTGTCGCTTACAGCGCCCCTCTCGATCGGTCTAGGGTTAGGAACTTTGGTGGAGCGTTGGCGGCTATAGTGTACCTCATGTCTTGTGCCCCAGCCCCCACCGTCCTTTTATGACGCTGCGTGACGAAGGCCCATCAGCTAGTAGAAAGGCTGAGCACCCCCGATCAGGGCACGGATCTAGGGCCCAATTGGTGGGCTAATTGATGGAGATCAACCTAACATTCTCCCCCTGATCTTACCTTATGACTTAAACTTAACTTCCTTTTTCTTTTTCCCATTCCATCACAGATCAGTGCATAAAGCGTGCCTCATTATCATTGTCAGTTGCCATTAGATTTAACAGCTATAATGCACCTCTCTGTTTTGAAACAAATACTCAACTAGGCCCTTGGTATCTAGAAATTATAGGCTTTCTCGTAAACCCATGTCGACTGTGTGTTCTCTGAATGCACTGGGTGGTTAGCCTTTAGTAAGCAGATCCATAAGTATTTTCTCGGTACTTATGTGCTCAATGCTTTCAAAATGATTCTGGATTTTCTCCTTTACAACATATAACTTAGTGTCAATGTGTTTGGCAGCACACTTGTCGGTGTTTCAAACAAACACCAACTAGTAAATTTATATTTATTGCATGTTAGGCTCAGATGGTGTACTAAAGGACACAAGGTTTATGCTGGTTCGAGCGAAATATCCCTTTGTCCAGTTTGCTGCTGCTCGTGTTTTTAGTACCGAAAAAAGGTTCGTAGTAGGAGGTACAAACGGTTGAGAGAGGGATAGGTCCCAAGTCTCTGATGGAAAGGTCGAAAGGATGCCAAGAGCTTGGTTGCTGCTTGGCTATGTGTTGTGCGTGGAATCAATCCATCCCCTTAGTGGGGTGTCCTGCCCTCCCTTTTATAGACCAAGGGGGGAGCAGGGGTTACAGATGGGAGAAAGAGAAAAAAACCAAAGGTAGAGAAGGTCCTTCGAAGGTGCTAGGTCTTCCTTTTCCCTTGAGCCTGCCTCGCTGACATGGCAGACCACGCTAGGGATAGCATTTTCGCTGATCCTGATAGGGTCGGGCTCTGGCTTTGTTTTAGCGAGTGGTCACATCCCATCCTCCCCCAGTGGACGGTGTGGTGTGTTAGGGTGCTGAGCCATGACTGTGGGGGTATGGCCCCCGGTATCCTCAAGACAAGACATGGGCCGCACCATCAGAGGTGGCCCAGCCCATAAGATCAAGGCGTGCACGGCGCTGCTCGGCGTGCACCGCAAGACATTGTATAGTACCAAATAGGATACTTTCCTTGTAACCCTACATCCTCCAGAGTATATAAGGAGAGGTAGGGGTCCCCTAGCGGACAAGAGACCTAGATGATCCATCTAGATCGATACATCTCATTTACATACAGCAATACAATCAGACGCAGTGCGTAGGTATTACGCCCTCACGGCGGTCGAACCTGGATAAAACCTCGTGTCTGTCTTGCGTCACCATCTCGTTCGTAGCTTACGCACCTGTCTGCCGATAATTTACTACCTTGGGCATATCCCTAGGTAGACTGCCGACCATATTTCGTCAATAGTGGCACGCCAGGTAGAGGGTGTGCGTACTGCTCCCCAGACGAACAAGATGGTCATCATCCCCGGTTCCATGGCTACACCGAACGGCCTCACGTTCACCATCGGCTAGATCACCTGGACCATTGGCTCCGACAACTTCATCGCCATGACCACGGAGGAGGCGCAGATCCAATTTGCGTCGACCACTGCTTCACCAGCATCAGCTACGGCTCTGACCACGTTGGATCTGGCTCTGGCCACACCAGCATCGTCTTCAGCCACGTCAACAACCCATCGTTCGCTTCCTCTCTACAAAGGGAGGCAGATCGACAACACCGACCTGCTTGACTCCATCGATCAGGTCGGCACCAAGCTTGCTGAAACCCTAGCTCTGGTAGATTCGATGCAAAATCAACCTACCGAGTAGGTAACCACTACCCACAATAGATCTACCCGACCAGCTCGGGCCAGTCGTCCTGCATGACTCGGTACGGATCTCGTGGTCACGTCTACTCCTGAAGGGCGCTCCGTTCGTCGCCGACCAGCCCACGCAACGGGTCTCTGGCTCTCCGAGTGCGAAGCCTTGATGGAGAATTACCAGGCTCAGCCCTACGGCCTATGAAACACTGCTTCCAACTACGCGTACAATATACAACGCTGCTCGGATCTATGTTTTATACATCGACCTCGGCCAAAGCCATGTAACTTCGTCAACGCCGACCAGATAACGCCATACGCCGTCGACCAGACACTCCGTCCAAAGCTAAGTCACACTTTAATATTCTTCTAAATATTCTCTGATCTTCATATATCGCCATAATATTTCTACGATCCATTTTCTCCATATTTGCTCTCTAAACGATTTTCCAAACCCTCAAATAGTCCTGTTGATGCTCGGACGCCTCTAGAGATGGCCCTATCTCTGGCTCCTCCCTACACGTGCACGAGCGTCCGCCCTCTGCGTTATGGGTGGTCGGCAGCGGCTCCTTAGCGACGCTTGTTCCTCCTACACATGCACGGGCTCCGCGCTCGACGTTATGGACTATGGGCTAGCTAGGGCTGGAGACTCAGCTACACACTAGCTGGTCGGGCAGTTTATATTAAAATATAAATATATCTTCACACCAACTAATCGTCGAACTGTATACGCCATTTCATCACCATTGTTGATTTTTCTCCAGAGTTTATTTATTTTTACATCGTGTACTATCCATTCTACATATTTGTATTGCAAGATCATCGTCCAGGTGATCGGACCACCTGGTGCTCGGACTTCTCCACCGATCACCTGGTCGGACCTCTTGGTTCATGGGCTCCATCGCTGACCAGTTGGTCGGATTGTTCGCCGGTCGCTTCTGCTCAATGCTTACTTCGCCGCCGACCAGTTGACTAGACTGTTCGTCACTCGTGCTTCATCGCCAGCTACGTCGATTACTCCTCAGCGCTCAGATTCTTCGTGCTCGAGGACTAAGTGGGCACACTTCACCACACGGATGTTGCCCGCTACGCCGGGGACTCCTCGCTCTTCGGTGCTCAGACATCGCCATCGACGTCGAGGACTCCTCGGTACTCGGACATCGCCAGCGACGCCGGGGACTCCTCGCTCCTCGCTGCTCGGGTATCGCCAGCAACGCCGGGGACTCCTCGCTCCTCGGTGCTCGGACTTCGCTGCCTACACCGAGGACTCCTCGGTGCTCAGACATCGCCTATGCCAGGAACTCCTCGTTGCTCAGACATCGCCAGCTGCACTGGGAATTCCTTGATGCTCGGACATCGCCAGCGAGCTAGGGACTCCTCGCTCTTCGGTGCTCGGACATCGCCAGCTGCACTGGGAATTCCTCGATGCTC
This sequence comes from Miscanthus floridulus, assembly GCF_019320115.1. NCBI lineage: Eukaryota > Viridiplantae > Streptophyta > Magnoliopsida > Poales > Poaceae > Miscanthus > Miscanthus floridulus. Next base: position 71,644,240 of record NC_089590.1, on the reverse strand, counting down.
GGACATCGCCAGCGAGCTGGGGACTCCTCGCTCCTCGGTGCTCGAACTTTGCTAGCTTGCCGGGGACTCCTCGCTCCTCGGTGCTCAGACATCGCCGCCTACACCGGGGACTCCTCGGTGCTCGGACATCACCTGCGCCGGGAACTCCTCGCTGCTCGGACGTCGCTAGCTGCGCTGGGAACTCCTCGGTGCTTGGACATCGCCAGCAACGACGGGGACTCCTCGCTCTTCGGTGCTCGGACATCGCCAGCGACGTCGGGGACTCCTCGCTCTTCGGTGCTCGGACATCGCCAGCGACGTCGGGGACTCCTCTCTCCTCGGTGCTCGGACTTCGCCAGCGACACCAGGGACTCCTCGATGCTCGGACATCGCCAGCCTACACCGAGGACTCCTCGGTGCTCGGACATCGCCTGCGCCGGGAACTCCTCACTGCTCGAACATCGCCCGCTACGCCGGGAACTCCTCGATGCTCGGACATCGCCAGCGACGTCGGGGACTCCTCGCTCTTCGGTGCTCGGACATCACCAGCGACGCCGGGGACTCCTCGCTCTTCAATGCTCGGACATCGCCAGTGACGCCGAGGACTCCTCCCTCCTCGGTGCTTGGACATCACCAGCGACGCTGGGGACTCCTCACTCTTCGACGCTCGGACATCGCCAGCGACACCGGGGACTCCTCGCTCTTTGGTGCTCGGACATCGCCAGTGACACCGGGGACTCCTTGGTGCTCCCTTGGTGGTCAGATCTTGCTACGTCTCATCGGTGTGCTATCAAGCTGCTCCATGCTATTCGGATCAGGGTGCTGATCTTGGGCAGCATGTCTGGGGTCTTGATACGCGCACGTCAGACTTCTTTTTCTTTGACCCTGCTATAAGATTCATTCTTCATCTTTCAGCAGGCTCAGGGACTAAGTGGGCACACTTCACCTTATGGTGAATGTGTGCTTTTCTCATCTCGAGGCTATGCCCGGGGACTGGCTGCCTGCTCAGCTGGTTTTCTACTTTCTGACCCTGGCACCACGTGACTATATCACCTACTGTCAGGCTCGGGGACTAGTTGTGGGGGTATGGCCCCCGGTATCCTCAAGACAAGACATGGGCCGCACCATCAGAGGTGGCCCAGCCCATAAGATCAAGGCATGCACGGCGTTGCTCGGTGTGCACCGCAAGACATTGTATAGTACCAAATAGGATACTTTCCTTGTAACCCTACCTCCTTCAGAGTATATAAGGAGAGGTAGGGGTCCCCTAGCGGACAAGACACATAGACGATCCATCTAGATCAATACATCTCATTTACATACATCAATACAATCAGATGCTGGACGTAGGTATTACGCCCTCATGGCGGCCGAACCTGGATAAAACCTCGTGTCTATCTTGCATCACCATCTCGTTCGTAGCTTGCGCACCTGTCTGCCGATAATCTACTACCTTGGGCATACCCCTAGGTAGACTACCGACCATATTTCATCGACAATGACTCTACGGGGAGTAGACGGGGAAGTGACTATACACCTATTACTGTTGATGACGTAAGTTCTCTCTTGGATTGTAGTGGTTGTCATATGCTTGTCTTAGGATCCACGTCTGAGGGCTGACGGCGGCACCCACAACACTGTAAGACAAAAGTCGGTGCCTACAACACTGTTTGGGCTCTGTCAGGTCAGAAAGGGCTTAATGCGCAAGTCCCATCGTATCCTGATGGTACCTTCCTACAGGTGTGCAGGGCATGGTCCTCGGTACTATAGTTGACTCGAATGTCCTGTCGTGCCCTGTGCTCATCATTATGAAGGATCAGGGTGCAGTCGTCGAGTGAGGCAGAGTGTGCCCTTAGACGTCGGGCAAGGTGGAGCCAGCCCTCAGCTGTCGGGCGAGGCAGAGCCAGCCCTTAGCCGTCGGGCAAGGCAGAGCCTGCCTTTAGCCGTCGGGCGAGGTGGAGCCATCCCTCAGCCATCGGACGAGGCAGAGCCAGCCCTCAGCCATCGATCGAGGCAGAGCCAGCCCTCAAACGTCGAGGAGGCGGAGCCAATCTTTAGTCCTCTGGGCAAGAAGTGTAGCTATGTTCTTATCTATTTGGGAGCATCAACGTTTGATGGTTATTAGTTCCACCTTATTGGGTACCTCAGTATTAGGTCCCCGATAGTAGCCCCCGAGCCCCTGGGTGATTCGGATTGAATTGCCTAGGGGTGATTTGACTTGCCAGAGGGTGCGTACGAGCGCACCGGACCGGTGTAGCCCCCGAGCCCCCAGGTGATTCGGGCAGAATCGCCCGGGGGGTATTTTGATTCGCTAGAGGGTGCGCGTGAGCGCATCCGTCGGGTGTAGCCCCTGAGCCCCTAGGTGATTCGGGCAGAATCGCCTAGGGGGTATTTCGATTCGCCAGAGGGTGCGCGCGAGCGCACTCGTCGGGTGTAGCCCCCTGAGCCCCCGGGTGATTTAGGCAGAATCACCTGGGGGTATTTCGATTCGCCAGAGGGTGCGCGCGAGCGCACCCGTCGGGTGTAGCCCCTGAGCCTCCGGGTGATTCGGATAGAATCGCTCGGGGGTAATTTCGGACCCTTCGTGGGTATGGCAGTGAGATTTGGTTTTTGTTATTTGGACAGTTTAAAGGAAACCCTGGTGTCCTGTTCGCAGGATTCATCCAGGGTTAGCCCGGTTGGGACTCGATTATGGATCAAGGCTCCCTTGAGGTTTGTGCGTCTGAGTTCTGGCCGCTTGTGGGCCCATCCCTTGTTGGGATGGCTGTTGAAACTGTTGGGCCAACCCTTGAACTTATGGGCCTAGGCGAGCTGGAGAAAAGCTTTTTGACCCGTATCCCCTCTGTGGGAAAAGTGTCCTAGTCTGCTCTGGAAGGTGAAACGTCCGACGCGATTTTGGTAGTTAAGGATATGGATCACGGGCGCATATCTCGTGACGTGACGTGGTGGTGTATCATGGTAGGCTCAAAGACCTAGGCTGGCAGTTGCTCTTCTCACATCCGTCGCCCCTAAAACCAAGGTGTTCGCCCCTAGGGTTTTGTACTTTGCCTCCTCACCTTTGCATCTACAACCTCTGCCGTCAATCGCCTGAGCCTCCTGCACCTGCATCGTAGCCGCCGTCAAGCTCGCATCCACATCGTAGCCGCTGTCAAGCTCGCATCTACCCCCCTCCCTATCATTCAATGGAGATATGGTGTAGATCCAACATCACCCCTCAGCACCTAGAGGGCCTCGTTCGCCATGGCCTTCTTTACCCACTGATCGCCATCGAGGAGTGGTGGCTGCCTGGTAATGAAGATGAGCCGTCACCGCTCAAAGGGTATGTCGTGTCCTTCGCTCACTTCCATGAGCAGGGATTCGCCATACCTGCCCACAAGTTCCTTCGAGGGTAGTTGGATTACTACAAGGTGGAGTAGCTGCACCTTACTCCTAATGGGGTCCAGCACATTGTGGCGTTCGTCGCCCTGCGTGAGGGGTTCCTTGGGATTAGTCCCACTTTGACCTATGGCGGTATCTCTTCGCCGTCAACCTTTTGAAGAAGGGGGTCGGGAAGCAAGAGTTGAGCGTGCTGGTGGGATGCGCCGGCATTCATCTCCACAACAACCGGGTGAACGAATACCCGTCAATGCGTCTGTCGGCCTCCAACAAGGGGTGGCATTCACATTGGTTTTACATCAAGGACGACATTGCCACCCGCTTGCCAGCATTCTCCAGGCGCATCATCGAAGAGGTCTCGGGGTCGTTGAAATGGGGTGTCTTGGGCAAAGACAAGAAGAAGATCAAGGACCATCTCGTCACCCTCCAAATTCTGAAGGAAAGGGGCATGACAGGATTAGGGATCATCGGTGCCTACCGTACACGCAGGGTGGCGCCGCTGATGAGCCGTGTGCTTCCCCTGTACCTGATGGTGCTCAGGGCATCGCTCGAAGGGACAACACTTGTCGACGAAGCGCTCCCACCCACCAAAGTGGCGCAGCGCATCAAGAAGGTGATGGAGCCTTCGAAGGACAACGCCGGTGTTGTCCTTGATTTCATGTATCTAGTGTCGGGCATCCCCCAATGCGGACGGAACTGGGGTTCATCGATTTTGTAAGTTCTCTTTCCCCATGCCTCCTTTTTACTTGAATTCCTAGCCCCTTGATGCTGACCTCTGGATAGCAGGACCAACCAAAGAGACTCATCTTTGGGGATAGCCCGGCTCCACTGCCGAAGGACTGGCTTATGGCGACGGTGAATCGCACCATGGCCGAGTGGGATAGGAAGACGAAGGAGCTCAAGAGGAGGAAGATGCTACAGAAGCAGCAAGCATGGGAGCAAAGAGAGGAGACAGACAGTGACGACGACAATGATGAGGAGTTTGATGAGGTAGTTGCTGACATTGAGTGGGGCATCCTATAGGGCAAGGATACGCTGATAGGTACCCCCTCATCAACGCAGGGACCCTTCTAGTTCCATGCGGGGGAAGTGTGTCCGTATGGCCAGCGGAGACGGGCCAAACCATCGGCCCGTCCTCAGGACCAGTGGGAGCGGGTGGATCTGCCACCACGCTTGGGGTGCCGGTGGAGGAGGGCGGCTCCACTGCCGCGCCCCATGAGCTGATAGGGGCGGGTGGATCTATCATCGCGCTCGAGGCACCGACAGAGAAGGGTGGCTCCACCGCCATGCCCTCGGAGGCAAGGGAGATGAGCCCCTCTGCCCGAGAGCAGGGGGCAGGCTCAAAATGGTCCCGCCCAGATGAGTTGGAGCCGGAATCTAGGGGTTCATCCCCAAAACATTCCTACCGCCCAACAGTGCCAGCATAAGTTACCGATTCCTCTGTTTTTCTGTTTTTCTATTTTTCTGTGTGACCTATGCCTTTTAACTCTTGTAGAGTCTTGAGACGGGGCCATTCTTTGGCGTTGGCGCCCAAGAAGAGCGTTGCTCTTCAGGCGGGAAGGGCGCCGGTGCCCGACGTTGCTCCTATTTCGAGCAGGAGCGAAGCCAATGTTGCGGCCTCATTGGCCGATCAGGCGCTGCCTGCGGTGGCGCCCATGCCCTCAGTGGGTCAAGCAGACGCCGGGGCTAATGGAGCGCCCTTGGGGGTCACCGAGCAAACGACGGCGGTGTTGACTCCGCCGCCTACATCAGAGCGGACAGAGCTGCCGCCCGCGCTTGTGGCGCCCTCTGTGGTCTGAGAGCACGACGAGGTCGTCAGGGGGTTAGCTCCCTCTGAGCGGATCTTGGAGCCACGGTGGCCTAAAGGCTGGAGGTTGAGAGCATCTCTGCTGGGCTGGGCATGGAGCTTGCCGAGGTGTGGGGGATTCTTCAGGCTGAGAGTGATGAGCTGCCATCGGGGTGGTCTTCGATGACCTGGGGGTGGCGCGGCCAGAGGAAACCGGCTCACTTGCGGCCCATGCCGTGGATATCACGATGCGGGTGCGCCAGCTTGAGGAGAGCGCCTTTAACACTAGGATCACCCAAGCCTTTGCTGTTGCCCGCTCTCATTATGATCAGGAAATTAACTTGGAGGCAATGAGCCTCGGCTTCGCGCCTAGCTATGAAAACCCTGAGCTGGATGAGATTGAGAAGGTGGTGACTCCTGTTGCGCAAAACCTGGCGGACAGGCTAAAAGACATAGTTCTCCCTCTGAGGAAGTAGTTAGTTGAATAAGTTTGATAAACATTTATCTGTAATATGTGGACAAGTGTTGGTACTTTTGTGTCCGAAAATAGATTCATGATTTCGTTTTGCAATTTTGTTTCGTTCATTTGAGCTTACTTTCTTCCCTTTTGCATTCGAGAAAAAAGGTTTATATGATCCGATCCTTCCATTCGTTGAGACTATAGGGCCTGAGGTGTATAAGGGGGGAATTTTGATTGTGCTGGTGAGCAAAGTTACCATGGCCGTCGGGGCATGGGTTTTTTGCAGTCTTACCAGGCATGCTTGTTTATCTTTTCCCACAAACCTTGCTATCAACCTTAATGTGAGGAAGACATCTGATGCAATGACTATTTCGAAAAAGGAGGTACTTATACCTTTATCAGCCCCCGAGTGAGATCTGACCCCTTGCAGTCGCTGGGGCGGGATGTTACTGGAGACCGAAGCAAGGGTAGAAAACTTACTCTTGTATTTGCACATACCCCTTATTTAGGATCTTAACGATCATTCCATGACCGTGTGTTTGGTCTCATTGCTGGCCCAGCCTTCTCCGAGCCCCCGCGCATGGTGGGGATTCGGTCAAGGGTCGGCTTGTTTTGTCACTATCGCCCTATCCGCGGTTTCCACAACTGGAGGGGTTGAGGCGACGTCACTTGCCTCGACGGCTCGAGTGACGTGCTTGATGAGCTCACTAACAGGGATGTTCGAATAGAATCCGATCCGGTTACTTTGCGACAGGGTCAACAAAGTCCCCGGGTGGCATTCCGTTGCTCCTTGACCTGCCTTCCAACATATTCCCCCTCAATGGGGATTCTATGGGCTCGGCTAGAGGCTGGATTGAACTAGAAGGTTAAGATGACCCTATCCGCCTCAATATAGGTTGGGCAAAGGCCGCTGAGGCTCATATGTGTTTTCTCCCCTGGCTCTTGTTTGACATGAGGCAGCCTTAGGCCCTTTATGGGCTAGCCTTTGAACCTCGATCTCTCGACCTCAGATCGAGCGGCTCAAGCCCCTGAGCCCCTTGGGGTCTGATAGGGGTCGGCCATGTTTCACGCATCACCCCATCCTCAGTTTCCACAATAGGAGGGGTTGAGCGGACGACACTTGCCTCGATGGCTCGAGTGTCATGCTCAATGAGCTCACTAACGGGTATGTTCGTATGGAATCCGGGTCAATCATTCGCTGACGGGGTCGGTAGAGCCCTCATGTGGCATTCCACTACTTCTTAACCCACCTCCCGACAGATGCCCAAGTTATTTGATAGGCTCAGGTGGACCATTGGGCTCTCCTCGATGGAGATTCTGTGAGTTTGGCTCGAGGCTAGAATCGAACGAGAAGGGTCAAGATGTCCCTGTCTGCTTCTGAGCGGGGTCAGGAAAGGCCGCTGGGGCTTATTTCGGTTTTTCTCCCCTAGCTCTGTTTGACGTGAGGCAGCCCCGAGCCCTTCGTGGGCTGGCCTTTGAACCTCGGTCAGTTGCCACTTATATCGAATGAGGCGACTGCCGCTTCGTGAAGCGACACAAAGCGTTGAGATGCAGCGTTTGCATATACAACGTTTTGGATGTATGGGATTAATGTATGATTTAATTGAAATGAAAGCAGGGGTCGGTAATGTTACCTTGGTGGCATGAGCGACGAGAAGCTCTTACCGTACATGTCCGTGCGGGGTTCGGGTCCGACATTTACGATGGGGCCGGCGAGACCTACACGAGCATCGCAATTTTTTGTTTCTGTCTCTCAACGACGATCTGAGCCGTTCGATTGACTTTAGGCGACCTGATAGCTTCTCCTTGAAGGAGATTCTACAGGTGGACCCCTTCCGAACCCTTCTCGAGAAGGCGAATGCTAAAGCTTGGGGTACAGGGAACTATGAATTCAATTATGCTGGTGAACAAAAACACCGTAGCCGTCGGGGCATAGGGTCTAGTGGTTCATCTAGTTTTACTCAAAGTTTTACACCCGCACATCATGTCTCTGGTTTTAAACATAAGGAGGGGTCGGGCAAAGAGGATTTCTAAACTAGTAGACACTCTCGGTAGCCCCCGAGCGATGTTCATGCCCTTGTCGTTGCTGGGGTCAGAATCTCGGTAATGAAATTAACGCGCAAAGTAAGTAAGCAGAGGTGCTTATCTTTCGATGGCCGTTCATTTGGTGTTTTACCTGGTTCGTCTTATTGATCTAGGAGGCTCGTTGGGCCCCCCTTAACAGCGGTTCCGTCATTGGGTCATTCCATGGTCCTGCCTGGGGAAGCGGAGACTCGCCTACATGCGGGTGCTCCCTGATTCTCACACCCGGTGTGTGGTAGTGGTGGGCCATGCCTAGGTAACGTCCTGTTTGACCAAGCGATGTCTCATCAATTAGAGCACGTCCCATCGGTCCAAGCATGTCCCCTTGGATTCTCGTCAGCATCGATTTCCCATCTGCATTGAATAGGAGAAGGGAGAGAGTTTTTCGTCCCAACATTTTGCCTTTCCTCAGTTGTTGTGCCTCTTCCTTAAATAGGGGGAGGAGTTCTCGACCCATTCCTCTGCCTATTCCTGAGTTGCCGCTTCTCCTCCTTCTTCCTTTTCATCGAGCGCGTTCATATGTCGCGGCGGTTTCTAAGTGAGAGAGGGTAATGCGAGGGAGAGGAGAACTCATAGATCCATTCGTGAATCCAGAGTGCGATGTCGAGCTAGAGGTCATCCAACATAGATGAGACAGTGCTAGCTGCCTTTGCTGAGAAGGGGTCGCTGCTGCCGAAGGAGGAGGCGCACTAGAGGGTGCTGAGTGTCGTCGGCTTTGTCGTCGTCCATGAGGCCTTCGTCGAAATGGAGCCATATAGGGACTTCTTTCGGTGGATCTTCTCCTGGTGAGCCTTGTTGGTGGGGAAGCCGCTTAGGACTATGTCGATAGGGGGTGGCGCCCTTGCAGCTGCTCAGATCGGCCAGTTCATGAAGCTTGATGAGATGTCAGAGACATCCATCAGCCATGGCGGCCTTTCTCGGCGCAGAGCGCCCCCGTCCAGGTGCTGTTGTCATTGTTGCGGCTGATCATGATGGCATAGTCCCTGGGCACCCTGGTGAAGGTACCACCGTTACTGACGTGGTGCTCGACGTTGCAGACGACGGCGCCCTTGAGGATCCCACAGAGTGGTAGGACGTCGCCGATGGAGAGCATGGTGCGGCGACCGTAGTAGTGCGTATAATAGAACTGATCAGAAACTATAATCGAATAAGTTGTGGGGGAGCCCCCGTGTGAACAGTTTTTGTATTTATGAATGCATCAGTCCTTTTCGTGATGAAATGACTTTGTAAGCGATGAATTTGTGCGAAAAATGAACAAGTTTACAAATTTCGTTACGGTCGAGCCAATTCTGATCACGCTAGTGAGCAAGGAGGCCGTAGCCGCTGGGGCATGAGTTTCCTACAATCCTACCAGTTATGCTTAGATTTTGTTCCCAAAATCCTAGCCCTTAGGACTTACCATGAGAAAAGAGGGAAAACACAGAGAATGTTTGGAAAGATAACACAGAGAGTGTCTGCAAGATAAACATACTTATATCAGCCTCTGAGTGAGGTCTAACCCCTCGCACTTTGCAGGGGTCGGATGTCACTAAAGATTGGGGATTTTTATGACAAAAACTGATAAGAGAAGGTATGCGTTTATTTAAGCGTAAAAATAACATAGCTGCTCAATGTTCTAGGTGTTGGTGAAGATCTCGCCGTCGATGGTTTTTAACTTGTAATTGCCTGGCCAGAGTACTTTTGTGACAATGTACAACCCCTCCTAGGGTGGGAAGAGCTTGCTACGGTCCTTGTTGCTCTACACGAGGTAGAGAACTAGGTCCCCGATGTTGAAGGCTCGGTCCCGCACCCGTCGGCTGTGGTACCATCGTAGCTCCTGCTGGTACTTGGCCGAACGGAGGAGGGCGATGTCATGGGCTTCGTCTAGTTGGTCCATGGCATCTTTGTGGGATGCCTTGGCTCCCTGTTCGTCATATGCTCTAATCCATGGCGCTCCATCATTGAGGTCGGTTGGGAGGACGGCCTCAGAACCATAGACCATGAAGAAAGGCGTGTAGCCGGTGGCTCAGCTAGGAGTTGTCCTTAGGCTCCAGAGCACCACAGGGAGCTCGGCGACCTAGCATGCGCTGAACTTGTTCAACTGGTTGAAGATCCTGGGCTTGAGGCCCTGTAGGAGCATGCCATTCGTGCGCTCGACCTGCCCGTTCATTCGGGGGTGCGCGACGGTGGCCCAATCGACCTGGATGTGTTGTTCATCACAGAATCGAAGGAATTTCTTACCGCTAAACTATGTGCCATTGTCTGTGATGATGGAGTTCGGTACTCCAAAGCGATGGATAATGTCGAGGGAGAATAGCACAGCTTGCCCAGACTTGATCACAGAGATCGGCCGAGCTTCGATCCATTTTGTGAACTTGTCTATTGTGACAAGTAAGTGGGTGTAGCCCCCGGGTGCCTTCTTGAGAGGCCCAACCAGATCGAGCCCCCAGACCGTAAAGGGCCACATGACGGGGATCATCTAGAGTGCCTGGGCCAGGAGGTGAGTTTGTCGAGCATAGTACTGGCACCCTTCGTAGGTGCGTACGATCTGCTCAGCGTTGGCTACTGTAGTGGGCCAATAGAAGCCCTGTCGGAATGCGTTTCCAACCAAGGTTCTAGGCATGGTGTGGTGACCATAGACCCCACTGTGGATATCACTCAGCAAAAGCTTCCCCTATTCGGCGGGGATACAGAGCTATAGGATCCTGGTGTGGCTTCATTTGTAGAGTTCATCTTCTACAAGAATGAAGGATTTGGCACGACGTGCAAGCCATCGAGCTTCTGTCTTGTCTGTCGGCAGTGTATCATAGAGGAGGTAGATGAGGTAGAGTGTTCTCTAGTCATCCAAAGGGTCGAGCTCTGTTGCTAGATCCTCTTTAAGCTCCATGACCTCAGGGCCAGATGGAGCCATCGGTTGGTTAGCCCCCAAGGCTGGATCGGATGGACCGTCGTCAGCCCATTCTGGCCCTTCATAGCATACCGAGGGCTTGTGTTGGTCGCTGGCAAATACACCCGTTGGCACTGGCTCTCAACTGGATGCTGCTTTTGCAAGCGCGTCGGCCGCCTCATTGAGGCACCTTAGGATGTGATTGAGTTCAAGGCTATCGAACTTGTCCTCTAGCCATCGAACTTCTTGGCAGTATGCAACCACCTTGGCATCATGGCAGCTCGACTCCTTCATGACTTGGTTGACAACCAGCTGAGAGTCGCCCTGGATGTCAAGGCATCGGATGCCCAACTCAATGGCGATGCATAGGTCGTTGAGGAGTGCTTCATACTCGGCCACATTATTTGATGAAGGGAAATGGAGACGAACCATGTACCTTATGTGCACCCCAAGGGGTGATATGAAGACTAGCCCTGTGCCGGCGCCCTTCTTCATCAGTCACCCATCAAAGTACACCATCCGGTACTCTTGATCGACGACCGCCGGTGGTGTTTGGACCTTGGTCCATTCCACGATGAAGTCAGCCAACACCTAGGACTTGATCGTTGTTTGGGAGGCATACGTGATGCCTTGATCCATCAACTCGAGTGCCCACTTTGTAGTTTTTCCCATGGCGTCTTGGCTCTAGACAACCTCACCGATGGGGAACGACGTCACAACAGTCATGGTGTGTGATTCAAAGTAGTGGCGTAGCTTCCTCTTGGTGATGAGGATGGCATACAGGAGCTTCTGGATTTGGGAGTAGCGGGTCTTGGAGTCGGATAGTACTTCGCTGATGAAGTACATAGGGCGATGTACCTTGAGGATGTGCCCCTCTTCTCCCGCTCTACTACTAGTGCGACGCTGACCACTTGCGTGGTGTCCGCTATGTATAGTAGGAGGGATTCCCATCGGTCGAAGGAACTAAGATCGGGGCCTTATCAGAAGCAGTTTGACCATGTCAAGTGCCTCCTAGGCCTCGGATGTCCACTTGAAGCGGTCGGCTTTCTTCAAGAGTCGATAAAGGGGGAGACCTCGTTCACCGAGGCGCGAGATGAATCGGCTCAGGGCGGCGAGGCACCATCTGATTTGTTGAACCCCCTTTATGTTCTGAATCGGGCCCATCCTTGTGATGGCTAAAATCTTCTCCGGGTTGGCTTCGATGCCACGCTCGGAGATGATGAAGACGAGCAGCATGCCCCTTGGGACCCCAAAAACACATTTCTCAGGATTGAGTTTGATGCCATTCGCTTGGAGTTTTGCAAAGGTTTGCTCAAGATTGGCAACGAGGTGGTCGGCCCGTTTGGACTTAACCACGATGTCATCAACGTAGGCCTCCACAGTCCACCCGATGAGGTCCCTAAAGCATTTCAGCATACAGCACTGGTACGTAGCCCCAGCGTTCTTCAGACCGAATGACATTGAGACATAGCAGAATGATCCAAAAGGGGTGATGAAAGATGTCATGAGCTGGATGGACTCTTTCATCGTGACTTGATGGTAGCCGAAGTATGCATCAAGGAAGAGTCGACTATTTGGTCTATGCACAGCAAAAGGAACGGATCCTTTGGGCATGCCTTGTTAAGACCCGTATAGTCAACACACATCCTCCATTTCCCATTCTTCTTTCATACAAGAACGAGATTAGCTAACCACTCTGGGTGGTATACTTCCTTGATGAATCCGGCCACCGAAAGTTTGGCTATCTCCTTGCCGATGGCCCTGTGTTTCTCCTCATCAAAGTGACACAGGCGTTGCTTCACTGGCCTAGAGCCTGGATGGATCTTCAAGGTATGCTTGTCGACCTCCCTCGGAATGCCTAGCAAATCTAAGGGTTTCCACGCAAAGATGTCTTTGTTGCCACGAAGGAAGTCGACGAGCGCGCTTTCCAATTCAGAGGAAAGCATGGTACCAATACGTACTGTTTTACCCTTGGAGCTGCTAGGATCTATAAGGACCTCCTTAGAGCCCTCTGCCAATTTGAATGACCTGGTCGACTTCTTCGCGTCGAGCGCTTCTTCGATGACCTCCTCCTTGAGGACGGCGAGTTCCCCAGAGGCGACGATTGTTGTGGCGTGGCCGCAGCACTCGACCTTGCACTCGTAGGCGTGCTGGAAGGAGGTGCCGACGGTGATGACCCTATAGGGGCCCGTCATCTTCAGCTTGAGGTATGTATAGTTGGGGAAGGCCATGAACTTCACGTAGCATGGACGTCCTTGGATGGCGTGGAAGGTTCTGGGAACCCAACCACCTTGAAGGTGAGGGTCTTAGTCCTATAATTGAATTGATCCCCAAAGGTAATGGGCAGATCAATCTACAGGAGTGGCATGGCCTGCTTTTTGGGCATGATGCCATGGAAAGGTGCTCGGGTTGGGCGGAGGCATGTCCGGTCGATGCCCATCTCATCGAGCGTCTTGGTGTACATGATGTTGATGCTGTTGCCTCCGTCCATCAGTACTTTGGTGAGTCGCTTTGGGCCGATGATTGGGTCGACCACAAGTGGATATCTTCTCGGGTGTGGGATGGTATCCAGATGGTTGGTCCGATCGAAGGTTATGGCGGACTCCGACCACCGGAGGAAGGGAGGTGTGGCCAGTTGGGCCGTGTAAACTTCACGGCGTGCGACCTTCTGACGATGTTTGGAGTCGTAGGCCGCTGATCCTCCAAACATCATAAGGTAGCCGTCCAACATTGGGAAGCCGTCGTCCTTCTCCTCAGCGTCTTTTGTAGTGTGGGAGGGTCTTTCCCCTGCTCCCCTTTGTTGCAGCCTCTGGACAAGAACCGCCACATGAGGCCGCAGTCCTTGAGTAGATGCTTAACAGCAAAGGCGTGGTTTAGGCATGGCCCCTCGAGTAATTTTTCGAAGTGGTTCGGAGTGCCCTCCATGGGCTTTCGACCACCCTTGCGATCAGCAGCGGCCACGAGCGAGTCCTCGCGCCATTGTTTCTTATTCTTTCTTTTGGCAGAACGATTGGAGGTGCCCTCGCTGGCACCCTTGTCCCGCCTTGCCTTGCCCTCAAGGTGATCAAAGATCGCTCTGACCGTCTCTTCTCCTGAGGCATGGCTGGTGGCGATGTCCAGAAGTTCCATGGTGGTTCATGGGCCCTTGCATCCCAGCTTATGAACTAAGGACTCATAGGTCGTCCCAGACAGGAAGGCTCCTATCACGTTGGCATCAGCGACGTTAGGGAGCTCATTTCACTATTGGGAGAAACACCAGATATACCCACGGAGGGTCTCATCGGCCTTCTGACGGCAGTTCTTGAGGTCCCATGGGTTCCTAGGGTGCTTGTATGTGCCCTAGAAGTTTCCCATAAAGATCTCCTTAAGATCCGCCCAACTCTGGATCATGTTAGACGGCAGGTGTTCCAACCACGCTCGTGCCAAATTGGCTAAGAATAGTGGAAGGTTACGAATAATGAAGTCATCATTATCCGCACCACTGGCTTGACAAGCAAGCCGATAGTCTTCGAGCCAAAGTTCGAGGTTTGTCTCCCTAGAGTACTTAGGGATATTGGTAGGTGGTCGGTACCTTGGTGGGAAAGCAGCATTGAGGATGTGCCAGCCGAAGGCCTAAGGGACTGGCAGGCTGGGGCTTGGGCTCTGATCCTTGCCGTTGGTGTAGCGTTCGCCGTGATGAGGATGATAGCCGTGATGGGCTCCTTCTCTCATGTCACTGTAGTTGTGTCTACGGGCGTTGAGAGTGCTGCATGCGTCGTGGTTGCAGCCGGGACATTGATGTATCGGGATCGCAGCGCGCTGCCTACCGCCTTATGGTGCCTGGTGGACTGATGCATCCCTAGCGGGGCACACCGAGCGCATGCGCTAGTTGGTGTCGAGCTCACGTTGCTGAGACAACAAGCTTTCCGCCAGCTGCGCCGCCGCATGCTCGAGCAGCGTGCGAATCACGCGGTGGGCCAGATGATCCTCGGGCGTCGCCGCCTCTGGTAGGCCATGGAGCAAGGCCATTGCGGCGACAATGTTCTGGCTTGCCCGAGCGAAGCGAGGAAGGGTTTCATTATTGGCGATGATCCTTCAATTCACATCACGGGCCACAGCGCGTGCGCGCCCACCGTCTCCACGGCGTTCAATCTCCTGATCGACCTCCACGTATTCCCATACAAGCTGGAGTCCAGCTTCATCGATCTCCCACTTTTGGGCTCTTAGCTGCTCCACCCCTATGCGCGGTGGGGCCGCTGTCCCCCCTTCGGTTCCATCGCTGGGGTTGCCCATCAGGGTTGCCTCCTCTGTGGAGACGCTTTCGACGTGTCCCTCGAGGGTACCCGCCATGAAACATTCCTAGGAGGGGTGATGGCTCCCCCTGCTAGAGTTAGAGCCAGAGTTTGACCCCAGCTCCTCCATGAGGAGGCCATGGAGGGATTTTGTGATGCTTTTGATCATCCCCATGAACTCGTTGTTCGTGGGGGACGGGATCATGCGCTGCGCCACAAGGTGGCTAACGGTGCCATGGTGTTGCGGAGACCGAACGGAAGCGTCGTCGGGGCGCTCCATGCGGAGTGTTCAGGAGAGAGGGTGAGGCGGCGTGGGTCCTCCCTGGATGGCTGGGGTCCAAGGGAGATGCTGGGCTGGTGCTCAAGCCTCCCATAGTTGAAGTCGATGGAGGGGAGAGATTGGATGGCGACGTGGGCCAACACCAACTCTCCTCCCTCCGTGATGATGAAGTCCAGGTGACCAAAACACATGTGTGTGCTCGGGACCTAGCTGATTGTATGGTTAGCCATCTAAGGCCTAATTTGGAACGCGCAAAGGCCCCTACCTGGTGCGCCAACTGTCGGTATTTCGAACAAACACCAACTAGTGAATTTATATTTGTTGCGCGTTAGGCTCGGATGGTGTACTAAAGGACATAAGGTTTATACTGGTTTAGGTGGAATGTCTCCACGTCCAATTTGTTGTTGCCCGTGTTATTAGTACCAAAAAAAGGTTTGTTGTAGGGGGTACAAACGGTCGAGAGAGGGACAGGTCCCAAGTCTTTGATGAAAAGGTTGAAAGGATGCCAAGAGCTTGGTTGCTGCTTGGCTATGTGTTGTGTGTGGAATCAATCCGTCCCCTTAGTGGGGTGTCCTACCCTCCCTTTTATAGACCAAGGGGAGAGCAGGGGTTACAGATGGAGAGAAAGAGGAAAAAACCAAAGGTAGAGAAGGTTCTTTGAAGGTCCTGGGTCTTCCATTTCCCTTGAGACCATGCCAGGGATTGCATGTTTCACTGATCCTGATAGGGCCAGGCTCTAGCTTCGTTTCAGCGAGTGGTCACGTCCCATCCTCCCCCGGCAGACGGTGTGGTGTGTTAGGGTGTCGAGCCATGACTCTGCGAGGAGTAGACAGGGAAGTGACTATACACCTATTATTGTTGATGACATGAGTTCTCTCTTGGATTGTAGTGGTTGTCGTATGCTTGTGTCAGGATCCACGTTCGAGGGCTAACGGTGGCACCCACAACACTGTAAGACAAAAGTCGACACCTACAACACTGTTTGGGCTTTGTCATGTTAGAAAGGGCTTAAAGAGCCCGTCCTGTCGTATCCTGACGGTACCTTCCTACAGGCGTGCAGGGCATAGTCCTCGATACTGCGGTTGACTTGAATATCCTGTCATACCCTATGGTCATCATTATGAAGGAGCAGGGTGCAGTCATCTGGTGAGGCGAAGCCTACCCTCAGATATCGGGTGAGGCGAAGCTAGCCCTTAGCTGTCGGGCGAGGTGGAGCCAGCCCTCAACCGTCGAGCGAGACAGAGCCTGCCCTTACCCATCGGGCAAGGCGGAGCCAGCCCTCAGCCGTTGGGCAAGGCGGAGCCAGCCCTCAGACGTCGGGTGAGGCAGAGCCTGCCCTTAGATGTCGGGCGAGGCGAAACCAATCTTCAGTCCTCTGGGCAAGAAGTGTAGCTGTGTTCTTGTCTATTTGGGAGGATCAACGTTTGATGGTTATTAGTTCCACCCTATTGGGTACCCCAGTATTAGGTCCCCGACAACACTTGACCTGTTGTCTTAGGAGTTAACTTACTTTAAATGGTTATTGCTGTTGTCTACCATTGTTAAATCCAAGTACAAATTCTCTTAACCTCCTTTTGCCTGTTCCTTAAGCCTCATGTCAAGCTATACTATGGTATGCATCACTGATGACACCACAATTGTTTCTTTGGAGTTTTTCCACAATAATACTCCCACTGCGAGTGTTAGCAACTACTGTGGATTTCACTACACATCTCACCAAGACTTAACATTTGTACCCTCAACTATTTGAGAGTACTTATTCTTTCTTACTCAGCATGAGGCCTATGATACTTCACAAAATTATAAGACATTCTCAACTCCATTCCAGTGATCTATATCTCGACTAGACTTCTGCCAAAATATCCTGGATACGTAAACTACGTCAAGGTAAGTTCTTACTTGTACTTGCACACTCATCAAGCTTCCAATAGCTGAAGCATATGGAACTATGTTCATTTGATCGATCTCATATCAGTTTCTGGAACACTTAAAGTTCCCAAATCTATTACCCTTGACTATAGGAGCAGGCGTAGGTTTACTCGCATGCATACTTTATTTCTTTAGAATCTTTTCTAAGTATGCCTTTGCGATAGTCCTAATACCCCTTTTCTTCTATCTTGGTGAATTTCGATTCCTAGAACCAATGATGATTCACCAAGATCATTCACATTTAAACTTGAGGACAAAACTTCTTCTTCTCCAATGATAGATTAACATCACTACTAGTGTTTACACCAAAATTTGGGAGAAGAGCGTGGGAACTCGCAGGCTTCCAAGCTTGTGCCAATCAAGGAGTCGATTGCGTAAGGATTGATATCAGCCGGTTCGGATGCGATACTAGGATTGGTTCTCTTTGAATGACGTCAGCAGATAACGATGATGAGATATGATTGGCGTCGGGGAGATACATGTCAAACTCTATAAAAGGGGAAAGATTAGGGTCCAAGTTATCTTAACATAGGAATATTTTCTTCATACCAAAGATTGTACCGAGTCGTACTCGAGTAGGATTCATGCTTAGGCTCCGGATATAAATATCAAACCCTGGCTATTGTAAAAGACACACAATCAATCCAATACAAGTTATTTACTTTTTTTGGCTCCGGCCACCCCTTAGGAGTAGGAGTAAAGTAGATCTCGATGAGTTCTTCAGCGAGTACGGCTGCATCGATCCGGTCGACCTCCACTACTTGTCTGTAAGTACCGTCATGGCTTATACCTCTGATCGTACGGCTGCATCGATCCGATCGACCTCCACTGTGACTCTGGTATAAGTTAGTTATCGATTCTTGTCTAGTTCAAGTAAGGCTGCATTGATCCAGTAGACCTCCACTGCTCGAACTAGATTAAGGTCAAGTTATCAGCTCTATCTAAGGGTGGCGTTCCTTTGGATAGATTCATTAAGTTATCGATATTGCTTATTGCTTCTATTATTTATTTAATTACAGCAATATCACTTTGTCCGATTGAGATTGATCTAGATCGGCCTTATATTTTGTTTAACCCATCGTTTGTTAGTCTAAACTAATCTAATCTGCACTTTAAACGATGAGTTATGTTTTATTGGCTATTTTATATCAATCTTGATCGTGCATAGCGTGCGGTTAATGCATGTCTGATCTTGAGTAGATCTATTAGCTAGCGAAAACCGTTCCATGACCGTTATCATAGTCTGTGTGATTCTGCCTCACACCTCACTGTTAGTACCGTGGAGTGGGGATCATTATTCGGTAGATCTGTTCCTAAGAGGGCATGACCTTAACTGTGCGCTATGCCTGAATCGGCTGTTTCAGCCAATATCGAGCGCTTTCACGAACAGTTCACATCACGAGATCATTGAAGTAGGGATAGGTTGAAAGATGTGTTAGCCCCATGATCTTATTATTGTATTACAACATGCATAATTCTGCATCATGTCCCACTGATATTAGTGATAAGTTAGGGTCATCGAGTCTATTGTTATTTCTACGGCCTGCATGATTCTACCTCATGCCCCACTAGTCATAGCGATAGATGAGATCTAATACGTTCATTAGATTTATCTTTATTAAATGGTTGAATGGTGATGAGCTATTTCTTTTATATAAAAGGGGTTTGGTTACTTGCAGCCATTGACTTAGCATAAATTAATCATTGCTGACATCCTTTTGCCATTATCCGATATTTGTCTAAATAATGATATTCATCCTGAACGATAACCGATTCTTCTTACACCACCCCACAAGTGTTAACTGATTTATTCTTATGGATATGCTGGAATCGACTATTTAGTCGATCTCCTTTCATATCGGCTCTTAGAGCCGCACATTCAGGACTGTCTGGCAACACCGGCACGTTCCACCCTAAATTACTGATAAACTTTCTCTCCTTGTCAATTGCAGAATCAAATTGACTGGCACGTCTCGGGAGGAGTGCGTAGGATCGACCATCCCTGCGTTGAAGCTAGGCGAATCTCCAGCTCCATCGAGCGGACCCTTTCGGCTTGCTCGTGTGCCCTCGGCATGGGACGAAATTTCTATGTCGACAACTAGTGAGTAGAATGTCATCTATTCACAGGATGTGGAAAATGAATTTTCTATTCTTGAACTTCGCATAAACGCTATTGTCCTTCTCATTTTTTTAAAACCCAAACTTTCTTATCGTTTTATCAACTTCAAATACTACTGTCTAGAGACTTACTTTTAACCCATAAATGGATTTCTACATGCGGCATCCCATACATTCTTTTTCTTCCATGACAAAACCTTTGGGTTGTGCCATGTTAACGTTTTTCATAAAAATACCCGTTGAGGAATGTCGTCTTTACATCCATCTGATGTAACTCTAAATTGTAATGTGCCAATAACACCATTTTGATTCTAAAGAATCATTGCATGAGTCTGGAGAGAAAACTCTCATCGTAATTTATTTGTCCTCTTTGCGTAAAGCCTTTTGCTACAAGTCATGCTTTATATCTTTCTACATTCCTATTAGAGTCACATTTTGTCTTATAGACCCATTTATAGCCTACTATTTTGGCTCCATTAGAAATTTCATCTAAGTCCCAAACATCGTTAGTATTCATCGAATTCATTTCAACTTCCATAGCTTCTTGCCATTTAAACGTGTTAACACTTCTCATGGCTTCTTCAAATGAGGTGGGATCACCCTCCATTTGATTTTTTTACTAACATAGACTTTATAGTCATCAGAAAAACTAGTTTACTAATTCTTTGAGACCTTTTGGGGCCTTAGCTACTGGCACTTTCATATGAGGCTGTTGTTGCTCTTCATTGCTAAGAGGCAATTGATTCTACATGCTCCTATATTACAAGATCCTTGTTTACATTATTCATCTTCTTCAAAGAGCTAACAACATCTGTTGTATTAGTCATACAACATCAACCGGTATTGAGAAACTTATTGCTCCTGAGTCACTAGAGTGGGCATGCATCCCCTCTTCTCTTGAAGTCCTAGGTCTCTACATACCTCTACATACCATGCTCCCCCAGATCTTTTCATCTTTTCTACACTATCTTTAAATATCTTATTTTGGGTTTAATCTGTTAAAACCTCATATGGCGCTTTAAGCACCACCTTAACATCTTTGAGGCTAACTACGCTATCTTCCTGTCGGAACTTTAAAATGTCTAGGAATTTAGCTATTTCTCTGCTTAGGGGTATCATTGTTGTGACCGTTGTACTCCTCCAACGTTCGCATTCATCTTAATTAATCTTTATCTCACTCTTAATGAAGAGTGTCTTTCTTAATTGATTTTTATCTCACTCTTAATGAAGAGTATTATTCTTAATTGATCTTAATATTCTCCCCCTCGAAATATGGCACGAACCTTATTGCCATAATTTTCAAGAACTATTTAGAAAAACTTGTGAACGAGGAGACACTTATAACTTACTTCATTCACATGATTATGTCATATAAATAAAGTTATTTCTTGATCCGTTTAGGAGTCCACTTTCCTTATTTCACTTCAAAAACTCAACGAGGTCTTTCATTAGCAGTACCCTTTTGCAAGTCACGCTTGCATCTTTTTTTATCTTTTGGTTAGTATTGACCATGACGATGCATTTTTATTGTGCCACGGTCAATACTAGGACAGCATAAGAGCTACCCAAATTTCTCTCGCTATGCGGGATACAAAACATGTGAATCATAATTAAACTTCTCCCGCCATGTAGGATAGACTACCATAAGTACTATGCCAAACTTCTCCCCATGCGGAATAAATCTATATACAAACACGCATGCTTAATCCAACGTTGGTAAAATTAGATATGCATGTTACTTATTGCAACTCTTATCATAAAACATTCACTTATACTTCATTTTCTAATTAAATCTTTCCGTTGGTTCTAATTTAATCAGCAAATTAGTAAACTAACAAAAAGCAATCCTGAACTGGCTTGACTCGAGCATTTTCCAATCACATAGCCCACCATTGCAGTCTGTTGGCATGCAGCCGAATGATCTCGGTTAAAATCAAAATATGCTAGGTGCTTCTGTATCAATTCTATATCATCATTGGACAGAAAATAGAATTAATGCATAAAACTCATAAATCAACTTGAAATACATATAACTACTCTTCAAAATTAAATTCTCCTGTTGGTTCGAATTTAATTAGAAGATAATAAACACTTCATCGTAGCGAAAATATGTTAATAAAATACATTCTATTAGTTCAGAAGCATTTCTTGGTCCTTATCTACTCTCTGAAAAATTAACCACGTTTGTGTAAAATTTATCAGAGATTTAAACCTCAAACTTGAGTTCATTACAATATCGTCATCATCAACGTTGGTCAGAAAATGACAATACCACAATCTGACTTAAATAAAACGGACTATTCCTCTAGTTTAAAATTTTCCGTTGGTTCTAATTTAATTAGAGGATAAACATGATCATAATTTAATAAATATAACTGCTCTTCAAATTAAATTCTTCCGTTGGTTTGAATTTAATTAGAAGATAATCAACATTAAACTTTGCAACAGAAACATGAAAAAATTCTTTATCTACTTTTCAGAAGCATTTTACTGTACTCATCTACTCTCTGAAAAAATTATCCCGTTGGTTCAAATTTTGACAGAGATTTAAACCTTCAAATTTGACTAAAATTCATCTAAAAATTGCTTCTAAAAATAATAAAACTAAATACTAGACTGCTACTATACATTTTGGCCCGAAGGCCCAGCTCGCGCAGCGGCCCACGGCCACTCCCGTGTGGCCCAGCGGCTCACTTGCGCGCTACGCGCTGCCTCGGCCCATCTCAGCATGGTGCTGGCCGCACAGGCCGCAACCTGAGCCTGGGCCTCACATTGCCCTTTGGGCCTCCCCCCCCCCCCCCCCCCCCCCGCAAGCCCAGCTAAGGTTGGGAGAATTCTCGGTCGTAGATCAAGATCGGACGTCCGAGCTTCATTTCCGGAGGAACAAAAACGGCGCACGGCCGGCTCCCCCCAAAACCCTAAGACCATTTCTTCTTTCTCCTTCTGCTTTTCTCGCGACCACAACCAGCCGTCGGTGATGCCAGACGACGGGACGAGCGCGAGGCGGAAAAGTTGGTGGCGCCGTCGTGGATCCCTTCGCTGGAGCTCGCGTGCGTCCGTCGCGCGGCTCTGTCGAATGGTCTCACGGCAGTGCCCTTAGGACGAAGTCCGCGCACGCACGGGGATGAGCAACGGCGCAGCTACTTTCTGTGCCAGCGGCGAGCTCGTGCGCGCGGCCGGGTTGTCTTCCCGCGGCGTCCAAAGGACGGTGGCGGTGGCGACCGGCGGCGCAGACATAGGTAAGTCCGCCGGTGCTCTTTTCTTTGCTAGGGTTAGGGTTTCTATTAGGGCCAATTCAATTCGTTCTATTTCTTGATTTCTTTTCACTTTTCTACCCCGATCTAGATATACACACTAGAAAAACCTGGCTCTGATATCATTGATGGATCTGAAAGTACTTCTAGGCATAAATCAGTGGGTAATTCTTCACTTAGATAGAAGACTTGGGTCGCTAAGCACAGTCACGGCCATGGCGTCGCCAACATGGTGGCCGCGAAGGCAGTAGAGGTAGCCGTCAACGCGCCCACCAGGTCGTCGAAGGTAGCAGCAGCACAAGCGCGGTGCTGTGGCGGCGGTGAAGGCGATAGAGCTTCCCGTCGCTTACAACGCCCCTCTCGATCGGTCTAGGGTTAGGAATTTCGGTAGGGCATTGGCGGCTACAGTGAACCTCATGTCTTGTGCCCCAGCCCCACCGTCCTTTTATGGCGCTGCGCGACGGGGGCCCATCAGCCAATAGAAAGGCTGAGCGCCCCCGATCAGGACGCGGATCAAAGGCCCAGGCAATTGGTGGAGATCAACCTAACAATTATTGGTCCATAAAATTTTGGTTTTCGGATGTTTGTTTTGATCAGGTCTTTTCTTTTGCAGGCCGTGATCAACTATGGTGCCTCATGGTATGCCCCTCTTGTCTCTTGCTTGTGTGGAGACGTTCATTTTTCTTTTCTTTTTTGAAATAAGCTGCATACATCATAGTTGTATATTCCTATGGCTCGGGTCTTAATCTGTAGGCTGCCTGATGGCTTGCATGCTAACATTTGTAAAGGACAAGATCATGGAAGTCTAAAATTCTGCTTACACTGATGAACATATCTGGTGATTCAATTTGCTTGTCCACTTGATTCTGCATGATCAATCAAACTCACTCCTCCTTATACGTAGGTGCCATGTTTGCAGCCAGATTCTTCCATCCTTCTGCAAGTCCAGTGATAAGTTCAAGAATCTTACTTTCATATATGCGGACATTGACGAGTGCCCTGAAACAACGCAAAACATTCGCTACACCCCAACCTTCCACTTCTACAGAGACGGAGAAAGGGTTGATGAGATGCTTGGCACAGGAGAAGAGAGGCTACATGATCGGCTATGGTTGCATTCTTGATTGATAGGCTTCCACTTCCGTTGTTTCATGAACCATTTATGCTGAATGCAATTTTATGTTTCCCCCCAAATTTCTATGTACCAACACAGTTCTGTTGTCAAACCCAGTGTTTCGGAGAACTTTTTGTCTACATTTGTTAGTCATGGATAATTTACTGAGTGCCTGGTATCCGTGAGACTGTGAGTGTGTTAGTTGGGGTGGAGGGTATTAATCAATGATTATTCCAATTTAAGATCATATAGTTCTAGTCCTATTCATTCAAAAGTTGAGTGGTGAATACAACATATAACAAAGTTGGGTCATCAGGTGTACTGCTTGATCGAACCAGAAGGCAGTAGCCATAAAAGGAAAAATGGCCACGGCTCAGTTTCGATGACCCTCATCTGGGACACGATGGAAAGTGTTTAAAAAGAGCACATAACTGTCATCCAATTGTCTATATGTACACCAGCTACATTGCTCTTCCAATTTGAGATTAAAGAAAGAGCATCCACCTACATACTTCTTAAATTAGTGATTACATCACAGATAAGTAAGCTATACACGATAGCCAGATTTCAGATGTGACATTACAAATGCCTTGTTCTGGCACAAAAAAGGGAGGAAATTACAGGATCTAGGATATTTCATCTAAATCTTCTTTATCCTAAAACAATTGGCAAATGTCCAATGCAAATTGTCCAGCACACACTAGCAGATGGTCCAACCAAATGAACACCTTCATCAGTTAAAGGCAGCCAGGCCCCTAGAGAAATCAGCAATCAGTGATCATGATGCAGCAACATTAGGCTTCAGAGATTTTTTCAGCTTCGAGGGGCCAGGTCTAGTTCGACTTCTGTTACGTTCTGCCTTAATGGATGCAATCACAGCATCTGCCCCAGGACCAAGGCCTTTCCTGCCAACTAATTTCACCCCCAGTTTTTCACAGAGGTAGTGCAACCTCATGTCATCGCCTCCTCTGACCTCCCTTAACTCCATAGCTTGCTGTCGTGATAGCAATGTGTAAACATAAAGCTGTTGTTGCTGGTTAAAGTGTGACTGGAGCTGCTGAAACAACAATTTGTTTGAGTGGTTCTGTTCCGTCTTTACCCCTTCAGTTGCATTTTTCTTCCGCGCCGCACCTAATTCCACCTTTAGAATAGCTGGGGATTTCGGATCAGAAGCTTTTCCTCCAAAAATAACAGAGAAGCTTCCAAACTCCAAATCTGGTTGCCTAAACAAGTCCGTTAATATAGCAGCACAAGCCTGTGTGTTTGTTGATGGACTTTTGTCTACTTTACTCTTTGCCGCTCGGGCATTGGCATGCAATGTGATGTTAGCAGCCTCCCGCAAACCACTGATAAAAGCACCATGCATTGTTGCTGGATAACGCCTCATGGTAGCCTCACCAGCAAAGAAAAGACGGCCATCACCAACACTTTCGGCTAATATGTCATAGTCATCTCCAGAGGCCCCCACAGCAACATGAGAGTATGAACCTAGACTGAACGAGTCAGTGCCCCATCTAGTGCAAACACTCTGTAGAGGGTCCGGCACCTCAATCCCTTGTGGTTCATAGATACCTGTGGACACAACAAAACCCTAAGCGTTTAATCAGGCATGTCCCTTATATGACATCAATGTCACTGTATATGCTTCAGAATTTATATGGAAGCGAATAGAATAAAAAATGTCTTAAAAGTAACTTGTGACTTCATCAGAGATTGAAATACTACCTTATGCAGAGTGTTACTCATAGACCAACGCAAACCTTTTTTTTTTTTTTTGTTGAAGGAGCACAATTTTGATTATAGAAATTACGCTCTCACCTCTTAGTATCTGGAGAACTGAGCTGACAGCATCAGTTGGTGGCGTGGTTTCAAAATTGTGGGCAGCTTCACCAGCAACCAAGGCCATCAACAATGGACCACCAGCCACTGTTGCATAGCTATAGAACAGAAAGAACTCCCCACGTCGCCTTGGATCTTCAACCAGATGCCCGAAGGTATCAAGGTCAGTACTCCAGAAAACATGTGCAAACAGCATCGATACCTTGTTCAACAATCCGAAGCCAAGCCTCTTGATACTATCAAGCTTCCTCTGTGGTAACTCAGGTAAAAACTTGATGCCTCCATTTTTCAGAACCCCAAGTGGAACTGTGCACAATGCCATGTCCCCTTCATACACCTGCCCTCCATTGACAACCACCTGCACCCCATCCCCTCCATACCTTATAGTGTGCACCGTCCTCTCGTAAACAATTGGTACATTCTCTGCCAGGGCCTGCACAAGTTTGCCATTGCCACCAGGCAAGAAGCAGTGATCCCCACCCATGTCATATGGATCATCCTGGTCCCAGAACGCAAGGCTTAGTCTAGACAGCAATCCTGCATTGGCATACTCAAGATTTGCCAGATGCCAATTGAACAAGTTCATCTCCTCCTGTGTAGCGACGCCCCCATCAGCCTGGCGCAATGTCTCTAGAGCTGCCCCAAGTGAAACATCCACTGCCACCTCCCCCATGGATGCCCGCAGGTTGCTTGACTTGTCAAGAAGCTTGTTAAATGTAATCTCCACTTTCTTATCCACCTCTGGATCAACAGGTGATCCATCCGGTCGGTAGAGTGGACACTTGTCTCTAATTTTGTGCATTGGCAAGCCGAGTTGCTTCGCCACAATTCCTAGTGGGTTCCCAAATGTCCCGGTAAGCACGCTGCCGCCAAGGTCAGCAGCAGCCGAGCGCCCACCGCCTTCCATCTTCTTCGTGTACACACGGCCACCGCACCTTTTGCGACCTTCCAGGACGATCACTTTGAACCCGAACGCCACCAGCTGCCGTGCAGCAGCTAGCCCAGCAAGGCCAGCGCCTACCACGATGACGGTGGTGGGTCTCGTGGGCTCCTTGGGTATTCGCTCCTTGATGGCTGGGGCGACGCCGAAATTGACGTAGCTATTTGAGACGAGGAAGGAGTAGGCGGCGGTGAGGAGGTGCTCGCAGTGGGGAGGGATGAGCGTCGCGAAGGGCTCCTTGGCAAGCCAGGAATTGTAGGTCTCGCGCCACCGGCAGAGGAGGTGGTTGCGGATGAGGATGTAATTGACCTGCTCGATGCCGCCCACGTCGGAGACAACGCCCGCCTCGATCTCCTCGTCAGTGAGCGAGTCCGCTGGGAAGCCAGCGGTGAGAGCGGTGACGGCCTCCGCGGTCGGCTCCCGGTTGATCACTATGATATCGTCGGCGGCGGAGGCGGGGGGAGGTGGCTGGGAGGGAGCCACGGGAGAGGGGGCGGGGGCGGCGGGGGACCCGGAGGGTACTTTGCGGCGGAATCCGGTGCGCTTGCGCTTGTTGGGGAAGGCGGGATTGGGGAGGACAAGGGTGGGGTTCGGTGATGGGGTGGAGCTAGGATCTGGGGCAAGGGAGGAGACGAAGGGGAGGGGGGCGTAAGGTGGCGCCTGCTCGGACATGTTCGCCGGCAGCGAGGGGCTGGGGCGGCGGCGGCAGTGGCACCTGCTCGATGAATCGGAGATTTAGACGGGGCCGCCGTGTAGGTGCAGGCGAAGAGCATGGGGGCATGGGGGTAAAACGTAAAAAGAGTCTTTTCTGCCTTCAGTCTACGGATACGTAAATTGTCAGTTACGCCTTCTAATGGAGTCTACAGAAATCACAAGTCACAAACATCCAAGGAGGTTCAAAAGAGATAAGAGTGTACATTCACTTTCATTCAAGCCCCAACTTCCTGCTAGCACATAATTCAACAGAAACTAGTACAGACTACAGACGAGTTCAAGGAAGTTTCAACAACTGATCTAGCGAACAACATATCCATGCATGATTGCAGAAAGAGTAGTTCTTGTATCAATTGCTTTGGCAAGCAAATCTGAAGAAAGAGTAGTTCTTGTATCAATTGCTTTGACAACATATCCATACACATTGCTCACCATCGAATGGCCCTTCTCCAGTCCAAAGAACAAATCAACGTGCAAGTGACTCTGGCATGTTGAATTGGCCAGGGCAGACTACAAGTCTACAAGTAATACTGACAGCAGTACGCTCAACGACTACATTGCGGCAATACTCTTGTTGACAGAAGCATGGGCCATCCTCAACATTGTAACTTCGCTACTGTTTGTGCGGGGTGGTTTGACATGATTCCGTAAACTATGTCTGGACAAGAAGGGATCCATGAAGACACCAAAGAACGAGATAAGTGGATCTGCGCGTGCACTGTCAATGGAAAGCTTCAGGTACTGAGATTCAATGACTGGAAACAGTAGGAGCCTCTTGTACCCGATTGTTGTGCCTTCCAGAACTGTTTGCCACAGTTCATCTATGAGGATAGCCACATGAAACTCAATAACACGCTGCCCCAGTTGTATAGGCTCCTGGAGCTGGAGCATGTTGAAGGAAGTAGATTGCCCAAGGTCGAAGAGCATTTCCCAGCAGGTTTGCCCTTCCTGCGGAGCCCAGTAGGAGTATATGCCATCTTCAAGCACTTTGGATGGTGCAAACTGCAGATTATCTTGCCCACCACGCACACTATTTGCTGTGACAGTGGCATTAGCAGCAAAGTTTTGAGAGAAAATTGCACGCCGAATCTCAGTGAATTCCTGAAGGACTTGTATGTCTTCATTGGCAATGAGGCCAGATGAATTGGGAGGGACATTCAAAATGAGGAGACAGTTTCGACCAACTGATTTGTAGTATATGTCAAGCAGAGTTGTCGCATTTTTTGGTTTCTCTGAGGCATGCCAGAACCAACCTGGTCTGATGGAAACATCACATTCTGCAGGAACCCAGTCTTGCCCAAAAGGATCCCCACTGCGCGAGTATCTGGCAATAACGTTAGTATTTTTTAGTCAGTTTTTTTTTTTTTTTTTTTTGAAAAGAAGCCGGTAGGTTAAACTACCGGCTATGTATTAATAAAGGAGTAAACACATAAATATAAAACCAACAAGTACACATACACCACCACCACCCACCCGCACGACGAAAGCAACAAATGAAAAAACAACTACAACGAAAGCCACCAGCGAAACCACAACCGCAACGGCAAACAAGAGCTGCCCTGCCCGCCACAGCAACAACCACCAGGGGGGTTCAACGACGAGACATAAAAGCAGTGTGTTCATCAATAGCAAACAACCTGTACTGTATCATATAAATTCTATCGAATGTCTCTCTTTCATCAAACATCACTCAATGCTGAATCTTGAAGTTCATTGAGTTACCATATGAGATGTCACTGACATCGATTCTGGAAATATGCACACTAACTATAGGTTGTCACATGTAAATTTGTCATGGCCAATGTTGTCATACAGAACTATACTAAGTTACTAACAAAGGTTAACTAGAGTTTCAGCGAATTCTAAAATTCTATGACTAAATAAGTCTATACTCCTATAACCCATTAGCCTCTGTTCATTCTCTGATGCAGTGCAACATCCAAACATCAAATCAGCGAGTCTACTTTCGATTTCAGAACTATTTTGTTACAGGATCATACTGGATTTTTAACTTGGTACAGACATTGCATTAGACACTTTCTGACACACAGCCACCTCTAAGTAATGCTGTACACACTAAACAAGTAACAACGGTCCAAATGCATAATGTACCATTCTTATCTTCAAATAGAAGAAAACTACAATGTTTATCTACTCATAATATTGTGGTTATCTAATTTTGCAAGGATATGCTCAGATAAGTCATCATTTACAATCAGAAAAGATAGTACCATGCTTCAAATTTAGTAACTTTGGAGTGGGTTCAAAGCAACAACTGAATAGCTGTCTAACTGTCTTGCTCCAAATAAATATGTAGTCATAACTGAAATATTCACTGTGTCGAACTAAAAGGCTATGTCTTTCAAACACATAAATATTGTCACCAGTGGATGAGAACATCATATTTTTAAATAAAAGAATAGCTAGCTAGAGTTCTCATCCATGCTAGAATCTTGATAGAGGTAAATAGTATAGCTTGTGTGATACTAAGCTGAGAAACGGCAAGACAAAACTAATCGCCATTGCATTACTTACTCAGCAATGGTATGCCCAATTGTCACGGAGCTCTTGTTGAAGGGAGACCAGCAAGTATAGCCTGCGACTCCTGCCTCATCTCCCACCCATCTTGTGTCTGGTCCAGCATCTGAGAAGATAACTACCCTTTGTTGTAGCTGATGTATAAGTGAAAACCAGGCATCAAACATATAATTCATCTTCTTGGCATCACCCTTTGCACCATCTAGCCAAACTTCCTCTACATCTCCATACCTGCATATTTGAAAGCAGAGTCTTTAGATTATCCTAAATACAGAAAATAAATAACTGAGTGTGCACTATGATGAGTCATGAGTATAAAGTATATGAATGAATGCTGCAATGTACTATTTTTTTTCAATATCTCTAAGAATGCAAAGTAATGCATGCAGTAAACCGCTAATCAAGATGGATTAGCCACAAGAAAAGACAAAGTTTTTCTTAGCATCCGGCACCACAGTTAATCACTGCTGGCTTCCAAATCGAAGATGTCATCAAGGAAGTTCAGCTGTTACTGAAAATTTCCGCAACTGAAGAAGGCTGACTTTTTTTAGTTTCCAGTTACATAACCACATCAAGATAAACCTTCACATCATCTGGATCGCAAAATTCAGAACTTCGCCTGCAAAAGCTTCAATGACAATCATAAAAGCAACCATCAGCAAACCTGGTCAGAAGTTCCGTCATCTGTCCCAAGTAATGCTCGTTGTACGCGATGGTGTCCCCGTACACCGGCTCGTGGCGGTCCCACGGCGAGAGGTAAAGCCCCATCCCGATCCCCTCCGCGCGCGCGGCTGCGGCGAGCTCGGCGACGACGTCCCCAGCCCCGCCCCGCCACGGCGAGGCGGCCACCGAGTAGTTGGTCAGTGCCGACGGCCAGAGGCAGAAACCGTCGTGGTGCTTGGCGGTGAGCACGACGCGGCCGAACCCTCCCTGCGCCGCGACGCGCGCCCACTGGCCCGCGTCGAGTGCCGAGGGAGCGAACACGGAGGGGTTGGCGCGGCCGGTGCCCCACTCGGAGTCCGTGAAGGTATTGGGCCCGAAGTGGAGGAAGAGCGCCATCTCGGAGAGCTGCCACCGGAGCTGCGCGTAGGACGGGACGGGCAGGACCGGGAGAGGCGGCGGCGTCGCGGCCGAGGAGGCGGTGGCTCCATCGGCGCAGAGGAGTAGGTGGGCGAGCAGCAGGGGAAGAAGTGCTGCCATTTTCGTCAGAAAGGGGCGTGCAGCGTGACTTTCAGAGTCAACTGCTTTTTCTGTCACGGGATTGGAAAAGAAGACGGCAAAGACGCTTATGGCGTACTATGAATGAATTCATCAAAATGAAACAAGAGATAAACGGGTTTTGAAAGGAAAATTATGAATGAATTTATTAAAATCAAATAAGAGAAAATCGGTTTTGAGAGAGGAATAGGCTAAATAGGCTATCGTTTCCTTTTATTTTTGAAGTGCTTAAAATCTTGGGGACAAAAGGGAAAAGGAAAAAGTCTACTTAACCCCCACCTTTCATACTTGGTCTACTTCACCCCCACTATCAAACCGTCTGTTTTACCCCCTGAACTTTCTAAAACCGTCTATTTTACTCCCTGGGCGGTTTTCAACGGCGGTTTTGCTACAGTAACAGCGGGTCTGCTACAGCAAAGGTGTGTTTGCTACCGTGTCGGTGGTTTTGAATTTTCTTTTTTTTTTATTTATTTTCGATGAATTTTTAAAAAATCATAGTAAATCATAGAAAAATCATAAAATAAAAAATCTAATTTTATTGGACTCCACATGAGTATATCTACACAGTGAATATATAATATGGTATGCTTTAGTACAAATTTTTTTTGTAGCTTTAGATTAATTGAAAAATCCAATTTTATCTGTAATTAATTAGAATTTATCTATAACTAAGTTATACATAGTCTAATGAGTACGAAATTTTTACTATAGTTCAAACATACAATAATTAGCGTACCATAAAAATTTCACCACAATTGAACCATAGAAACTGCAGCTATGAATTATTCCAATTAATTACAGACAAAATTAGATTTTCCAATTAATCTAAGGCTACGGTAAAAATTTTGTACTAAAGCATACCGTATTATATATTCACTATGTAGATCTACTCATGTGGAATCCAACAAAATTAGATTTTTTTATTTTATGATTTTTCTATGATTTACTGTGATTTTTCAAAGATTCACCGAAAAAAGGAAATTCAAACCATCATTACTGTAGCAAACCGCTGTCAAAATCCGCCGGGGTGTAAAATAGACGGTTTTGAAAAATTTAGGGGGTAAAACAGACGGTTTCATAGTTGGGGGTAAAGTAGACCATGTATGAAAGATGGGGGTTAAGTAGACTTTTTCCAAAGAGAAAACATAAAGGCCTATTTGGTTGACTAAATATAACCTAGTCTAACTCCTGACATACAGTTGTTTGATTGCATATATGTATTGTTTCTTAGGTCTGGCCTTGCGTGTATCTCGCGTCCACAGCTTGGCTCGTGGGAAACAGATTTAGGGTGCCTTGGCTCGCGCAAACAACATGGGCTTACACGAGAGAGGGCGGCAATGTGCGCTGCCACAGATTAAGGGTATGTTAGTTCACAACTAAACTTTAGTTATCTAAACTTTAGGTGTAGACATTCAACACATGTGAAACTAAAAAGCGTTGTTTCAAACCAGGCAATAGCAAGCTATAGAGGGCTAAATGAGCTAAATTCAACGTGAGTACAAATAGCGATATACTGTATAAAATAGACATAACGGACTATAGAGGCAACTATAGCCTGCTATTTGTTACCTTGACTAAAAGTAAACTAATTTTATGTTTCTAACTCAACTAGCCACTGGTCTATTAATGTGAACAAAAGATGACTATAAGTACATGTACGAAGAATCTTTTTATTTTTAGTTTACTTTTAATTCATATTTCTAAATATACTCTCTCTGGGAGACTGAGCTTCGGCTCGGCTGGTAAGGCGCCGTGGCTTAAGGCCTCAGCCTGCCGACCGGAGTTCGAGCTCCGGTGGGGGCAGAATTTCCGGTACCTACCTAAAAAAAATTCCCTCGCTGTGCATGTGAATCTGGTGACTGCGTTAGCTGCGGTGCGCCTCTGGTGCCGTCGGCCTGATGATCTGTCTCGGTTCACTTGGTCCTTCGGGGTATGTGCCAGGGTTCGGGGGTTTTCTCGACCGGGGTCATACGGTCCCTTCCTATGACAATGCCGTGAGGATGGTTCTTCCCTCACCGGTCGAGTTTTTTTTAAATATACTCTCTCTGTCTCTTAATAAATAGATTCCTAGAGTTGTCTTAAGTAAAAATAAATAAATTTTGACCGGGTTTATAGAAAACGCCATCAATATTTATGGCATCAAATTAGTATCATTAGATATATCATAGAATATATTTTCATAATATGCCTATTTTTTGTCATAGATGTTGTTACTCTTTACTATAAAGTAGGTCCAACTCAGGATAGTTTTGACTTGCACGAATTCTATAAATTGATTTATTTAAGGACAGAAAAAGTACTAAACTAAAAATGATATACCTAAATTTTAGTATAACTAAATTATAAGTTTTATTAGGTGATCCGAAAAGAGCTAAGACAATAAAAAACCGAGATCATGCCAACCAACCAATGTCTTGCAAGCAGCATGGGACTCGCCACGCCCAAAGCTGTGGTGACTGGTGAGTGGTGGCAATCAGTTTAAACCGAAACTTCGTTTTGGTTTATTCGGTTTTTTTAAATTTCGGTTTTCAAGAAACAAGAACCGTTCGGTTTATCAAAGAGTCCAAAACCGAAGATTTCAGCCTCGGTTCTTTACTTCGGTTTTCGGTTTAAAACCGATAGAACCGAGGTCTCCCTCGACTCTGGCTTCATCGAGCCTAGCAGATACGTGCGATGCGCCACGCCGCGCCGTCTCCACACAGATGCGCCGCGCCCCACCTCCCAGTCGCACTGCTCCACCCCGTGTGGTAGTGAACCTCTCCAAAGCTCCCTCCTTGAGTTACCCACCAAACATGCACATTTGTGAACTATCTGCAGGGATAACTTTGATGCCTTACCTTTTGTTACAGGGCCATGGCACGGGGCCTTCTGGGTTGGCACTTGCATTACAGAATGACAGGCAATCAAGTAATTTGGTGCACTCCTTCATTTGCCTTGTTTGCATTTCAGCATTTGATTAAGTAATGCTCATTGTTTATCTTTCAGGACCTGAGGAAACAAGGACTAGTGGTTGGTCATCAATGGATCGGCGTCGTGCCCCACTACCTATTGAGGCTTGTAAGAACTTGTATGTAAACTTGTCCAATAGACGAAGTTGAACTAGGTCCAGGTTTGTAATGTATGAACTGTTGGTTGTAATGAACCGCCGTTTCATTTGGTACTAATTAATTGGTTGTAGAACGCTAAGTATGAACTGTTATTTGGTAATGTGGCAGTGGTTGCATTCCCGCCAGATTTTGAATGGAAATGGACTCTGGGACACAGTTTGAATTGCATTAAATGATGAGTTTGAATTTGAACGTTGTGATGCTGGGCTGCTGGTTGGCTGCTGGAGCTGGCTGATTTAGGTTCCTGTAGAAACAGCCAGCTTCAGCCGGAAGTATCTCAGCCGACCTGTGCTGGTTGCTTTATGTCTCTGTGTGGGGGTATGGTCCCCGATATCTACAAGACAAGACATGGGCCGCACCATCAGAAGTGACCCGGCCCACAAGATCAAGGCGTGCACGTCGCTGCTCGGCGTGCACCGCAAGACATTGTATAGTACCAAATAGGATACTTTTCTTGTAACCCTGCCCCTCCTGACTATATAAGGAGAGGCAGGGGTCCCCTAGTGGACAAGATTTATCTACTACATCTCAATACAATACACCAAAGACACAGGACGTAGGGTATTACGTTGATCAGACGGCCCGAACCTGTCTAAATTGCTGTCTCTGCGCCTTGTGTCACCATCCGGTTTCTGATTACGCGCACCCCCACCGACAAATCTACCATCGCGGGACACCCCTCGGTGGACTGCCGAGCATATTCTGTCGATAGTTGGCGCGCCAGATAGGGATATGCGCTTGATCCATGGCGAGCCAGATGGACCTCAAATCAACAGCGCGTTCTCGTCATCAATCTCGTGGAGATCCATGCCGGTCCACGACGACGATTCATCGCTGCTACACCAGCCCCTGCGACAGCAGATCCGATCTTGGAACCACCTCCGAGGTCGCCTTCACGAACAACTCACCGCTCTCCAGGTGCTCGCCATCAACGCCGACCAGATAACGCCATACGTCGTTGACCAGACTTTCTGTCTAAAGCTAAGTCACGTTTTAATATTTTTTCTAAATATTCTCCAATCTTCGTTAATTACCATGATGTTTCTCCGAGCTGTTTTCTCCATGTTTGCTCTTCAAATGATTTTTTGAACCCGCGAATAGTCATGTTGATGCTCGGACGTCTCTAGAGACAGCCCTGTATCTGGCTCCTCCCTACACGTGCACGAGCGTCTGCCCTCTGCGTTATGGGTGGTCAGCAGCGGCTCCTTAGCGACGCCTATTCCTCCTACACGTGCACGGGCTCCGCGCTCGACGTTATGCTTAATGGACTAGTTAGGGCTGGAGACTCAGCTACACACTAACTGTTCGGGCGGTTTATATTAAACATAAATATATTTTCACACCAACTGATCGCCAAGCTACATACGCTATTTTTTCTCTAGAGTTCATTTATTTTTACATCATGTACTACCTGTTCTATATGTTTGTATTGCAGGATCATCGTCCAGGTAATCGGACCACCTGGTGCTCGGACTTCTCCACCGATCAACTGATCGGACCGCTAGGTTCATGGACTTCGTCACCGACTAGTTGATCGGACTGTTCGCTGGTCGCTTCTACTCAATGCTCACTTCGCCGCCGACCAGTTGACCAGACTGTTCGTCGCTCGTGCTTCATCGCCAGCTACGCCGGTTACTCCTCAGCGCTCGGATTCTTCATGCTCGAGGACTAAGTGGGCACGCTTCACCGCACAAATGTTGCCAGCTACGCCGGGGACTCCTCGGTGCTTGGACATCGCCAGCTACGCCGGCGACTCCTCGGTGCTCGGACATCGGCAGCTACGCCGGGGACTCCTCGGTGCTCGATCATCGCCGCCTATGCCGGGGACTCCTCGCACATCGATGCTTAGTCATCGCCAGCGACGCCGGGGACTCCTCGGTGCTCGGTCATCGCCAGCGACGCCCGGGACTCCTCGCTCCTCGGTGCTCGGTCATCGCCAGCGACGCTGGGGACTCCTTGCTCCTCGGTGGGACGCCAAGGACTCCTCGCTCATCGGTGCTCGGTCATCGCCAGCGACGCCAGGGACTCCTCGCTCATCGATGCTCGGTCATCGCCAGCGACACCAGGGACTCCTCGCTCCTCGGTGCTCGGACATCGCCGCCTACACCGGGGACTCCTTGCTCCTCGGTGCTCGATCATCGCCAGCGACACCGGGGACTCCTCGCTCCTCGGTGCTCGGTCATCACCAACGACGCCGGGGACTCCTCGCTCCTCGGTGCTCGGTCATCGCCAGCGATGTCGGGGACTCCTCACTCCTCGGTGCTCGGTCATCGCCAGTGACGTCGAGGACTCCTCGCCCCTCGGTGCTCAGTCATCGCCAACGACATCAGGGACTCCTCGCTCCTCGATGCTCGGTCATCGCCAGCGACACCGGGGACTCCTCGCTCCTCGGCGGGACGCCGGGGACTCTGAAAGGTCCTAATGGCTAGAGGGGGGGTGAATAGCCTAATAAAAAATTCTACAACAACACTTAACAAAAGGTTAGACGATTATGAGGTGAAGCGAGTGTTGCGCTAGCCTACTCAAAATGCAAGCCACCTACCACAATTCTAGTTTAGATAATGTTTATCCACACAATAGCAAAGACACCACCCTATGTTAGTGTGCTCTCAAAGACTAACTAAAGAGCCACACCAACCAAGCAAACAAGCTCTCACAACTAGTTACACTAAAGAGCTTGACAACTAGTTTGCGGTAAAGTAAAAAGAGTGATCAAGAAGGTTATACCGTCGTGTAGAGGAAGGAACCAATCAATCACAAGGATGAATAACAATGAAGACCAATCACCTCAGAATCAATGATGAGCACAATGATTTTTACTGAGGTTCACTTGCTTGCCGGCAAGCTAGTCCTCGTTGTGGCGATTCACTCACTTGGAGGTTCATGCGCTAATTGGCTTCACATGCCAAACCCTCAATAGGGTGCCGCACAACCAACACAAGATGAGGATCACACAAGACACGAGCAATCCACTAGAGTACCTTTTGGCGCTCCGTCGGAGAAATGTCAAGAACCCCTCACAATCACCACGATCGGAGCCGGAGACAATCCCACCCTCTGCTCAACGATCCTCGCTGCTCTAAGCCATCTAGGTGGCGGCAACCACTAAGAGTAACAAGCGAAATCCACAGTGAAACACGAACACCAAGTGCCTCTAGATGCAAACACTCAAGCAATACACTTGGATCACTCCCAATCTCACTATGATGATGAATCAATGATGGAGATGAGTGGGAGGGCTTTGGCTAAGCTCACAAGGTTGCTATGTCAATGAAAATGGCCAAAGATAGTGAGCTACAGTCGGTCATGGGGCTTAAATAGAAGCCCCCATGGAATAGAGCCGTTATACCCCTTCACTGGGCAAAACGCGCTCTGACCGGACGCTCCGGTCATACTGACCGGACCCTAGACTTAGCGTCCGGTCCACTGATCTTTGCCACGTGTCACTTTGAGTTAAAACAGGATAGTCAGATCTCAACGGCTAAGTGCCGACCGGACGCTCCGGTATTACTGACCAGACCCTGGAGCCTCAACGTCCGGTCGAGTACAGTAAGGGTCCAAATCCGTTTTTCCTCGACCGGACGCGTCCGGTCCACCTCGACTGGACACGGCCCAGCGTCCGGTGGTATACCCTAGCTACTGTACCACCAGGTCAGCATGACCGGACGCAGGCAGTCAGCGTACGGTGCATTCAGATCCAGCGTCCGGTCACTTGGCCGACGCTGGCATCTCCTCTTTCTTCTTCACCCTTGCTCAAATGTGCTAACCACCAAGTGTATCAGCTTGTGCACATGTGTTAGCATATTTTCACAAACATTTTCAAGGGTGTTAGCATTCCACTAGATCCTAAATGCATATGCAATGAGTTAGAGCATCTAGTGGTACTTTGATAACCGTATTCCGATACGAGTTTCACCCCTCTTAATAGTACGGCTATCTAACCTAAATGTGATCACACTCTCTAAGTGTCTTGATCACCAAAATAAAATATCTCTTACAAGTTATACCTTTGCCTTGAGCTTTTTGTTTTTCTCTTTCTTCTTTTCAAGTTTAAGCCCTTGATCATCGCCATGCCATCACCATTGTCATGTTATGATCTTCATTAGCTTCTCCACTTGAAGTGTGCTACCTATCTCATGATTACTTGATAAACTAGGTTAGTACTTAGGGTTTCATCAATTCACCAAAATCAAACTAGAGCTTTCAATCTCTCCCTTTTTGGTAATTGATGACAACCCTTATACAAAGATATGAAATAAAAGTCAATTGAATCCATGTTGCTTGCCCAAGCATATTTACCATGTGTAAAAGGATATGGACAAGTTTCATGAATCCCAAGTGGTAGCAATTGCTCCCCCTACATATGTGCTAAGAGTTTGGATTGTAGCTTGCACATATGCTTAGATAGGAAATATAGGAGTCAATGACTACCACATGATGCTAAGGTATAAAAGATGGACCTTTGAAGCGTGATACCAATCGGAGTGCACCAATATATTATCCTTAGCACCATGGTTAGCTCAATACTACTTAGAAAAATTTGGAAGTGAAATCGCTAGATATCCTAAACATGCTAGTTTGCATTTCATCATTCAAACCTACAACTAGCATACATCACACAAACATGGACATTTTAAATTTAGAACTTATGCTATGCAAGCAAACATATGAAATACACATTCAAATGCACCATACAAGTTCATGAGCTTGCTCCCCCTATTTGTGTGCTCAAAATTTTAGGTGATCCTTTTCCTTTGTCATATCTCTCCTCCTATGTCATATATCAAGATATCTTTGTGTTTCTCTCCCTTTATGATATTTCTCACTATTTCTACTACTATCTTTGTTTCTCTCCCCCTTTATCATCAATGACCACAAAGGTTCTAAATATAGATAGTATTACTTGTAGGGTTAAGATTATCAATGTCAATCAATGGGGTGAGGATCATTTTCCCAAATTTGGTCTAGTCTAGATCATTTACCAAAGATATTTAACTCGGTTTGATCCAAGGACAAGCTTCTTCACACCTTCAAATAAGGGTTATCTTGTACCATGTTGAGTTAAACACTTATAGTTCATTTTCTAGATTAAACACTTGGTTTACAAGCCCACAAATATGTTATATGCTATCACTAGATCAAGTCAAGCATAGAAGCAATAGTGATACCATATAGACATCAAAATCATTTGATTTTCATGAATGAGCCTAATAAAATAGAACCACTTGAGAGGTCCTAATGAAATTAAAAAAATGTGACTAGATGCACTAATCATGTCCTTAGCAAAGATGTATGTCATGCCAATCAACTTTTACCTTGGATTGCTCGAATGAGAGGCATGTCATATGAGTGGGGGTGCATCAACACATATTTGAGAAATCCAATATGTTCAACTCATTCCTTAGCTTGCAAAACCTTTTCTTATCCAATGACTTGGTGAATATATCGGCAAGTTGATCTTCGGTGCCTACACTCTCAATGCAAATGTCCCCTTTTTGTTGGTGATCTCTTATGAAATGGTGGCAGACATCAATGTGCTTTGTTCTTGCATGTTGAACCAGATTGTTGGTCAACTTGATTGCACTCTCATTGTCACATAGCAATGGTACTTTCTTGAACTTGATTCTAAAGTCACTTAAAGTGGCCTTCATCCAAAGTATTTGTGCACAACAACTACCGACGGATATGTATTCGGCTTCGGCGGTTGATAATGCAAC
The DNA here is from genome assembly GCF_019320115.1 of Miscanthus floridulus. Lineage (NCBI taxonomy): Eukaryota > Viridiplantae > Streptophyta > Magnoliopsida > Poales > Poaceae > Miscanthus > Miscanthus floridulus. Next base: position 71,604,653 of record NC_089590.1, on the reverse strand, counting down.
ACTATTTTGCTTCTTTGATGACTATGAAACAAGTGATCTTCCCAACAATTAACATATGCCTGATGTGCTTTTTCTTTCAACCTTACATCCCGCATAATCCAAGTCAGAGTAACCAACTAGCTCAAACTTTGCTCCTTTGAGATACCACAAGCTAATATTTGGTGTATGCTTCAAGTACCTCGATATTCTCTTTGTAGCCTTCAAATGACTTTCTCTTGGTGAGGCTTGAAATCTTGCACACATGCATACACTAAACATGACATCCGGCCTTGATGTGGTCACATAGAGTAGGCTTCCAATCATAGACCGATACAACTTTTGATCCACCATATTTCTACTTGCATCACTATCCAAGTTGCCATTGGTTCCTATTGGTGTGCTAATGACTTTACTATTACTCATGCCAAACTTCTTAATCATGTCCTTGATATACTTGCCTTAGACTTACAAATGTACCATTCTTCAATTGCTTGATTTGAAGACCAAGGAAGTAACTTAACTCTCCAATCATGGACATCTCAAACTCATTAGCCATCATCTTTCCAAACTCATCACAAAAATCTTGATTTGTTGATCCAAATATGATGTCATCAACATAGATTTGCAACACAAATAAGTCTTTTCCAATCTTCTTGATGAAAAGAGTGGTATCAACCTTGCCCATTGTAAACCCTTTAGAGAGGAAGAAGTCCCTCAATCTCTCATACCATGCTCTAGGTGCTTGCTTCAAGCCATACAATGCCTTCTTTAACTTGTATACATGGTTGGGTTTCTTATCATCTTCAAAACTAGGAGATTGCTCAACATATACTTCTTCATTGATATAACCATTGAGAAATGCACTCTTAACATCCATTTGATATAGCTTGATGTTATGAGCACAAGCATAGGCTAGCAAGATTCTTATTGCTTCCAATCTAGCAACCGGGATATATGTTTCTCCAAAGTCAAGACCTTCAACTTGTGTATATCCTTGTGCTACCAATCTTGCTTTGTTCCTTACTACTATCCCATCTTGATCTTGCTTGTTTCTAAAGACCCATTTGGTTCCAATCACATTGTGTCCCTTTGGTCTTTCTACCAACTCTCATACTTGATTTCTTGTGAAGTTATTCAATTCTTCATGCATAGCATTCACCCAATCAACATCCTTCAAAGCTTTATCTATCTTATTTGGTTTAATGGATGACACAGATGAGAAGTGTTCACAAAATGATGCCAATCTTGATCTTGTTTGTACACCTCTTGAAATATCTTCAATTATAGTGTCTAAAAGATGATCTCTTGCAACATTGGTTGGTTGGAGGATTGGAACTTGATTGCTTGCACTTGCTTGATCATTGGGTTGAGATGATGTACTAGCTACTTGATCTTGTTCATTGTCATGAGATCCACTTGTATTAACTTGATTTGTATCATCTTATACATTTGAGTTAGAGAGCACTTGCACTTCATCATCTTCATCATCATTCACTTGCCTAGGCCTTAATTCACCAACATCTATGTTCTTCATGGCATTTGAAAGTTGAATGCCTCTAACATCTTCTAAGTTCTCATTCTCTACTTGTGAACCCTTGGTTTCATCAAATTTAACATCATAAACTTCCTCAAGAGTACCACTATCTAAATTCCAAACTCTATATGCTTTGCTTATAGTGGAATAACCAAGTAAGAATCATTCATCACATTTCTTATCAAACTTGCCCAATCTAGTGCCTTTCTTCAAGATATAGCATTTGCAACTAAAGACCCAAAAATATGCAATGTTGGGCTTTCTACCATTTAAGAGCTCATATGGTGTCTTCTCTTTCAATCGGTGACAATAGAGGCGGTTGCTATAATAGCAAGCCGTGTTGATAGCTTCGGCCCAAAAAGATTGACTCACATTGTACTCACTAAGCATAGACCTTGCCATATCAATGAGTGTTCTATTCTTTCTCTCAACAAGGCCATTTGATTGAGGTGTGTACTTGGCCGAGAATTGATGTCTAATTCCAAATTCATCACATAACTCATTAATTCTAGTGTTCTTGAACTCGCTACTATTATCACTTCTAACTCTCTTGATGGTTGTTTCAAACTCATTGTGAATGCCTTTGACAAATGATTTGAATGTTGCAAATACATCACTTTTGTCCACTAGAAAGAATACCCATGTGTATCTAGTGTAGTCATCCACTATCACAAATCCATATTTGTTACCACCAATACTAGTGTATTGTGTTGGCCTAATAAATCCATGTGCAATAACTCAAATGCTTTACTAGTACTCATCATGCTTTTCTTAGGATGGGTGTTTCCAACTTGTTTGCCGGCTTAACAAGAGCTACAAAGTTTATCTTTTTCAAACACAACATCTTTCAAGCCTTTAACTAAGCCATGCTTGACCAATCTATTTAATTGTTTCATTCCAATATGACCAAGCCTTCTATGTCATAACCAACCCATGCTAGACTTAGTGAACAAGCATGTATATAATTTAGCTTCACTAGCATTAAAATCAACCAAGTATAGATTTTCATATCTAAAACCTTTGAAGATCAAGTTAGAGCCATCTACACTTATGATCTCTACATCATCTATTCCAAATATGCATTTAAATCCAAGATCACATAATTGAGCCACGGATAGCAAATTGAAATTCAAGCTTTCTACTAGCAACACATTTGATATGCTCATGTCACTGGATATTGCAATCTTATTAAGCCCTTTGACCTTGCCTTTGCCATTGTCACTAAATGTGATACTCTCATAACCATCATTCCCATTGATGTTGATTGAGTTGAACATTCTTGCATCACCGGTCATGTGTTGAGTGCACCCACTATCAAGAACCCAATGCCTTCCTCTGGCTTTGTAATTGACCTACAAAAGAAGATCAATTTCTTTTAGGTACCCAAACTTACTTGGGTCCTTAAAGGTTAGTTACTAAGCTCTTTGGAACCCAAATGACTTTCTTCTTTGAGTCTATCCATGGTTTATCAATGAACTTAGCCTTCACACCATTTGTACCCTTAGTAAGCATATAGCATGAATCAAGCTTAATGGAGGATACATTAGCATTTTTACTCTTATTTTTGCATTCTTGCTCTTTGTGACCCACTTGCTTGCAACTAGTGTAAAATTAACCATTGTTCTTCACAAAACTAGTCTTGTGAGAAGCAAAGGCCGCCTTACCTTTCTTGGGGGTATAGCCCAATCCCTCTTTGTAGGGAGAAGCTTTTTGGCTATCCAAGCACATAAGCAAGCGGTCCTCACCACCATAAGCCTTAGCTAAGGTGTGAGTGAGCTTAGTGACCTCCTTCTTGAGGTTCTCATTCTCAAACACTAGTGAGGCATCACAAGTGAGACCATCACTACTAGATGATGTAGAAGTGGAAGTACTACAAGAAGGGTTAGTGGGAGCAATAATGATAGGCATAGATAATGATTAATCAATTATATCACAAGTTAAACCTACATCACAAGTTTCAACATACTTTTTTTATCTTGTTCATTAAGCAAGGTGGAATGAGCCTTTTCAAGCCTTTTGTGAGTCTTGCTAAGCTTCTCATGGGCTTCCTCTAGCTTCTCATGAGTCGTTTTGAGCTCATCAATGGCTTGCTTAAGGGCTTTTACCTCCTTATTCAAGCTCTTGAATTCCCTTCTCTTAATATCAAAGTGTTCTTTAGTATCTTCTAGCATGTCAAATAATTTATACTTAGTAGGTTCATCATCATCACTATCACTATTATTTTCATTTTCATGTTCATTATCATCAACATGTTCTTCATCACTTTTATCATCACAAGATTGTACCTTAGTGGTCTTAGCCATGAAGCATGATGAAGATTCAAAGAGAGAAGGCTTCTCATTGATAGCAATGCTTGCAAGAACCTTCTTCTTGGTGGTCTTATGATCATCACTATCATCATCATCATCACTTGAGGAAGCATCACTATCCCAAGTGACTACATATGAACCACCCTTCTTCTTGAATGCCATCTTGTCCTTCTTCTCTTTCTTTTCTTTCTTGTCCTTCATCTTGTTCTTCTTGTTGTCATCATTATTGTCGCTATTGTATGGGCATTGAGCAACAAGATGATCTTTGCTTCCACACTTGAAGCACCTTCTTGACTCTTCTTTGTTCTTGAATGAAGATTTCTTTCTTCTTGCACGGTAACCCTTCTTCACCATAAACTTGCCAAATCTTTTCACAAAGAGAGACATCTTCTCATCATCATCATCATCCCATGAATCATCTTCACTTGATGTTTCTTGCTTGGCTTTTCCCTTGGATGATGTGGCTTTGAATGCCATGCTCTTCTTCTTGTCATCCTTCTTTTCTTCTTTCTTCTCCCTCTTTTATTCCTTCTCATCATCATCTCTATAAGCATCATCGGTCATGATATCTCCCAAAATTTGATTTGGTGTCATTGTATCCAAACCGGACCTCACTAAAATAGTGACCAATGTACCAAATCTTGAGGGTAAGCATCTCAAGAACTTATTTGAGAATTCATTTTCCTCTATCTTCTCACCAAGTGCCTTGAGATTATTTACAATCACTTCCATTCGATGGAACATTTCCGGCATACTCTCATCTTCCTTCATCTTGAAACTAGCAAATTTATCCTTGAGAATGTATGCTTTTGCACCCTTGATTGCCTTGGTGCCCTCAAATGATTCTCCCATGCCTCATGAGCTCTCTCAATGTTCTTGATTTGCTCAAATGTTCTCTCATCTAAAGCATCATGGATGGCACTAAGAGCAATGTCATTATTTTGGAGTAGCAATTCTTCGGCGGCTATGGGAGCCTCTTCATCTTCTATCTCAATTTTTGTTTCTACCACCTTCCAAATCTTCCTATTGATTGACTTGATATATGTTGTCATCTTAGCCTTCCAATAGGGATAATTTGTGCCATCAAATTGGGGTGGCTTCTTGGAGTTGTTGATTTAAGTTATTTTTACACCGAAGGTTGTTAAGCCTCAAATCACGGTGATCTCAACTCTGATACCACTTGAAAGGTCCTAATGGCTAGAGGGGAGGGGGTGAATAGTCTAATAAAAAATTCTACAACAACACTTAACAAAAGGTTAGACGATTATGAGGCGAAGCGAGTGTTGCGCTAGCCTACTCAAAATGCAAGCCACCTACCACAATTCTAGTTTAGATAATGTTTATCCACACAATAGCAAAGACACTACCCTATGTTAGTGTGCTCTCAAAGACTAACTAAAGAGCCACACCAACCAAGCAAACAAGCTCTCACAACTAGTTACACTAAAGAGCTTGACAACTAATTTGCGGTAAAGTAAAGAGAGTGATCAAGAAGGTTATACCGTCATATAGAGGAAGGAACCAATCAATCACAAGGATGAATAATAATGAAGACCAATCACCTCGGAATCAATGATGAGCACAATGATTTTTACCAAGGTTCACTTACTTGCCGATAAGCTAGTCCTCGTTGTGGCAATTCACTCACTTGGAGGTTCACGCGCTAATTGGCTTCACACGCTAAACCCTCAATAGGGTGCCGCACAACCAACACAAGATGAGGATCACACAAGCCACGAGCAATCCACTAGAGTACCTTTTGGTACTCCGCCGGGGAAAGGTAAAGAACCTCTCACAATCACCACGATCAGAGCCAGAGACAATCACCACCCTCCGCTCAATGATCCTCGCTGCTCCAAGTCATCTAGGTGGCGGCAACCACCAAGAGTAACAAGCAAAATCCACAGCGAAACACGAATACCAAGTGCCTCTAGATGCAAACACTCAAGTAATGCACTTGGATCACTCCCAATCTCACTATGATGATGAATCAATGATGGAGATAAGTGGAAGAGCTTTGGCTAAGCTCACAAGGTTGTTATGTGTAACACCTCGGTGTTAAGCATGCATTAACATTCCATCTCATGAGCATAATCATCATTTCATTATGCATAAGCATCATTCATGCATTTCATTTCGAAAGAAATGAAGTATCATTTCATGTGGTATTTAAATTGATTGAAATTCATCATGTTTAAACTATTAGGAATGCCATGCTCATGTTTGGATGCCATGATTTCTTGGGTTGATCACTAAGATAGCTTATAAACAATCAGGATACAATTTGGAGCCAAGTTTATATTTAAATTCTTGCCAAATTTTGCTTTTAAACTAATTCTTCAAAACTAGGGTTTTGGGATTTTATTTGACTTTAAATCTGTAGTTCAAAATATATTTGGAAATTGACTTTGGTCATAAAAGCAAAGTTGTAGAGAATAAAATTTTGAGCAACTTTTATTTTTGGGCCAAAGTTTGAAACTACTCTAAATTAGTTCAAAAATTCATTTGGATGAAAAAGGAATTTAAAATATTTTGTAAAATCTCGTTTTTACCTTGTTGGGCCGCCGCCTCCTTTCCGGCCCAGCCCCGCAAGCCAGTCTGGCCTGCCCCGCGCCTCGCCCGCTCGCCAACGCGCCACGCCCGACCGGCGTCAGGCCGCAGCTGCCGCGTGGCCGCCGAACGCCGGCGACGGCGTATGGGTGGCACCCCGGTGGGCCCGGCCACGCCACGCGCTCGCCTTCACCTGCCGACCGCGCTGAGCTCCTCCTCACTCTGCCAGTTCGCTCTCTCCTCCACAAACGCAAGCAGCAGCCGCCATGCTCGCTCCGCCACGCGCCATCGCCCGCGTAGCCGTTCTGGCCGTGCCAGTTCACCTGAGCTAGCTCCATCTCGCCCTGAGCACCGCCTACTCCTCGCGCGCCTCGTGCTCACCTCGGTAAGCCATGGGAAGCTCCCCTTCCCTAGGAATCCCTCGCTAGAGTCGTGGCCGAGCTCGCCGGAGCACTCCGCTCCGTGGACCTCGCCCCTCTGTCCTCCCTCTCGCTCTCGTTTCACGTGCACGAGCACCGCCCGAGCTCGATGAAGTTCCCACGCCACTTCTTGCGCCACCTCTCGGCCGGAGATGGCCGACCGACGGTGAGCCACACCACCGCATCGCCATGGCCGCTGGCCAGCTCGCTCTCGAGCTCCTCCAGCCCTGCCGCTTGCACTACCATGTTCGCCTTGGCAAGGTCGTCACGTTCGTGGTGACCTCGTCGCCGGTCACCTCGCCGACGGCCAGCTCCCGCCGGTTAGCGCGGCCTCCTCTGCCTCAGGGGCTGACGGGTGGGGTCCCGCTGACCCCTGGGCCCGTTGTCTGTCCCTGTGTGTGTCCGTGCGTGTTCATATCCGAGTGCACCCAGCGTTTTCTTCGTCTGGTTTTCAAAAGGATTTCTAAAATGATTTAAAAAATGGATTAAATAGCTTGTAAAATGTAGATCTCGAGTTACATGGCTCCAAATTTGTTGAAACAAATTTTGTTGTGTTCCTTGTCATCAGATCTACATGATAAAAATATTGCATGTCATTTTTTAGATACTTTAATGTAGAGCTTTATTTAATTCTTGATATTGCTGATATCTTGTGAAATGTGTAGTAAATTCTATATGTATTAGAAAAATATGATTCCAAATTTGTTAGTCTATTCTTGAGATGTACTTTCAGTGAAAAATATATGTCATGCAGGTTATGTGGAAAAATATGGCTAGGTAGGTTATGTGTATTAATTGCTGATTTCTTGTAAAATTTCTAGGGCTAAAAATATGAATAATACATGTAGGTGAAACTTTTTGGACAATACTTGTATTCTCTGTAGATTATGGGAAAAATACCAAATCTATTGTTTGACACTTTTCGTAGTACAAAGTATTTTCATGCTCAATTATCTACCATAGCTTGTCATTTTTGTGTAGGCTGTTATACTTATCTAAATGCAATGAAAATTTTATGGTAGTCTACTTAGAGTAGTGCTATGCTGCGGTAATTTTCTCAGATTTTTATGAGCACCAGAAATATATGTTCCTGTTATAGCCCTAGTTTAACATGAAATAAATAAACCTTCTTTAACGCAGGATTAGTTAATAATGTTGACTTTGGTGTATCTTTGAAGCATCTTAGATTGCTGTGGTGACTTGGCATGTTAGTACCGTGGTTGCAGTAGTAGTATAGTAGTACATGTTCTTGGATGATGTTGGCTACCTTGTAGAAGGGCTTTACTTCTACTATGTCCGATACAGTTGAACATGTTCATCTATATTTCATGTATCATGATCATTACTTGTCATCTCCTCGATGCACCTATGCATTAGCACTCATACATCTGCATCATACAGGATTGCAGGAGGAGTTGCTAGCAGTAGTTCAGGAAGAATAGACCGGGACCGATCCACAAGAACTCCAGGCACAGGAGGTGCCAGAGGAAGAGGAGTCGGGAGAGGACTTGCCCGAGTGCGTAGATCATCAACCTAGTTCGTTCGAACGAGGCAAGCCTCGGAGCATTATAAGTCTCCTACTTTATAAAAGCAATTCTTTCTATATAATATACGTTTATATATATTGTTGCATTAAGTTGTAGGAATTGATTAAAGTTGTTGATGCATTTATTACTATCCTTGCCTACCTTAGTACCATTTTACCCTATTAGGTCAGGATCGAATATCTGCTTAGCCTTGCTTAGACTGGTAGAGATCGGTGATATCCGGTCACCTATATTATAGGTGGTTACTGGAAGAATTTAGCTATGAAAACAATGATATCCTGGAATTAACCATGTGTGATGGATAAATAGAGACCAGACGGAAAAAGTTGGAGGCAACCAGATAGGGTTTTAGGGTGCTGTTAGTTTCTGTCTGTGTTGATTAAGGACCGATCGTTGCTTGTCTCTCTTGTCATGTTGAACGCATGCCTCACATTTAGCTGGCCGAATAAAGTACCTTTCGACCGCGAAGCTAGTGGCACTATTCGGGCCGGGATCTACACGGGTGCGCGTATTGGTGCTGATGGGGGTATGATAGGGATGCGAAGAGTGAGCCCAAGGGCAGGTGTGCCCTGATTCCTGGCAGTCGGGCGGTCCCTGGGTACTGCGGCTCCAGATTGTCCTGCGGCTACCTGAATAGTGTCCTTGGTGATCTAAGCTACCCTGGCAGGGGAAGCATGGTTTGTGTGAGGAATAAATCACCAGCTGGTTAGGAATCGATTCGAACTGCCATCGCTCCTGGATAGTGAGCACTTGACTCGAGCTACAACATCGAAGTAATTATGATGGAACAATGATGATTATCTAGATGATATGGGATATGCTTAATCTAAATTGGTAACTGGATGTTATGGGTTAATCAAGTGATTGCTATAGTACAGGTGATTACATAGATGGATAGGTTATAATAAAGATGATGCAAAATACTTAAAATGGTTTCTTCATGATAGCTTATGCTTTTCGCAAACAAGTCAGCTAGTCCACCAAAGAAAGCCTTGCATAATCCTTGGTGTCGCTTTATTTTGGTTTAAGACGGGTAAGTCTAGCTGAGTACCTTCTAGTACTCAGGGCGTTGTTCCCATTGTTGTTGCAGATGGTCAAATGTACTATGGCTATTGCATTAACTGCATGTACCCGGCGATGGTCGATAACTAGGACCACGGGCAAATGGTCACTCCGTATTTCTCATCTGATGCTTTTGTTGGAAATGACTACCTACTGGCACTGTATTGGAACTAAAAGTGTGTGTGTGACTTGAAAACTAATTGCTTCCGCTATTTCAGTTTGAACTTGGTTTGTAATAACTTTATATTCTAAACTCTGATGTACCCAACTGTTATTGTGAACTTTATGTAACATGTGATGGTACTTGCTAAACTTGTACGATCTTGGTTTGTATGTCGATTGCTTTGAAATCCTTCATGGTTTCACGGACTACCGGGTTATACGGGCTTAAGTTTGTTAAATTATCTGCTTCGGCGGAAGATTTTCTTACTTAATCTCGTATAATTGGTCGGTTCTGTTACACTATGTCAATGAAAATGGCCAAAGATAGTGAGCTACAGCCAGTCATGGGGCTTAAATAGAAGCCCCCATGGAATAGAGCCGTTATACCCCTTCACTGGGCAAAATGCGCTCTGACCGGACGCTCCGACTCAGCGTCCGGTCCACTGATCTTTTCCATGTGTCACTTTGAGTTAAAACAGGATAGTCAGATCTCAACGGCTAAGTGCCGACTGGACGCTCTGGTATTACTGACCGGACCCTGGAGCCTCAGCGTCCGGTCGAGTATAGTAAGGGTCCAAATCCATTTTTCCTCGACCGGACGTGTCTGGTCCACCTCGACCAGACATGGCCCAGCGTCCGGTGGTATACCCTAGCTACTGTACCGCCAGGTCAGCGTGATCGGACACAGGCAGTCAGCGTCCGGTGCATTCAGATCCAGCGTCCAGTCACTTGGCCAACGCTGGCATCTCCTCTTTCTTCTTCACCCTTGCTCAAATGTGCTAACCACCAAGTGTATCACCTTGTGCACATGTGTTAGCATATTTTCACAAACATTTTCAAGGGTGTTAGCATTCCACTAGATCCTAAATGCATATGCAATGAGTTAGAGTATCTAGTGGCACTTTGATAACTGTATTCCGATACGAGTTTCACCCCTCTTAATAGTACGGCTATCTAACCTAAATGTGATCACACTCTCTAAGTGTCTTGATCACCAAAACAAAATAGCTCTTACAAGTTATACCTTTGCCTTGAGCTTTTTGTTTTTCTCTTTCTTCTTTTCAAGTTTAAGGCCTTGATCATCGCCATGCCATCACCATTGTCATGTTATGATCTTCATTAGCTTCTCCACTTGAAGTGTGCTATCTATCTCATGATCACTTGATAAACTAGGTTAGCACTTAGGGTTTCATCAATTCACCAAAACCAAACTAGAGCTTTCAGACTCCTCGCTCCTCGGTGCTCGATCATCGCCGCCTACGCCGGGGACTCCTCGCTCCTCGGTGCTCGATCATCGCCAGCGACGTCGGGGACTCCTCGCTCCTCGGTGCTCAGACATCGCCACCTACGCCGAGGACTCCTCGCTGCTCGGTGCTTGGTCATCGCCAGCGACGCCGGGGACTCCTCGCTCCTCGGTGCTCGGTAATCGCCAGCGACGCCGGGGACTCCTCGCTCCTCGGTGCTCGGTCATTGCCAGCGACACCGGGGACTCCTCGCTCCTCGGTGCTCGGACATTGCCGCCTACGCTGGGGACTCCTCGCTCCTCGGTGCTCGGTCATCGCCAGCGACGCCGGGGACTCCTCGCTCCTCGGTGCTCGATCATCGCCAGCGATGCCAGGGACACCTCGCTTCTCGGTGCTCGGACATCGCCGCCTACGCCGGGGACTCCTCGCTCATCGGTGCTCGGTCATCGCCAGTGACGCCGATCACTCCTCGCTCCTCGGTGCTCGGTCATCGCCAGCGACGCCGGGGACTCCTCGCTCCTCGGTGCTCGGTCATCACCAGCGACGCCGGGGAGTCCCTTGCTGCTCGGATCTTGCTACGTCTCGTCGGTGTGCTATCAAGCTGCTCCATGCTATTCGGATTAGGGTGCTGATCTTGGGCAGCACGTCTGAGGTCTTGATACGTGCATGTCAGACGACGTCGGCAAGCTTTCAGACTCCTTTTTCTTTGACCCTGCTACAAGATTCATTATTCATCTTCCAGCAGGCTCGGGGACTAAGTGGGCACACTTCACCTTGCGGTGAATGTGCTTGTTCTCATCTCGAGGCTACACCCGGGGACTGGCTGCCTGCTCAGCTGGTCTTCTACTTTCTGACCCTGGCACCACGCGACTACGTCACCTACTGTCAGGCTCGAGGACTAAGTGGGCACACTTCACCTTGCGGTGAATGTGCTTGTTCTCATCTCGAGGCTACGCCCGGGGACTGGCTGCCTGCTCGGCTAGTCTTCTACTTTCTGACCCTGGTACCATGCGACTACGTCACCTACTGTCAGGCTTGGGGACTAGTTGTGGGGGTATGGCCCCCAGTATCCACAAGACAAGACATGGGCCGCACAATCAGAGGTGGCCCGACCCACAAGATCAAGACGTGCACGGCGCTGCTCGGCGTGCACCGTAAGATATTGTATAGTACCAAATATGATACTTTTCTTGTAACTCTGCCCTTCCAGACTATATAAGGAGAGGCAGGGGTCCCCTAGTGGACAAGATTTATCTACTACATCTCAATACAATACACCAAAGACACAGGACGTAGGGTATTACGTCGATTAGATGGCCCGAACCTATCTAAATCGCTGTCTCTACGCCTTATATCACCATCCGGTTCCTGATTACGCGCACCCCCACCGACAAATCTACCATCGCGGGATACCCCTCGGTGGACTGTTGACGATATTATGTCGACACTCTGTCATGTGGGGTCTGGATGTCGGCACCACTGTTTAATTTTTGGGAGTCGCGCCTGTCTGATTTCCTCATTTCCCCGTTGTCTTCTCCCCTCCGACGCTCTCCCGACCTCCGTCTCTGTGCGTCTCCCCTCTCTCTCTCTATCGGTCTCTCTCTCCCTCTCCATCTCGACATGGACAGGGCGGCAATGACCGGCGCGACGACTGTGGCCACCCTCCTCGTCCTCCCTCACCTGCCTCTCACTTCTATTTCTCCATCCCCTTCATCCCTCTTTCTCCCCTTCCCTCTCGAGGCAGTGGTGGGCGCGAGGCTGCGGCGGCAGCCAGGTGACGACCCCCTTGCGGGTGCCTTATCGGCACGGGAGGGGCTCGGTGGCCTCCTCTCTCTCCCCCATCCTCCGTGCGGGCTCCTCAACGCCTTCTCCTGCTGGGGAGCCTGTGCTCCTCTGCTCGACGAAAACCTAGGTTTGTGTGCTCCGGCGGAGATTGGATTTCTCGCCGGCAGAGACATTCTACGTACAAATCATGTGTTTTGCAACCAGCAAACAACCATGTGTTACCTTTTGCTGAAATACATGGTTGTTGGGTAGACAGACCCCAAATTAATTTATTAGGGACGGAAAAAGTACTAAACTAAAAATGATATACCTAAATTTTAGTATAACTAAATTATAAGTTTTATTAGGTGATCCGAAAAGAGCTAAGACAATAAAAAAGAACGAGATCATGCCAACCAACCAATGTCTTGCAAGCAGCATGGGACTCGCCACGCCCAAAGCTGTGGTCACTGGTGAGTGGTGGCATTCGGTTTAAACCGAAACTTTGGTTCAGTTTATTCGGTTTTTCAAAATTTCGGTTTTCAAGAAACAAGACCGGTTCGGTTTATCAAAGAGTCCAAAACCGACGATTTCGGTCTCGGTTCTTTACTTCGGTTTTCGGTTTAAAACCGATAGAACCCAGGTCTCCCTCGACTCCGGCTTCGTCGAGCCTAGCAGATACGCGCGATGCGCCGCGCCGCACCGTCTCCACACAGATGCGTCGCGCGCCACCTTCCAGTCGCACTGCTGAGCGTCGCGCTGCCGGCTGCGCTCGCTCCCTGCTCGACGGCAGCGCAGGTCGCACGCGCCCGCTCCCTGCTCGGCGGCGGCGAAGGTCGCACGCGTCTGCTCCTTCGCAGCTCGGCCGACGCACCGTCCGCCGCAGCCTTGCTCGTAGCTCGCCTACCTCGCTGTCCCCCGCTTCGGTGCAACGACGCTCCCTGCTCCATGCTCGGGTGCTCGCGCCGGTGCCGCCCCCCGCGCGCACTCCTACCACGCGCCGCTCCTAGTCCTAGATAGGGTTTGGCGTGGGTGTGCCGTGTGCGGCTGGGGCTGGCTGTCTGATTGGGTGGGGGTGAGTGGTGGGCTGGTGGGGGTGGTGGCCGTGGGCCGACACGGTTGTGGCTGGGCTTTGAGCCTGTGAGGGGAAAGTTCGCATGTCTGCGTAGTGCGAATAGCTTCGACGCTTCGCGGTTTGAGGTAGAAACCGAACACCGAGCCGATAACCGAAGTCAGTAGATACGGAAACCGAAGCCGAACAAAAAAAAACTGATATTTCTGTTCGGTTTCGGTTCGGTTCGGTTGGGTGATCGGTTCTCGGTTTGACCTGAAGGCGTGAAGTGCAGTACTGGCGTTCGAGTTCGACTTGGACACTCCGCTCGTGCGTGGGGCATACAGACGAACACCTCACGAGGAGGGAAACCAGGCGTCCAGGCCACTCGTCGCTCCCCTCCGCTCTACTCCGGAAGCTTCCCGCGGAAAGAATGTGCGGGTGCGCGGCCCTCGTCGCCGGAGGCCGGCTGCCACCGCCCGCCCTCCCCCGCCGGCTCCGCCGCCGCCGAGGGAGCTCCGTCCGGGCAGAGGTCTCGCCAGGTGGCGAGTCCCAGAAGAAGAAGGTCGCCGTCGCGGGCGCCGGCTGGGCCGGCCTTGCCGCCGCGCACCACCTCGTCAAACAGGTTGGCCTCGCGTGAATTGTAGCTCGTGCATTCGTGTACTTGTAAGCGTGGCGACTATGTGCAACTTTACGAATTACAACTTGTTCTGATGCTCAGGGGTACGATGTCACGCTTCTCGCCGCGGAGAGCGGCCCGACCGAGGAGGTTGGCCTCAGAGGTATTGTCAACCTTCAGTATACGATATCCGTTTATATGTTTCGATTCGGTGCCAGTTTTGTTCCAGTAATTCGCTCATCGTGGCGCTGCACATAGGATTCTGGCATCCGTACCGCAACATCTTCGCTTTAGTCGATGAGCTGGGGATTTCGCCTTTCACAGGCTGGAATAAAGCAGCCTACTATTCTGCCGAGGGCCTTGCTGTAATTTCTCTGCTTTTATTTTTGTGCGCTCACATGCATTTGTGCATTGATGCAATGGGTTATCGAATGAATGGTTTTTTCTATATTTTTTCGATTTCTTTTTTGGTGGATTTATTACTTAAAATGGGTTTAGCTGGAAGTTTCTCAGTCTGTAGCAAGTGTCATAGTGTTTTGCACGGGTCTATTGTGTCTGGATTTAATTGTTGTCCCAGTGGTGACAAGCATCTGAGAAGAGCTTCTTTTAACTGCTCTGATGAAATCAATATTCTGCTGGTGTGATGATCGACAAGGCCTCGGTCTTTTGTTTCTGTTTCTATCTTTTGATCTTGTTTTGTAATCGTGCTCTTTGGGGTGTGGAGTGTTTCTAGGCTTCTAGCTGAGTAGGGTGAGCGGTTGTGGAGAGGTATGGATGCTGGTTTATGGTTGACTGTAAGCTGGTGCCCCCAGGCTTGGTCTAAAAAAAATCCCGATTAACTTAAATTGTTATCATCACCTTGTAGGTCGAATTTCCCATATTTCATAACCAGCCCCGATTACCAGCTCCCTTTGGAGTCTTTGCATATCCAGAAGTAAGTTGTCCTTAGATCTTATATTGGTTATCAGTTTATCCGATTCTAAATTAGTAATAATAGCCTGAATTATCTTTGCAGTTCCCTAATCTTCCTTTGATTGATAGGCTGACATCAATTCCAGTCATAGCTGCAGGTACGGGTGTTCAACTGTTAACCTTCTGTTAAAAATCAGCTCACTCGCTAACCACTTCCGTGTTGCTTTGGTCCAGTCATTGACTTTGACAACACTGACACTGCTTGGAGGAAATATGATGCAAGTAAGGAAGTTCCATTGTCTATCCAGTTAGTTCAGAGTTCAGACTAGTGTACGTGTCACTTGTACTACATGTCTTCATAATGAGTTATCTTTCTCAAATTATTGTTGGTATCTTCCTCTGTAGTGACTGCAAAAGAGCTTTTTAAGATGTATGGTTGCTCTCAAGGGCTCTACAAGGAAGTCTTTGAGCCAGCTATTCAGGCTGCCCTGTTTGCTCCTGGTGAGCAATGTAGTGCAGCTGCAACACTGGGGATGCTGTACTATTATATGCTGTCTCATCAGGTTCTATGCTCTTGTACATTATAAATGATCATTTTTCTCCAGATACTTTCTTAAATGAACATTTATCATCTTATTGTCTCTTTGTAGGTTTAATTTTTATAAATGCATGCCCTATCTTGCAGGAAAGTTCTGACTTCTTGTTGTGCCGTGGTGAAGTAGAAGAAAAAATTCTCTCTCCTTGGCTGCAATCGTTGGAGCTTAAAGGCTTAAAATTTGTAGAAAACAAAGTTCCAACAAGTTTGACTACAGATGCGGATACTGGATGCATCTCTGCTATTGTCTGTGGTGACGATGTATATGAGGCAGATGCATTTGTTTCAGCCATGGGACTCTCTTCTCTACAATCCATCGTCAAAAACAGGTAACACTGTATATGGTCACGCATGAGTCCTGGGTCAGTTTTGCCTTACCTTACCTTACTACATTCAAGTAACGTTGGAAGTCAAGATGGTAAGAAAATATAATCTTGTAGCAGTAGCACTTAAAGGAGCCATAAGTTTCACAGCCTGAATTCTGCAATTAATATACGTGCTTTTCTGACATGTATAGTCCATTCCTACGGTCTGATCGGGAATTCAGGAATCTTCTTCACTTATCTACAGTCGACGTGATCTCTATAAAATTATGGTTTGATAAAAAGGTAAGCCAGTATGCACTCTGTCTGATTATTGTTCACACATTGTGCCCCCCAATATAATTTTATGAAATCCATTTACAGATCACAATTCCAAAGGTTGCCAATGTATGTTCTGGTTTTGATGATTCGTCTGGCTGGGCATTCTTTGACCTTACCTCAATACATGATGATTATTATGAAGAATCAACAACAATTGTGGAGGCTGAATTTGTATGTTCAGACCACCTTTATCAATTTGAAAATATACAACATTTTCAGCCAGGATGTACTTACTCTTGTAACTTATTTTCCCAGTATAATGCTAGCCATTTGGTACTTGTAAATGATGATGATATTGTCTCTGAAGCTTCATCACATCTTATCAAATGCATACAAGATTTTGAGGGTGCTACTGTGATAAGATATTCAATCAGAAGATCTCCTAATTCTGTAATCAACTTTCTTCCAGGTGAATGCTTAAAGGACGACTATTCTTGATAGCTTCCTGTCTATAGTAATAATCGAGTTATTGTTAACCGTTATGGATGATTGATAATGCTATACTCTAGATCATTTCAGTGCATATTGTCCTATTGAAAGGTAGTTGTAAATCAATGCTGTGAATCTGTGATAAGGATCAAGAATCATAACAATAAAATTATACTTTTTTAGCATATGTACATATCAGTGCTAGTTTAGAAATATGTTGTTTCAGAGGAATATTTAAGTTGATACATGGGAAAATGCATTACTTGCAGGCTCCTACAAGTACACACTGAGAGGATCAACTTCCTTTCCAAATTTGTTTATTGCTGGTGATTGGATTGTCAACCGACATGGGTCCTTTTCTAAAGTGAGACATAACATTTCAAAAAACGATTCAGAGTGATGATAAAAAGTTGTATTTATGGGTTCATATTTTCCTATGCTAGGAAAAAGCATATGTTACTGGACTTGAAGCTGCTAATAGGGTGGTAGACTATTTTGACACCGGGGACTTTGCCAAAATAATTGCAGTTGAAGGAGATGAGCCCCATATAGAGACATTGCGTAGTCTCAACAGAAGAGTCAATGAACTGAAGTCACAAATTCCATTCTCAGAATTCTTTCTCCAGTAATTTGGTTGGGCCAATAATTTGGCTGGGATTTTCCTATGTCTGTTGACCAATGCCCATTGTTGTAGGGCCCATATGTAAAAAGGTCAGCCAGTTCTCATTTTATTTGCTTTATATATTTAAAACAAAATACTCTCTTCAATCGAAATGTATGTCATTTAGCCTTTTCAACTTTCCTCTAAATCTAAGTTACCCTAGAACTTCTATGCATCTTTTACCCTTTTCCTCCCTCTTTGCCCTGAAATAAATTAGTCATCTTTTACAATGCAGTATAAATGAAGGGCACTGCGGTCATTTAATCTACTTTCTTAATCCTTGTGCACAAATCTAAAACGATCTACATTTGGAATTTGAGGGAGTATTTCTTCTGCTGTGTGCATTGGCCAGCCAGTGGCCAACCTTTGGCCTGAGATCATGTGTTCCTGGTTACTTTTGTGAAAGACTGAATGAATAGTCTAAAAAAGGCTATATAACATTCTATTAAAAAAGAAGAAAATGTGGGTTGAGGGCACCAATAACTTTTTTATATGCAGCAGCAAAGGTTAGTTTGCAATTTACATGGGAAAAAGGATACAGTATCTCCCCAGCAGTGCAACTTATATGGATTCAATGGAAATATGGATGGATATGTAAACTTATGTGATGTTACTGGTGTTAGCTACTTTTCCATTGGCTTTCAACTGCTTCAGGTGAACAATACCTAACAGAAATTATGTCGTCATATTGCTGTATTTGTTATTATCTGCTGACCCTGCAATAGCATTTCTGAGCTCATATGCTGCACCCATTATGGTTTATCATGAACTTTGTAATTTTGTTCAAGCATGAGTTTTCCTTTCCTCATCCTAATTTTGAACATACTTATTTTAAATAAAGATTCACAAAATGTACCATTAGTGAAATTTACTTTCAGCAGGATTAGTGCCAGTTTTCTGGTAGGCTATATGTCTTTTGCATGTGTGATTCCATGAAGTCTGAACATTATTTTTTGAAGTAAACTGAACATTTTCTCTCTTGTTGCATATTCGGTTAATAATAGCTGTACATACTTGTCTTGGACCATAGCTGCAGAAGCAACTTGTTCTAAGTTAAACTTGCATTGTTGCTTGTACTTGCCGTATTTGCTGAAACATATATATACAACCTCTTCCATCATGAGAACAGAGTTTTCTCAGGTATAACTTCCCTTCCTCATCATTTCTACAAACTCTTCATAGTCGATTCTCCCATCCTGTGAATTCAGAGGGGGGCGATTGTTAAATCTATGCAAATGGATTGGTTTGCAGCAAGAATGTGCTCACCTTGTCTTTATCAACTTCATCCAGTACTTCTTTAATGCTTGCTTCATCACTCACTCCATACTCTGCCATGGCTTGTTGCAGTTCATCTCTTGTTATGTACCTGTGGTTGTTATGTATGTTATCTCGGTTTAATTATATTAAACCTTTTTGTTTTTCGTAATTGAGTTTAACCAAGCAAAACGATGTAATGTGGCAGTATCATGTATTGAGCATTGTTAGTTTGTTATATTATGAACAATTTGAGCAGCATGTAATTTTATTTTACAAGTTCTGGCATTGTTCAACTGTGTAGGTCTTTGTTTTGGTGATGCATGGAGAGTATACTGCTTTCTTGGTTAGGCAGAATTAATTTTACCCGCTGTCATCTTTGTCAAAGTGTTGAAATGCACGGATCAAATCCTCCTCCTTTTCCAGTTTATGTTTATTCATCATGGCAGTAAGGAACTCCGCGTAATCAATGCTGCCACTCTTGTCCACGTCAACCTGCATCGAAGCATGATTAGTGAAGTATTTCATACACTGAACTTAGTGTGAAAGTGAAATGGAATAAGCAATCTTACTGCTTCCATAAGCTTCTGAACCTCTGCTTCACTAATCTTTGACCCTAGTTTTGTCAGTCCTTCCTTCAGTTCTTCGACCGTAATCGTGCCACTCTTGTCTGTATCCATGTTGTTGAACATCTGCTTCAGTCCCTTGATCTCGTCTTCTGTTAGGTTCTCTGCGATTACCTTACAATGACAGGAGACAGTTTGTCAACTTAAACTGACATAGGCGAACATGGAGGCAATCATCCTGATGTGTTGGACCATATGGACAGCCAGGAATGAGTTAATCTTCAAAGCAAATCAAATCAGTTTGCATGATTGCAGGCACATTTTCTTCAGAGAAGGGAAACTCGTGGGGCTGAGAGTGAAGTCTAGTCTCTCTTTACAGTTTGATCAAATCTTTAGAAATGATCTAAGTCCTCGCTTTTGTTTTATTTTCTTTCTCTTTTTTTGTCTCCTAGTTACTCCCTGTGTGGTGCTGTTCTGTCTTGCTTGTAAAGACTTGTGTTTTTTTACTATTCAATAAATCTCCTGTAGGGGCTGCGGCACCTCCAGTTTCGTAAAAAAAAAAGTAGCAGTTATTCTTGTTAAGGAGGTTCACCTTGAGTGCAAGTTGCTTTAGCTTGTTCATTGCCTTGAATTGCTTCATTCTTGACAGGACTGCGCTATCAATAGGTCTGTCAGGTGCACCACCTTTGAGCCACGGATGTTCTGCACATGGAGTCATCCATTTATTTGGGATGAAGTATAAAACGTGGAAATGCAGATGAACTTTACATTCATAATAACTCAAGTGATGTATGAAAAGTCAGTTAAGAGTGCTACCTAGGGCCTGTACTGCAGTAATGCGCCTCTGAGCATCCCTGTTCAACATTCTTCTAATGAGATCCTTTGCACTTTCAGATATGGAGGGCCACGGGGAGGAGACTAAATCAAGTTCGCTGGCCAATATTGCATCAAATATGCCTTTCTCCGTTTCTGCTCATCAGATACGCAAATTCTGTCATCAGCCAATCATACTGGAGGCAATGTAGTCTGTCAAGATGAAGATGATTGGATCTTCACCTGCCCAGAAAGGCGGTGACCCGCATAGAAGAATGTATAGGATCACGCCAGCACTCCAGACATCGATTTCTTTGCCGTAATTCCGGTGCAATACCTCTGGCGCCACATAGTATGCACTTCCCACGATTTCCTTGTAGACTTTACCTGCATTCGTTGGGGAAAATTGTCTAGTATTACCATTTTCCATGGAACAGTTGCATTTTACTTGAATGAATATAATGATGAGCAAAGGCCTATGGCGTTTGAATACTATTCCCTGATATCTTGCAACATAGCAGTAGTATTTACTTGACTTTCAGCTGCAACTTTTTTGTTGTTGTTGTTGTTGTTGTTGAGGTTCAGCTGCAACTTTTGAGCCCAGCTTACTAAAGCCTTTGTTTTGTACCATGCGGTGGATATCATATCAATATCATGGAGAGAAAATCATCGTGCCTTGTCCACGCACGCGTCACCATTCACCAAGCTAACCTTCTTCGATGAAGACGGAGAGGCCGAAGTCGATGGCCTTGAGCGGCGCGTCGGCGGCGGGGCTGGCGAGGAGGAAGTTCTCGGGCTTGAGGTCCCGGTGCATGACCCCCATGAAGTGGCAGACGTGCACGACTGTGAGGATGTCGCGGCACACGGCGGCGGCCTGGCGCTCGGAGTAGCTCCCCTTGGCCGTGATGCGGTCGAAGAGCTCCCCGCCGGAGCAGAACTCCATGACGACGTGCACGTCGTTCGCGTCCTCGAAGGCGTCCTCGAACTCCGCCACGTTGGGCTGGCCGCTGAGGTGCTGCAGGATGGTGATCTCCCGGCGCATGTCGTCGATGTCGGCGCGGCGCACCAGCTTGCTCTTGGACACGGACTTGCACGCGTACTTCCTCCCCGTCGCGCGCTCCGTGCACAAGTACGTGGTCCCGAACTGCCCGCTCCCCAGCTTCCGCTCCAGGTGGAACAGCGTGCGCACGTCCACCATGGGCCGCTGCAGGATCGGGCCGATCTGGCCGGTGGGCGCCCGCCGGCCGCCCATCGACCCCGTGCCCAACGACGGGAAGGCCGGAAGCCGCGGCGGCGGCGGCGCCCGGAAGGACGGCGGCCGGCGCGAGCCCGAGCCCGAGCCCGACGACAGCGGCACCTCCCGCGCCGTGTGATCGTGGGGCGGCCGGTACGTCGGCCGGTCCGTGGTGATTGGTATCTCCTGCTCGTACGTCTTGGTGAAGCAGTTGCCCATTATTTCCTTGCCGCTTCTTTCGTTTCTCTGTGTTCCTGCGGACGACGGCGTCGAGCCGCCGTCGAGGTGGTGGGAGATCGACGACGACGAGCGAGGCAGTTTGAGGGGGAGTTTCCTTGTAGTGCTCCTTTTGCGAGCAAGGATGGAGGACGAGGATATGAAGGCTGCCGGCAAAGCTTGACGTGATGCTCAGCTGCTTTTGAATCCTTTTGCTAGCTGTTTGCTTTTGGTCCACGGTTTTGAGCGGCTTTATGCCTTGTTTGGCTGCCTCCAGATGGTAAAGAAGATTCAATGAACGCCTGAGAATCACGCTATCTTATACGCTGACATTGCGGCTCAGGTGATTTTTATTCGGTGCCGGTGATGGAGAAACAGCTGGTGTGCACAGCAAGTCCTCCCCCCGCCGTTTTTTTTAGGGACAATTGGGCCACAGGACATGCCAAATGAGCACCGACGGCTGGTGGACACCGCAAATGCGCCAATTTGCTGCTGGCCACTGTATTTCCACTTTGAGTTGCCAGAAGACACCGCGCCCCGGTTTGAGCCAAGAGAGGAGAGAGAAATATTCATTTTGGACATGTGGTGCCCTCGAGCCAAAACGACAACCTGGTCTGGTTCGACCACATTTAACCGGCCCGACCCGGCACTTAGGGTATCGACGCCCTCCCACCTTCCCTCTCTTCCCCATCCCCTTCTCCAAGTCGGCGGCGGTGGTGATTTGGTTGACGGTGGCGGTGGCACAGGCTTGGCGGGCGCGGGATTGTCAAGCGGGCCGGTGGCGGCAAGCAGAGGCCTGAAGATGGCGACGGGCTCCGGCGCTTCCTCCTCGACAGGTTCGCGTGGACCGAGTCGACAGCCGTCGACGGGTGGGCAGCCACTGTGCCCTTTCTGCCGGACGGCCACCATTGTGGAGCGGACCTTCAGAACCACAAACAACCCAGATAAGCAGTTCTACACTTGCAAGAATCGGGACTGGGTGAGTTTTTTGTACTTCATGTTGTTCATTTTCGTCAACGCCAACTCCAGATCTAGGGTTCATCCGAAATCTCTGCTTGAACAGGGCAACAGCAAGTGCGCTTTCTTCATGTGGAAGCCGGTGAGTGATGGCATCGATGCTGCATCATTGACGGCCAGAGTCCAGGCATTGGAGAAGTCTCTGTTGGCCCTGGGCAATTCTGTTGAAGCTCAGAGTCTCCATGTCAGTAGAATAGCTGGGCAGCAGAGAGTGGATAGGTGGTTGAATGTGGCCAGTGTGTTTGTAGGAGTTGTGTGCTTTGTTGTCTTGTGCATCTTAATGCAGAAGCAAGATTAACTTTGTAATGGCTTGAGAAATGAATGGAAGACAATTATCTTGCAATCCCAAGTTTAATACAAGGAAACTAAGCCTCAGATAGCCATAATACAATACCAAGTGTCATAATACAATACCAGTCCAAGTGGAGCCTCATATGGCCACAATACAATACCAGTTTACACATTACATAGTTCATTTGCCAGAATTCAATACCAGGTGTCATACATAACCCAGACCAAGTTTATATGGCCATAGCATCCTTAAACTGACAGAGAAGTTCATAAAATCACATAAATCCATCATAAAGAGGAAGCCATGTTGCTTGCACACTCCTAGACTTCCATCAACCTCTTCTTGCTCCTAGTGCTAGCGCTGGGACTTGCTGATGATGTACTTTGGCTCCTTGTCACTGCTCCTTGGCCGACCTGCTTCCTTATCACCGGGGAGTTTGAAACCCTGCACAGTTATACACATGTTAACATGTAGTCCCTAAACTAACATAAAAACTAAAGGTAACAGATGGATCACATACTGTTTAGCAGGTGTGGGCTCTACAGGTGTGGGCTCTACAGCTGTGGGCTCTGCAGCTGTGGGCTCTACAGCTGTAGGAGTTGCCTTCTTTTTCTTGTTGGGTTGTTTCCCCTTGGTGGAGGCCTTCCTCTTCTTCTTAGTACAAGGATCTTCTAGGTTTTCTATAACCCTGATCACTTTTGGCTTGGAAGTCCTCTTCCTCTTCTTGGATGGATCTTCCGTGGTTTCTATGATCTCCACCACTTTTGGCTTGTAAGTTCTCCTCCTCTTTGGTGGTGCAGGTGGTGGGGCATCAGGATCATGGACAGTTTCATTGCAGGTTTTCTGTAGGTGACCAAATCCACCACACCTTTTACACCTTCTCTTGCCTCTACTGCTTGTCCCACCTTCTTCAGAGCCAACTATCCTTCTCTTTCTTGGCCTACCTGCTGCTCTATAGCATAAAGGAGGAAGTAGCTTGAAGCCAAGGTCCACCTTCTCCCATTCTTCCTTGTCTGGCATTGGAGGCACAGCAGATGCATATGCTGCTATGAACTTCTGCACAGAGTAGTAAGGGTGCACAAAATCCTCCAATAGGACCCTTCTTGTGCCAATGAAAGCTATGGCATGCACACAGGGGAGTCCAGTGAGCTGCCATCCTCTGCATGTGCACTCATGGTTGTCTAGATCAACAATGAATCTCCAAGGAACTAGGTCTTTATTCACTCCTCCTACTTCTCCAACCATTGGGCCACTCCTATGTATGCTATAGTTAAGGGATCTGCTTTTCTCATGCAGAACCTTCATGACATGAGGCAAAATCTTGAAGCCTGACAACTTTGAGGCCAGGTTTCTCCTAGTGTAGAACCTCTCCATGATCAACTGCCTTATCTTATCCATGAGGTCTAGAACAGGTAAGGACTTGTGTTCCCTGATCCAACTATTGAATGTCTCAGCAATGTTGTTGGTGACATAGTCACATTTGCTTGTTGTGTTGAATTTGGCCCTTGCCCATAGCTGCTTGTGGTTCTCCAGCAGCCAGTTAGTTGCCTTTGGGCATGCTTTGTGCATCTCATTCCAATGCCTCTCATGTGTTGTCATTCTGTAGCACCTTGATGCAGGCCACAAGTTCTTCTCAAACACTTCTCCTCTAAACCTCTTCTAGAAATTTTTGACAAGATGCCTCATGCATTCTCTGTGTTCTACACCATTGCTGAAGATTTTGGTAACTGCCTTATCAATTCCTTTGCCTGTCATTAGAAAACAAGAAAAGAACCAGAAAACACTGTCAGTCATTAGGAAACAAGAAAAGAACAAGGTCTGCTGAAATATGTTGAAATAACCAGACCATGTGGAGAACCAATTGCCTTGTGCAGCATCTTCATGAACCATTCCTAGTTCTCCATGGTCTCACTGCCAAAGACTCCATAGGCCACTGGGAACATCCAGTTATGGCCATCAACACCTATAGCTGAAGCTAACTGACCCTTCCACCTTGCTGTCAAAGCTGTAGAATCAATCCCTAGGTACGGTCTATAACCATTAAGGAAGCCATCAATGCATGGCTTCAGTGCTACAAACATCCTACAAAACCTTCTCTTCTCATTCATAAGCTCCCATTCAATCTCTACAACACTACCAGGACACCTCTTCTCAACCTCCCTCTTCCAAGAAAACACATGGACAAAGCTGTCCTCCCATCCACCTAAAATCTCATCTAATGCAATTTGCCTGCCGTCCCAAACAATGTACTTGCTCACCTTGATGTTGTACTTCTCCTCCAACTGTTTCCTTAGAGCTTTAGGCTGAATAGTTGGGTCCTCCCTTAGCCAATTGATAACTCTGTCCTTCACCCAATGATTGGTAGCCATGCAATTCTTTTCTAAATTCCCTATGCCGGCACATCTATGCTTGTGTGGCATCTTCTTAATCTGCAACCATTAAAGAATGAAGGTAATGAAATAATATAGAGTTAGTGAAACAGCTACATCAATGAAACATGGCATAAACAAGTAATGAAAAAGTGCATACCTGCCATGTCTTCCCATCTGATAACTGAGATGCATGAATCCTCCACCTACACCTCTCTGCCTTACAGTAAGCTCGGTACCGCCTTGACTCACTATAAGGAACTGCAAGTTCAACTTTATTAAGCACAGCATATTGCCTAATACACCTCTTAAAACATAAACCATCTTCAAAAGTAACACCAACTGCTATTTTAGGGTTATCTACGTCAGTGACATGCAGCACACTCTCACAGCCCCTCTCATCATCCACCTCTAGTGGGTCATCATCCTCTGGGTTAGTGTTAGGATAGTAAGAACAATCCTCTTGACCATCATCATTGAGCTCATCATGGTACTTCTCTTTCTCATCATCCACTCCTACATACTCAACCTCATCCTTCTCTCCCTAGTCATCATTCTCATCATCCTGGGCATCAACACTCTCATCACTCTCATCATGGTCAGCAATGTCATCAGCCTCAAACTCTATAGTGTCATGAGCATTAACATCTGCAGTGTCATCAGGCTCAGTATTTCCATTAGGACACTCAGCAGTAGTGAAAGGTCCTTGTTGGTTTTGGTAATTGAGTGACAACCTAGGTGGACTAATTGTGTTTATGTGAGATACACAGGTGATTAGTCCACAGGTACATGTGTGTGAGCAACATATGCCATGAAGGTGAAAATGGCTTGGAGATGTTGCAAAGCTCACACATGTGATGATGAAGGAGCTTATTGCACATGAGACATGACATTGAGTCATGTGATCAAGGTGGAGAAGATCAAGACATGACTTGGCTTGATGGACCGGTTGCAAGCGTGAAGGGCAAGTCGAAGGCTTTGGAGTGATGGACCACGTGGTGGTGAAGCTTGAGCAAGACTTGGCGCCGATGGACGATGGCAATGGTGAAGAGCAAGTAGAGTCAAGATCGATGAACCAATATGATCATGTGATGATATGAAGTGGATCATATCATTGTTGATCGTGTTGGTGTATGTGTTGCATCGACATTGGAGGAGATAGAATGGAATGCGCAAGGCAAAGGTATAACCTAGGGCATTTCATTTCACCGGTCATAGGTGTGTAGAGAAGTTTATGACCGGGTTTAGGATAGATGGCCGTACTATCAAGAGGGGCAAACTTGTTTGCATATCGGTCATCTAGTGCCACTCAAGTGATCTAACTTTGCATTGTCGCTAGGATCGAGTGGCGTGGCAAGTTGAGTGGCTAACATCCTTTGGGAAATGATTGTGAAAATGCTAACACACATACACATGGTGGTGTACGCTTGGAGGTGTTGGCACATTTACAAAGGAGGTGGTGTTTGCAGGGGTGAGATGGGTTTTGGGATTCGGCGCTTTCGGGAAAATGAAATGTCTATTTTCTATTGCGCCGGATGCAAACTCTTGGTGGTTGGCATATTGGACCAAGGGTGAAGAAGTTAGAGGAGAAAGGGATTCGGTCTCACTGTTTAACAGTGACCGGACGCTGAGTCCGAAACGACCGGACGCTGAAGTAGTGCGTCCGGTCAGGCTGTCGGTCGGCACTGTGCTTAGGGTTAAGCACCGGACGCTGGTGCTGCGTCCGATCGCGTTCGACCGGACGCGTCCGGTCATGCTCGGGAGCTTACTGGAAACGACTGGACGCTGAGGGTCCAGCGTCCGGTCAGGTGAAGCTGCTGCGTCTGGTCAGGTCAAGTGACCGTTGGAATCGGGACACGTGGTTGTCTGTGGGCGACCGGACGCTGAGGTCCAGCGTCCGGTCAACACGACCGGAGCGTCCGGTCGGCCCGACCGTTGCCCAGTGAAGGGGTAACGGCTAGTTTAGCCCTTGGGGCTATAAATAGAAGTGGCCCTCGGCCATGGCTGGAGCTGAGCACCTCAAGGGACTTAGTGTCCATGCTTGTGAGTGCTTGGGAGCCCTCCATCACACATATACTTGATAGTGATCATTCGATTGTGTGAGTGAGCGATTCTAGTGCGATTGCATCGTGAGGTTGCATCGAGTGGCACTAGGTGATCGAGTTGCAAGCCGATGGTGCTTGTTACTCTTGGAGGTTGCCACCTCCTAGACGGCTTGGTGGTGGTCTCCGTCGAAGCCCGCAAGAAGCTTGTGCGGCGCTCCGGAGAAGTGCTTGTGAGGGGCATTGTGCTCGCCCCACGGGAGCCGCGAAGAGCAACTCTAGTAAAGCGAGACGCGAAGGGCGACAAGTGGTCCGGCTGAGTCAAGTGCTAGAGCTTGTGGTAAGCACTCCACGTGGGAGAGTGTGACTTGCGAGTCACCACTAGCAAGAGGACCGGCGGCAACCTTGAAGCTTGTCTCAACGGGGACTAGCGTGTTGGCAAACACGTAAACCTCGGGAGAAAAATCATCGTGTCAACTTTGTTCTTCCCGTTGGTTTGCAACCCCCTTACACAAGCTTGTAATTACTTTCACATACATTATGCTTGTGTAGTTGCTCTTGTAATTAGTTAGCTTGTGTAGCTCACTAGTTACCTTCTAGCTTGTGTAGCATAGAAGTAGCTCCCTTGAGTGGCTAATTTGGTTTTAGTAACCTTGTTAGTCACATTGCTTAGTTTGTGTAGCTAAGTATTTGCGCTCTCTAATTAGGCATTGGTTGCCTTGTTATTGAGCTTTGCTAGTGAGCTTAGTTGGATTTGTGCTTTTGCTTACTAGCATGTGTAGGAGCTCCCTTGTTGCTTAAAGTACTAGTGGCATAGGTTTGTGTGACCTTGCTCCTAGAATTGTTTAGGAGAGCTCTAGCTAGCCCGGCACCTTAGTTGCATAATTAGTATCTTTGCAAGGTGCTAGTAAACATATATAGAGGGGTGTAGTCTTGGCTAGACCGATTGTTTTTATTCCGCATTTATACCGGTTAGCCGACGCGATTAATTTTAGAAAAGACTATTCACCCCCCTCTAGTCCGCCATCTCGACCCTTCAAGTAGGAGCTTGTAAATTATCAGGGTAAATCACATCTAAAGGCATAGCAACTTCAACATTTTCATCATCAGCAAGATTATCATGCTCAACAGGATTAGCATGCTGAACAGGATTAGCATCAACACGAGCCGTGTTCCAAGGAGTTGTGTCAATAACATCTACAGTTAGTGGCAGCTTCCTACTATCCCAATAAACATCAAATGCATGCAGCAGAGCACTATCAGAATTTATGTGGACTGTCTCATTCTTGGTTGTGTCAAAGAAGGAGACATGGAGATCTTGATCCTGACCATGAACTATCTCCTCACCGAGCAGCTGACGAAAACCCATCCAGTTGAAAATATCCTTATCCACCACACGCATGTAACTCTGAGTAACATGATAGTCACTGAGCCCATCCAGTCTTTGCTCTACATAAGCAGGAACTCTAATCGCCAATCTACACGTTGAGCTCGGATCCATGCTAAATCAAAACAAAGTGAAACCAAAATCAACTCTAATATAAATCTGCCACGTTTCTAACGCATCCGCAGGCAAACAAATCGATCGACAAGCAGAGAAGATAGATATCATACCCTTTTTGAAGCCATTTCAATTGAGAAACCCTAGGCGAAGACCCAGGGCACTGCGCGGTCTTCCGGGTTGGGGACGGCATCTTCGGGTTCCTGATGGGGGACGACATCCTCCTCAACTCCACATGGCGGATGACGCCTTCGGCTCGAGGTATAAGCGGCGGGGCTCAATGGATTGGACGGCGGCGCGGCGACGAACAATGGAGTGAACGGCGGCGGCGGGCGAGAAGGGGATGGGGAAGAGAGGGAAGGCGGGAGGGCGTCGATACCCTAACTGCCGGGTCGGGCCGGTTAAATGTGGTCGAACCAGACCAGGTTGTCGTTTTGGCTCGAGGGCACCACATGTCCAAAATGAATATTTCTCTCTCCTCTCTTGGCTCAAACCGGGGCGCGGTGTCTTCTGGCAACTCAAAGTGGAAACACAGTGGCCAGCAGCAAATTGGCGCATTTGCGGTGTCCACCAGCCGTCGGTGCTCATTTGGCATGTCCTGTGGCCAATTGTCCCTTTTTTAACTTGCTAGCGCCCACGTCTGATCCGGCGCTACAGTCCGGACGGTGGGAGCTTGTCGGACTCATGAGCGAGTGCACCAGTGGGTCCGCACCGTCCCGGACGTCGCCTGCGCTGCTTCGAACGTCACATGCGTTGCCAGTCACTTCCCACGCGTATTTTATGTGCAACACATGATATATTTTTGAAATATTCAGATGCAACTATTACAACAAAAAAATACATATGAAACACTTGAAAAAAAAACGCCTGAAAAATATTTGAAAACTATTGTAAACATATGTAACATCTAGCTGAAACACTTGCAAACATACGTATGAAACATCTGGAAACACTTGAAAACGTATGCTTGCAACATGCATGTATATGCAACATCCAGATAAAATACTTGCAACATATGTCTGGAACTGATGAAACATTTAAAACATACACTTACAACATATGGAACATCTCGATCTAATTTTGCAACATCGATATACAACACTTGCAACATACCTCTGAACACTTGAAACATACTCTTGCAGCATATGCTAGTCAGAGGGGACGTCAACGGCCCAGCGTACACCCAAGCGTAGGCCTCCCCTTCCTGCTGCAGGCGCATGCCTCCCCGGCTTCCCTTTCCACCATGGGCGAGGTGGATGGAGGCGCAACATGGGATGGTGGCGCAGTAGCCAGCGATGGCGCGTGAGCAGCTAGAAATGGGCACGGGTGCAGCTAGAGAAGGCCACAACGGGAGGGTGCGCTCCCTGCGATAAGCGGCCCTGCACAGCTACGCTAGAGAAGACGGGCGACGCTGTCTTTTTTTTAAGACACGGAGGTGAGGTGTGAGCGCGCTCTGAAGTAGTGAGCATAGTGCGAGGCGTCCGGAGGGACGTACGTCCACGTCGTATAATTACCGTTTTTTTCTAAATAATCCAACGAGTTCAGAGTTCAGAGTATCAGACCTTAGCGTGAGCGTGACCTTGAAAAGGAAGGGGCAAGGGAGTAAAAGGAAAACTGGGCTTGCAAGTTCAATCTGGGCTTGTAGTACCCCGTTGCACGCCGGGCCTAACGATTCGGCGCAGGTCCTCATGTCTCAGCCTAGACCGTGAGCCCAATGCATGCGACACGCCCCTGGCTTGGGGCGTCATAGGGTCCGGCCGTTCGGACGGTGAGCTCCGTCCGGCAGCAGCTTTCCCGCCAATTAAATTACACGCTAATTAATTTCCACGCTCGGACGGACGGCTGAACGCGCCGGATTCTGCTGAAGCAAACTGCCAGCGAGGCAATTTTTTTCCTTCCGCTTGATTTGCCCTCCACTTTTTGCATGCAGTGATGTCATATTTTTTTACAAATTAAAAAAAGTTATAACTACTAAACCGGGTATCCAAATTAAATTTTGATTACACATTATGTTTCTTACAATAAATCTTTCAAAATAAGACCCCAACTGAATATATTTAGATAAAATTTTATTAATGAACATTTATTCTATAACAATAGAATATTTTTCTTTTATTATTGAACAAAGGCGATGTTCTAGGTTTAAAAAATAATGTTCCGCCTTCACAATAAAAATGTTCAATATTATAGTTTTTGGTTCATAAAATTGGTATTATAATATACATAAAAATAAATACATAACATAAATAAAAACAATAATACAATTTAGAGCAAAGCATAAGGAAAAAATAAAAACATGTAATATTTTTTTTAAAAGAACATCAAATGCATACTTTTCAAACATCCTAAAATATACTATAGAACATCTAATGTGTACTAAGTGAACATCACTAAATACACCATAGAGCATCACTGAATACATTATAAAACATCGCATATATATTACGTGAACATCACTAAATGTATCATAGAACACCGTATGTGTACTGAAGTGAACATCACTAAATAAATCATAGAACATCACTAAATACATTATAGAACATCACATATATGTTACGTAAACATCACTAAATACATCATATATAGAACATCACAAGTATACTAAGTGAGCATTACTAAATACACCATAGAACATCACCAAATACATTTTAGAACATTGCATATATATTACGAGAACATCACTACATGCATCGTAGAACATCACATGTATATTGTGCGAACATCACAAAAAACACCATAGAACATCACATTTATACTATAAGAACATCATATGTATACTACGCGAACATCGTAAAGTACATTATAGAAGATTACATGTACACCACGTGAACATAAAAAACATCACATATATAACACGTGAATACTACATAAACATAAAAAAACAACCTAGAACATCATAAAAAATAATAAGAAAAAAAGAAAAAGAAAAAATAAAAATAATAAACACATAAAACAGAAAAATAAAAAAAAATGAATGTGCACGAAAAGAAAAAAAAGAAAAAGAAAAAAAGAAAAAAAAATAAAAGAGCGATAAAAAAATATAAAACGTGAATAAAAAACATAATTACAAAAAGAAAAAACAAAATAGAAACAAATGATAAAAACATGATTAACAAATGATAAATATATAGAACAAATAAAATAAATGAATAAGTAAAATAAGGATGAAAAAAAAATTAAAAAGAAGGAAAAAATAAAATAAGAATGAAAACATAGAAAACTTAAAAAAGGAAAATAAATAGAAGCAAGGAAAAACAATAAAAGAAAATCAAATGAAAAAAGAAAATAAAAGGTAAAAATAAATAAGAAAAGAATTAGAAAAGAAAAGGAAATAATATAAGAATGAAAACATAGAAAACTAAAAAGAAAAGAAAAAGAAAGACTAAATAGAAGCAAGGAAATAAAACAAATAAAAAGAAGACAAAAGAAAAAAGAAAGGAAAGAAAAAAATAAATAAGAAAAGGAAACAGAATCATTAGGTACCTGTTCCCGCGTTCCCGCACGATGGCCTTCTGCGCATTGCCTCCCGCGCTTCCCGCGCGCGCGCTGTTCGGCTCGTGTCTCCGGTCCGGCCGTTTGGACCGGATGATTTCTGCCCCAGCTCTGGCTTCTTTTTTTTTCTCTCCTTGTAAGGAGCTCTACGTATCAAAATATAAGAAACGATTTTACTCAGTACAGTTTTAATAACATATTTTAAACTATAATTTGTCTAGTAGCATACAATTTATAAGAACAAAAACTTGATCATGGGAAAGTATTTCTAAATACATATATAATATAACTACTTTTGTAGTATAAATTTTTTATATAATTAGGCTAGTTGTTAGTCAAAGATAACAAAGTTTAAATTTTGAAATACGTGTATGCCTTTTATTTCAAGACGGAGGGAGTAAAAAACAGCTCCTTGCAAGGAGTCTGTACTCCTGGGCCTAGTATTCCATCCGTTTAATGTACTCTCTTTGATAAAAAAAATACTTAAAATATTTGATTTTGTATTTTACCACTATTTTTTAAAATATATATTTGAAAACAAAAAATGCTAAGAAATTTTGCAAATTTTTTGAATACAAATGTACACATATAACTTACATGTTCTATTGAGGTTTATAGTTTTTTAAGGTTTAATTAACTAAATCTTGTCTTAAAAGACAAGTTTTTGTGACCGCGCATGGAGTATGACAGGTAGGACACGGCTAATTAGTTGTATTTAAGAATGGAGGTGGAAGTATTTTTGTGATATAGACCTTAGCTTCATTCTTTTCTGACTTTTGACATTAACAGCTGGTGATCGGGACTATACACACTGATATGCAAAACGCTAAAGTGGTGTGAAGGGGTTCATCTTGATTCTTGAAGCATACTCACCTTCACTAATGTTTCTTTTGACGAAAGTGATGAAGCAGTACATGGTGATTCCTGTCGAAGTCAAGGATAGAATCACATGTATTTCCTATGACCTGCTTTAGTTTGGTCCTGCGAAGCCTCAACTACTAAAACTTGTGGGGAACCAATTGAAAACATAGTGATGAGAAGTGATGTGAGGGGTCCACACACACTAGCCTTTATCTAGTCGTTTTTATTAAATACCCCAACCACCTTTCTCTTCATTTGTTCCTTCACCTTCATTTTTAAGTCACTTGCTCTACCAAGGACAAGTGATGAAGAAACAAAAGTTGCACAACTGATGGTTGAGAAGAGTAGACGGAACGGGACCCAACCCAACCTATCATTCTCCACTAGAAAGCACGGGTTACGGCAGCCATGACCTGTAGGTGGTGATGCAAGATACTGCAGATAAAGATGCAGTACTATATATATATGGGGTGACCCGGCTACGCCTCAATCTAGCCGGGAAGAACAGCTACAAGGAAGAAAGCAGGCGGTAGAGTGCTAGACCGGCCGTCCAGTCCGTGCCCTCTGCAGCCACCGAATCCTGTTTCCCAGAGGCTACATCTCCAACGAACATGGCAGCAGTCCCGGTGTACAGCATCACAAGAGCGGAGATCGACGAGTTCTGGAGGAGGAAGGAGGTGGAAGCAGAGGAGCGGCGACTCGCTGCCGAGAAGGAGGCTGCAAGAATCGAGGCCAAGACACTCAAGGTCAGTCCATGCAGTTGATCAACTGTATATCTTTGCGTTATCTATCAGTACAGCCAAAGGCAACTGATGTTTTCACATGATGCCTAACATATCAGAAAAATCATCAGATGAACAGAACAGAAATAATGGTATACCATATCATGATCATGTTTTTCAAGTCATATTACGGTCATGTGACTTGGTGAATCGAGTTTTTTGGAAGCAGATGGAAGATTACGTGCTCTTCGAGCAAATGATCAGTGAGATTCTCAAGGAGGGGAACAAAGGAGACGGAGCAACCATGGCGCCAGCTGCCACCGGTGGCACTGAGGCACGGATGGTTGGTATCAAACACTGGTAAATTCTTCGAAGGATCATGCTATCCATTCTTCATTTTTTTGAACGAAAGCCGTCCATTCTTTCTGCCTGCTTTCTGTAGTTGCGCTATCGCTAGTGCGCACCTTTCTAATAGCACGCTCCAACATCCATCCTTTGGAAGTCGGATAGTGCTGGCCCAGTGACCCACTCCAATACTGCATCCAATTCCTTAGTTGGATTCCCTATCAGAATGTCATACAAGCTACGGTCCTGGGCACTATCTTATAAAGAGAGAGAGAGAGAGAGAGAGAGACTAGAAAGAATATACATGCTTTTTCCCTCAAAAAAGAATATACATGCTTATCAACTAGACTAAGGAACCAAGAGTCAATACACTATGTAGAGCATACTTTAAGCAGTAAGCACATATAAGGGCGTACCCAGTGCAGAGAGCTCCCGCTCTGTGCGGGATCTGGGGAAGGGTGTCAGTGGCAAGCCTTACCCTCGCCTGTGCAATGCGAGGAGACCGCGACTCGAACCCGGGACCTTCCGGTCACAAGCGGTAAGACTCTACCGCTTGTACCAGGCCCGCCCTTCAAGCAGTAAGCACATATGTTAAAGAAAATATTTCTGGTGATGTGGTACCAACATGGTTATTTTCATATGCATATAAAATAAACTTTGTACCATGGTTATTGCTTATATATCCTGGTGCTTACGTCCTTGGAGAAGAATCTTAATTATCCAAGTGCATTTGAGATATGACAGACCACCATCTTTCTCCAACTGGGTGCAGGTGGACAAGAAGTGCTTATGCTTATCTGAATTCACCTGCCTTGTCCATGGATGGGAATGGCAGAAGCAAACATGTTGCCTCATATGTTCCGCAGGAGAGATGTATCATTTTCTGCTCATCAACTCCATGCCAGACAAATGTCAATGCTCTTGCCATCTTTTAGGTGTTCCCGCCAAGGATAAGCTGGGGCGTGGGGAAATATCAGGAAATGTGGATGTGATTCATGTGTCTGTTATACTTTGGGTTGAATAAGCTGCAACTTATTTCCCATATGGAATTTAATTGTATGCCTATCTTCTAGTACTGCTTGAGAGATCAAGTAATAAGTATGGATAACCATGTTGCTTCACGTATGAAGCAAGATACTAATGAGAAATTGTCATTACAACATTGCTTGCCACTACGTTCTGTCATGTGAAACCTTGACTTCTTGAAGTACACAAGTCGGAATATTGCTTGTATTCAGGTTTCAAAGTATATTCGTGTTGGAAATCCATAAAAAGCTATTAGCGCTAACAAAATGTTTATCAAGCTTGTGAGTCTGAGGGATCAATAACAAAACAAAAAAGAAAGAGTAAAACACATGTACGCTAATGATTCCATTCCTTTTTTTAAAAAAAAAGGTAAACTGGCGGAAGGGGATGTAACTGTCAGCAAGAACATTTCTTCACGTTAGCATCATCCTAAATATAGTTTTGTTGTTGAGCAAGGTTTAGGTACATGGTACACGGAGAAGTCAATAAAATTGTTTTAAAAAGGTATCAATAAAGTGTCCAGATTCTTAGTCTATTGCAATATCAAATGTCCCATCACAACTCCTCCCTTTGTTTTCCATCCTTTCCTGTCTCTTCTCTCTATGGTTTCTGTCTTCCTAGGCACTTCGGGGGTGCTGGTCTGTTTCCTGTCTTTCTTTACTATATATTTTTGTGGGTTGTTTCCTCTTCTCTTAATAAAACATGTGCATACCATGTTCTATAAAAAAAAACTTCTCCCTTTGTTTTATTTGCAGTGCCTATACCTTTACATCTATCAATGACGGAATAATTTAACATTTTAAAGTCAGAGAGTCATTGCATTTTAATTCTAGTGGCCCATGAACTTACCATCAAAGTGTTTTTTTTTTGGCAGACTGAGTGTCTCATTCGCTAACAGTGAACCTAGCTACACAATTGTACAGAGGAAATACAATGAAATTTTCATAGGAATGAGACGTAATCTCTTGCACAACACATAATTTTACCTTGGTCTTGTTTGCTCAGAAAGCTGCATAGTTCACCGCAAAGAAATAGGGTGAGGCTCAAGTGAATGATACGGTAAAACAATCATAAGTACAGGTCAATTGATTGTCTCAAAAGATATCGACATGGTACAAGTAAAGGCAAACCATGAAAACCTAGAAGATGTGGAGCTTACTTTACTCTACAACAAGAAGTCAGCCCCCACGAAACCCCTCTCTCTAAAAAAAGGAGAAAAAATTTCACCGAAGTTTCATTTTTTTTAGACAAAACCACCGAAGTTTCATGGGGAATGCAAAATGCAGAGATAAAAATTAGGGTTAAGTCCAATTTACACCCTCCAACTTGCAGCAAAGTTCGGATTTCAACCTCGAACTTCAAAACCGGACAACTTTGGTCCTCCAACTCTCGAAAAAGTTCAACTTGCAACCTTCTGGGCGGTTTTGCGGGTGAACAGTAACTTTTGATATTTTCGGGAGCGCCGAAATTTTATATTATTTTTTTGAGCATCTTAACGTCTTCAAATGAAAAAACTCAAAACTACAAAGTTGTAGATCTCATCGAGGTATACAATTTACATATAAAAATTATTTTCATCCGACATCGTATTGAAGTGTTTTCTATTTTTTGAAATTTGAGTCTCATCACGCGATAAAATATGGTGCTCAAATTTTATATTATTTTTTCGAGCATCTTACTGTCCTCAAATGAAAAAACTCAAAACTACAAAATTATAGATCTCATCGAGGTATACAATTTACATATAAAAATTATCTTCATCCGACATCGTATTAAAGGGTTTTCTATTTTTTGAAATTTGAGTCTCATCACGCGACAAAATTGTTTCACGCGTGATGAGACTCAAATTTCAAAAAATAGAAAACCCTTCAATACGATGTCGGATGAAGATCATTTTATATGTAAATTGTAGACCTCGATGAGATCTACAACTTTGTAGTTTTGAATTTTTTTTATTTGAGAACAGTAAAATGCTCGAAAAAATAATATAAAATTTCAGCACCATATTTTATCGCGTGATGAGACTCAAATTTCAAAAAATAGAAAACCCTTCAATACGATGTCGGATGAAGATAATTTTTATATATAAATTGTAGACCTCGATGAGGTTTACAACTTTGTAGTTTTGAGTTTTTTTCATTTGAAGACGTTAAGATGCTCGAAAAAATAATATAAAATTTCGGCGCTCCCGAAAATATCAAAAGTTACTGTTCACCTGCAAAACCGCCCAGAAGGTCGAAAGTTGAACTTTTTCGAGAGTTGGATGGCTAAAGTTGTCCGGTTTTGAAGTTCGAAGTTGAAATCCATACTTTGCTGCAAGTTGGAGGCTGTAAATTGGAGTTAACCCTAAAAATTATGGGGTGATCCAGACAGCGAACCTAGCCACGGTTTGCAGGGGCGAGCAAGCAGCCGCGCCAAGCTTCTTCGAACGAGTCGACGCGCGGAGCATAGTCCTCGATTCCATTTCCGCCGATCCGCCGATCGCCAAGGCCCCCAGCGGCTCGGCTCTGTATGCTCCGGCGTCCCTTCGGCAGTCGGCGGCGGTGGGGAACTTACGCTTTTCTGTGCCGTAGGTCCACGTCAACGTAACGTTTTGTGGCCTTTGGGTGGTAGTAGTTTGGGCTTATGGGCCGTAGTCGTCAGCGTGCACCGAAGAAAATCGGCCCGGCCTAATCTGTAAGGCCGAGGGACATGGATTCATCCCTCTCTTTCCTAAAAAAAAAGGAGAGAGAGAAAGAAAGAAAGAAAAGAATTCATCTCCTCTCTAGCAAAGTAGCAAATGGCAATGAATTCATCTCCTCTCTAGCAAATGGCAATCACGATTCTCGTAGCAGTATTCGCAGTGATAAAAAAGTAGCTATATTCGGAAGGAAAAATATTTTACTTTTTCTAAATTATAGTTGTAGTCTGTTTTTACTACTTGAACGGTAAAACTAGACACCTTATCTTTTGAACTCTCGAAACCATTCAAATTATCTACCTGCCTTAGTTTGAAGAAGTTTTGAAGATGGTTTTATCTTTTTTTTAGTTCAAAAAATTTAGTAGATAGTTGATAAGTGTTTTAAACCACATAAAATATCTCTAACCTTCGCAAAATTGCAATAAATATCATAATATAATATTGGGATAAAATAATACAAATTAAATATTTAGAGCTTGTGAAAATATATCTAGAAACTTAAAAAATTAAATTTAGCTCTAGAAAAATAAGAAAAGTATCCATAAAAATCTAGAAAGTTTTAAAACACTCTAATCAATGTCTAAACATGTTTTTAGAAAAAAAAATCACTACAAAATATGAGATGTGTCCATTATAAATGCAACAAACATTAATATACAATGTGTTCATACTATGCATCAATGTTGATTGTGTCTTATGTTTATCTATTGCAAAAAGGTTCCAAAACATGTTTAGACATAAATTAGAATGTTTTGAGAATTTTCTATAATTTTTAGAATATTTTCCCATTTTCCCATAGCTAAATCTAATTTTGAGAAGCTTCTAGAGATATATTCACCAGCTCTAAATTTTTATTTGGATTCTTTGCTTCCTAATCTATTTATAGGATTTTTAAAAAAATTCTAGAAGCTTAGAGACATTTTCCATGATTTAATAATCTTGTCAAGTATTTTATTTATCGTAGCTTTTGAATAGAGAGGGGACAAAAATCATCTTCAAAACCACTTTAAAATAGGACGAGGAGGTAGTTTGAACAATTTTGAAAGTTTAGGAGGATAATATGTCTAGTTTTAGAGCTCGATGTGAAAAATCATACTACGAGAACAATTCATGAGGTAAAATGCACATTTTTCTATTTGTATTCAAATTCGTGCCTTACTAGACTGTGGGCTATATGTGGACCAGAAAATAATAAAAAGAAAATCAGTCGTGTTATCTATACCTAATAATAAAGAGGCAAAATTTTTGCCACTTTTTTCTTTCGTCTAGTCTATCCGTGTCCAATATGTTCATGGCCTGAGATCGAGGAGTTCTGTGGTTTGGGGAAGAGGATGAGAAAAAGGAAATAGAAGAGAAGGAAGGGTTCCAGGTGCAAAAGTGCAAAGGGAAAGAAAAGGTGGAAGGATCTAAATTGAATTCGAGAAACTCAAGGATTCCTGATGTAAAAGTTCAGTCCACATTGGGTCTTTTGCTGCAGAGCTGAAATCCGTCTCGTGGGTCTTTTGCGCCAGTGGACTGGGCCGAGCCGTGGCCTTGCTCCTTTTCTTTTTTTTCTGTTTTTCTTTGTTCCAGTAAAACAACAAACTTGTAAATTATGTGGATATTATAAAAATAGAAAAATAAAAAAAATAACTCCTCTTAACTAGGTCTACACTCTAGAATAAAATATTTGGTGTAGCTATAGATCTATGTTTTTTTCATAAGCTGATAGAGAATGTTTTCTTAGTCTTTTTGCAGTGAAATTTTTATGGTAACATTTTCTATTGATGTGTAATCTATGGTAAAATTTTCATATGCAATGAACGCATATTGACTGAGTTAAAGTTTAAAAGAAAAAACAATCCAAATGAAATACAACGTAGGATCACAAAGCATTCGAGCCCACACCACCACAGGTGACAAGTCTATCTCCCAGCAAATAGTGATGCAAGCGGACTTAATACTCCTACAGACGGCCCGCGATGCCGCATTAGCCGCTTACAAAAGTTGTGTATCTGCATGGCTAGGCCCTACGCTTGGTCTTGTTGCCACCGCACAGAAGCGTCTCATTGCATCCGCGTTAGAAATAAGAATTGATAGGAAGATCGAGATTCCATAGCTCGAAGGCCACAACGGCGAGGCGACCGTGTGGTGTTCACGGAGTGCGATATAGAGCCAAACTCGACAACTGGGGCTCCAATCTCTATAAGCTCAGTGGTCCTAATATATGTGAAGCATCTCATTGGGGCTAATATATGTGAAGCATCTCATTGGGGCCAACGCCCACGATGAGGCTATATCTAGGACACTGCTCGTTAGCGGTAGATTAATTGCGGTGCTGGCGTTCCGACCATGCCTCCCCCTATCCTGCATCATGCATTATGCTGAAAACAACAACATACTGGCACACTTCAAAAAGTACGAAGGAAGGACGACGTGCTCTGCATGGGCAAGCAGAGGTGATAGTGGCGGTGCTTGAGGAGAGGTCGACGAGGTGGAGGAGACGAACCACAACTGCAATGGGTGTTCCCACACTAAACAAAATTCGATCTTTTGACATAAACAATTACTTCTTTTACACCTAAATCTTTAGTTGAATAAAAGTTAGTATAAGTTTTTTATTAACCCGTTGCAACGCAATTTTTCTAGTCAAAGAAAGCAACCGAACATAGGAGGCATGACACGTTGCTAAAGCTTTAAAGGCAACGGGTATCAGGAGGATTGCCGGAGCAAAGGCGACTAGGCGAGAGCAAGATGCAAACCGACAGTTGAATCAAACACACGTGAGGGACCAAGACGAGCATAAAAGGAGGCCAAAAATAGGCACTGCTAGATGCTAGCCCACCCGAGCTGAGCGCCGGGATCGCACAGCCCCAACTAAACTCCGCCCGCCGGTGGTTGCGGAGGGCACCGCGTTCGAATGCTCGCCGCCAGCCACGGTTCCAGTGCATGCCCGCCGTTCCCCGGTATATAGTACTCCCCCGAGGCTCCCCAGCGCTCCCGTAAACGCGTGTCGCGCCCGTCGCCAAGCAAACACCGCCTGGCACCACGACGCGCACGCCGTGCTCCCCGGCTAGCCAAGGGCCACTGCATTTTGTTCGCCCCCGATCGCGCGGCCGGGGCAGCGCGCTCGCCGCAGGTGCATGCGTGCGTGTGCGCCTTCGCGTCCTGGCCCGCAGCTAGCTCCAAAGCAGCAGGCGCGCCCCCGCCCCCCGCACCAGCGCGGCGCGCATGCATGAGCGTCCGCGCATGCCTGCCTGCCGCCCCGCGTCCCGAGCCGAGTTCCCCAGCTAATATCCAGCGAGCCGGCCTGTTCCCGAGCGGCTGATTCGTTTGCGTTGCCCACTGCCGGGGCCATGGATCAGCACCGGAAGAGCAGCCTCAGGTCGTACGCGTCCAACGCCTCGTCCCGGTCGGGGTCCTTCAACTTCGATCACGACCAGGACAAGGAACGCGCCGGCCTGACCGGCGACGGCGACCGCCGGGAGGTCGTCGTCAAGATCGACGCCGAGCCGCACTCGCCGGTCTCCCTCCACGCGCCCGGCGGCGTGTCCGGGCACATCTCCGCGGTCAGCACGCCGCGGGCCGGCGGCGCGGTGAGCATTCTCGCGCCGTCTGCGTCCGGGTCGAGCGCGTCAACCTCCAGCGCCGGGGGCGACGCGTCCCGCTCAGGCGACTCGTTCAGTTTCAAGAACCGCCCGCCGCAGTCTCCGGCCAGCGGGGAGTCCAGCGAGGATCCGCCGAGCCGCCTCATTGGCAGCTTCCTCCGGAAGCAGGCGGCGGCTGGCGGCGAGCTGTCCATCGACCCCGACTTCGATGTGGACGAGATGAGAAGGCCACCACGCGCGTCGACATCTGCCAACGCCTCCAGGGAGCTGCGCGTCTCGTTCCAGGACCCCCGGAAACGGTTCTCCCCGTCCACGTCGACGGCGTCCTCCTCCTCCTACGACGCCGGCGACAACCGGAACCAGAGCACCATCGACTTGGACACTGCCGAGGTGCCACGCTGCACGTCGACGTCCACCGGTTCCTCCCTGCTGGCGCGCAGCAAGACGCGATCGAGGCTAATGGATCCCCTGCCGCCGTCGACGTCGAGCGCCCCCGCCGGCGAGGGGGATCCCCGAAAGTCATTTGTCTCAAAGGGGCTGCCGCCCAAGTCCGGTCAGCTCCGGTCGGGTCTTATCGGCAAGTCGGGGCTCATTGGCAAGTCGGGGCCCATCGGCAAGTCAGGTGGCTTCGACGATGAGGACGACGACCCGTTCGTGGACGAGGGCATGACCTCGGACTTCAAGCGCGACACCATGGACTGCCTCCTCATCATGGAGTGGGTCAGCCTGGTGGTCATCGTGGGCGCGCTCATCTGCAGCGTCACCATACCCAGCCTGTCCAGAAAGAAGCTCTCGGGGCTCCACCTCTGGAAGTGGGAACTCCTCGTGCTCGTGCTCATCTGCGGCCGCCTCGTCTCAGGCTGGGTGATCCGCATCGCCGTCTTCTTCGTCGAGCGCAACTTCCTCCTGCGGAAGAAGGTGCTCTACTTCGTCTACGGCGTGCGCCGCGCCGTGCGGAACGTGCTCTGGCTCGGGATCGCGCTCGTGTCCTGGCACCTCCTGTTCGACAAGGACGCCAAGCGGGAGACGCACACGCTGGTGCTGACCTACGTCACCAAGGTGCTGTGCTGCCTCCTCGTGGCCACCGTGATCCGCCTCATCAAGACGCTGCTGCTCAAGGTGCTCGCCTCGTCCTTCCACGTCTCCACCTACTTCGACAGGATCCAGGAAGCGCTCTTCAACCAGTACGTCATCGAGACCCTCTCAGGCCCGCCGCTAGTGGACGAGAGCCGGATGATGGCTGAGGTGCAGAGGCTCCAGAGCGCGGGAGCATCCATCCCCAGTGAGCTCGAAGCGACAGCGATGCCGGGCAAGTCTGGGCCACCCAAGAGTGGGCGCCTCACGACGGTCGCGTCCAAACGAGGAGGAGCAGGAGGGACCAGCAAGCAGCTGCATAGGCAGAAGACCGAGCTCCATCTGGATGACGGCATCTCGATTGACCAGCTTCACAGGCTCAGCCAGAAGAACATCTCTGCGTGGAGCATGAAGAGGCTGATGAAGATCGTCCGGTACGGGGCGCTGACAACGATGGACGAGCAGCTCAAGCATGCAACGGGCGAGGACGAGCTGGCGACAGAGATACACAGCGAGTACGAGGCCAAGGTTGCTGCCAAGAGGATCTTCCAGAACGTCGCCAAGCCTGGATCCAAGTGAGAATTCGACCACTTACTAGCACATCTCTTTGAAATTTAAATCTTTGGCGGACATTTGTATATCCAAGTAATTAACATACTGTTTGGAGCATCATGGCAGCCTTTGTGATTCAGTTCTGAATTCTGAACCTATTGCAGGCACATATACCTGTCAGACTTGATGCGTTTCATGAGGCAGGAAGAAGCTTTAAAGGCGATGGATCTTTTCGAAGGAGCGCAGGAGCACAACAGGGTCAGCAAGAGGTCACTCAAGAACTGGGTGGTAACGATCTTAGACTCAAGAACTCCTCTTATCGATGCATCTCTCAGGAGGAAAAATAAAATTCGTGGTGCTTACTGAAGATTTCCAATCGCTGTCGTCTGAATGCTGTAGGTAAACGCGTTCAGAGAGCGCAAAGCTCTTGCCCTGACGCTCAACGACACGAAGACGGCAGTGAACAAGCTGCACCAGATGGCCAACGTTGTGGTCGCGGTGATCGTGCTTGCGCTCTGGCTTCTCATCCTGGGGATCGCGACGTCCAAGTTCTTCGTCTTGCTCAGCTCGCAACTTCTCGTGGCGGTGTTCATGTTTGGGAACACTCTCAGGACCATCTTCGAGGCGATCGTGTTCCTCTTCGTGATGCATCCTTTCGATGTCGGCGACCGATGCGAAGTTGATGGAATGCAGGTTACTACTAATTCTCGTTAACGCACTATCTTATCTGCAATATAAGAATGAATTGCTTGGCACCAGCTGATGAGGAATTTGCATCGTCAGGTGGTGGTGGAGGAGATGAACATCATGACAACGATCTTCCTCCGATATGACAATCTCAAGGTGTATTATCCAAACAGTCAGCTAGCCCAGTTACCGATCATGAATTACTACAGGAGTCCTGACATGGGAGATGCGGTGGACTTCACAGTTCATGTCGCAACACCAGTGGAGAAATTGACCCTAATGAAGGAGAGACTAATGCAGTAAGTACTACTAATGCCTTTTAATTAACCTTATATATATATGAATTTCTCGAAATTAGAAAACGTTCGTTCTGCTATTACGGCTGCTGTAATGTACTAGTAATAATCATGCCATTATTTATTTTAAAAAAATTTCAGTTACCTTGACAACAAGAAGGAGCATTGGTACCCTGGCTCCATGGTGGTCCTGCGCGACGTGGACGACACGAACAAGCTTAAGGCCTCCATCTGGTGCCGCCACACGATCAACTTCCACGACATGGGGCTGAGGTTCGAGCGGAGAGAGCTGCTGCTCCAGGAGATGATCAAGATCTTGAGAGACCTCGAGATCGAGTACCGGATGCTGCCGCTCGACGTCAACGTCCGGAACGCGCCTACCATCCAGTCCTCGAGGATGCCGTCGACATGGACGTTTAATTACTGAGATGAGATTTTTTGCTGGATACACATCAGACTTTGTTATGAGATTGTTTTGCTAGAGGTAGTAGTTCCTGAGTGAGTTGAGCTGTGACAGCGTGCTGAGACGAGAGGCAACAGGTCTTGCTGTCGCTGCAGCCATCACTTGTGCTTTCCCTGTAGTTATTGTGTTGTTGGTCCCTACTCCATAGTTTAATTTGGTGCTTATGATAAGTGAACTTCTTCTGCTACAGAGAATAATGTTGATTATCTAGCTTATTTAAAATACTG
The DNA here is from genome assembly GCF_019320115.1 of Miscanthus floridulus. Lineage (NCBI taxonomy): Eukaryota > Viridiplantae > Streptophyta > Magnoliopsida > Poales > Poaceae > Miscanthus > Miscanthus floridulus. The sequence continues at coordinate 71,559,856 of NC_089590.1, read as the reverse complement.
AATTTCTGAAGTTATTACATCAAAATATGCCATGCCTGTTCTCGAAACAAAGGTATTGGTTTCTGTCAGTCGAATATGGCAACTGTTCTGCAGAAACAGACCTGACGGAGTGACGGGAACGCAATGTTGAACACAACTGAAAACACAACAATCATCAGATATGGCGCCTTTTATGTCACCTATTGTTGCTCTCCCTTGGCCGGCCGTGTCCGGAGCAGCAGCTGCCGGGAGCGCACGCGCACCTGCAGCCTCACGAGCACCTTCATGCACCGGATGGCGACGTTGGCCTGTTTCCGCACGTACGCACCACGCGCGAACGCCTGCAGCTTCACCAGGCTCCTCAGGGCGCGGAACGCCTGCCTCGCCTGATCAAACCAAACGGATCGATCGACTTCAGAGCCTGAAGTTTTAAGTAAGCAGAACAGCATGTTTAGCGTGCGCTGCGTACCAGGTGGCCGCGGAAGTAGGCCTGGATGGTGGCGGCCGCAGCGCGCTCCCAGAGAACTCCTGGTTGGCAGCTCCGGGTGCCTGGATGGGGGCGGCATCTGTATCTTTTGCAGGCCTCGGTTCGACGGCCCTGGTCGTCATTCCGCAGGGGGCAGACCGCGCGAAGACACGGTTCATCCCTCGCAGGCGCAGCCACCGGCGACGGCGAGGCGGTGGCGTCTCGTGCCGCTCCACGTTTGCGCCGCGACTAAACCGCGCGGCGCCGGATGACCTGGTGCGGTGGAAGAAGCTCTGCTTATTAGCGCCGTCCGTACCACCGTGGAGGCTGTCTTGGCGGTGCCGAGGTTTCCCTTTGCGATGGCGCGTGCCGAAGCGCCAAAGAAGGCGTCGGAGGAGCGTTTCTATGTGGCTATCGATCTGGTGGTGGTGCCAGTGCCTCAAGGCGGAGATGCGAGTCGACGTGGGGCTTTTCAATTTCAAATAGTGCGCCGCGGATTTGGCTGCAAGGAAGGGAACGTGGCGGGATGAAACAGAGCGATGAGCTGTGCTGTATGTTATATTGATGGGAAAATTGGGCATCAAAAGATTGCATGTTTGGCAATGTACCATTAAAAGATCTGATCTTAGCTATCTACCATTGAAAGATTACAACGTTACAGGTTTCTACCATTCCGTGAACTTCTCTGTGAACACATGCCACAGAAGAGTTCCTCCGTTTGTAAGAACAGCGGCCACACCTCCGCATGGATAAGGATTAAGGAGAACGACCCGTGAACTTCTTCGCAAGAAAGCCTGCCTGTCCGTCCGTTCTTCCAGCTGCTCCGGCGGCCAAAGGGCCAACCCGGCCTGTTGCTTGCGTCCGCCGCCTGCCATGCTTGTTCGTGCGCGCGACGTAGTGGCAATGTTGCGTGTTGAGTCCGCGGCTGCTGCTGTATCCGTATGGCCGCATTCGAACCGATGAGCCATCAATCCATCCGTCCAGCGATTGATGGATTGCAATCTCTCTGCTCTGCAGTGCGATTGCCGCTGTCTCCTCGTCGCTGTCCCGCCTTGCCCGACGACGACGACCCCTGCACGCTTCTCGGTAAAAAGAAAAAAAACAAAACCTTGCTTGATGTCTGATGAGTGATGACTCTCCTGCTAATGGTCGTGCTGCCTTGAATTATCCCCGCATGCCTTGAATTGCCAGCTGCTTATGTGCTAATCTAATGTGATTGCAGCAGCAATTACCTTGTGGTGGTGAACGGTGGACTGCTGTTCTCACCCGTGCCTCATGACCACCGCGGTTCTGAAAGCTACACGACCATGGTCCATGGCAATCCTCTCGGTGTCGCTCGCTCCCTGCTCGTGAATCGTCAGCGTAGCCGCAGATGGAGTAGTAACGGAATCACGGCCGTGCAAGAACGCTCCATGGGCTGGTTCCCGATCCCGACGAGAAGCCCCCTGTGGCGCGCCCTGCTCAAGGTGTGCTCCACGGAGCTCTTCGCGCCGCAACGCCTCGACGCGCAGCAGCAAGCCCTCCGCCGTGACAAGGTGCAGCGCTCGTGTCGCACGTGGCTGGGCTGGCGCGCGAAGGCGCGGCCATCGACATCCGCCGCGTGGCATGACAGCCCTACGTCTGATCTCGTGCACCTTGGAAGAAGACGACTTGGAGAATGGAGATACACAGTTAACGGAAGTGGTAGAAATCAATAACGTTGTGATCTTTCGGTGCTATATAGCAAACAAGTGATCTTTTAATGGTACGTTCCTAAAGTTGCAATCTTTTGATGGTACGTAGCCAATTTTCCCTATATTGATTGATGATGTACCGTTTTTTTATACACATTTACTCTTCTGTTGGTGTCTGAAATTTTGCGTTTCCACCAGTCGACGTTCTTGGGCGACGTCGATCGAAGACTGATGATCCGGATTGTCCATCCTCCATGGCTCAGGGTTCGGGGATTCCAATGGCGGCGCCGGCTAGGGTTCTGGCGGCCTGCGCCTCACTCTTCTTCCTCAACTCTGGCGGGCTTAGAAGGGGGTTGGGGGAGACAGGCCGGTTAGATAGTGGAGACGGCGGGAGGGCGGCTTAGGATCCTGACGGCGTCGGAGGCGGCCGGACTAGGTCGGGGTGGGGGCATCCATGGCCGGAGCTCGCCGCAGAAGGAGGGGGGAGGGGAAGAAGGCCGCCGCCACTAGCCCGCTAGGTTTTTGCCGGAGCTCCACGTCCGCAGGAGGACATTGTGACGAGAACGAGAGGAGCGTGACCGGAGTTAAAGGTGATTAACGTTTTATCAAAGCATCACTAACTTGTGAGAGTGACTTGCCCTTTTTTATAAGAAAAACCCCGACATACAAGCCAGGAGTTTCAATTACTCTCCCCTTCCTAGAAATCAACTTCAAAGTTATATAATTTAAAAGTATTTTAAATTTAATTATTTTATAAAAACTAGCAAATATGTTTATATGTTGTGACAGAAGGGGAAGAATTATCAAACGTTCAAAAAAGATAACAAAAATGGTACGTATTATCTATTTATATTTAATCCTTTCAATAAAATTCAAAAGTTATGATTTATTTTATAATGACCATGACATCTATAATATGTATAATCTGGGGTTTATTTGCTTTAGTTGTGAGAAGTAAAAAAAGCTGTTGTGAGCTATATTGTGGAAATGACCTAAGCTATTTGGCTATCTCCTCTCTCTAGCTCAATTAAAATAGTTGTGAAATAGCTCTCCATTTTCACCCATTTCGAAAGGCAGAAAGGCAAAAGTAAGGTCCAAGGTGCTTTCAAAACCGTACTACATGAAACTAACTTTTCTGAAAAAAGCAGGTTTAGGTTTCACCTGTTTGGTTGTTTGTTTGTTTTTTTGGCAGCATAAGCACTTTTCATAAACTCAACCAAACACAACTGTCGGTGCAGAAAGTGACCAACTAGTAAATATTTGTAGTTTTGCTGTACGTTATGATCGGAGGTGGCCTAGCACTCAATGACACAGGATTTATACTGGTTCAGACAACGTGCCCTACGTCCAGTCGGGGTCGGTCGGCGACTTTATTCCTGAGCCCAGGTGCTCAAAGTCTGTAGTGGGGGTACAAACGAGAAGGAGGAAGAAGGGGGTGTACAAGAGGTTCGGTCGGCTCCGACCGGAAGGGTCGCGGTCGGAACTGGGTGGTCTTGCGGTTGGGAGTGTTGATGTCAATCTAGTGAGTCTGAGCTTGAAGAAGTTGATCTCCTTTAGTTGGAGGGAGCGCATCCCCTTTTATAGATGAAGGGGATGGCTCTTACAGGTGAGAGGGGGAGAGTACAGATATTTCTAAGTCTTGTTGTCTACGGTGATGAAAACTGGATAATGGTTGAAGCCTCTCAATATTGTCGATGTTGCTGTAGGATGTCAGATGTGTACGGAAGGTCGAGCTATCTTCTTCAGGAAGGATGACGCCGGTACCTGCAGAATACTTCTGGATGCCTAGTGGCATGTGAGGAGCTGTGCTATGTTCACTCGGTATGGCAAATCCTGAAGCCCATACCGCAATCGGTGTCCAGAGACACGCGGAGGGGGCTTACCATATGGGAGTAGCGGCCCCTACAATACTTTGTGTCAGGGTGGCTGCAGAAGCACTGCTTCGTGCAGGGTATGGTCCCTGGTACAGTGGTGTTGACTTGCGAGCCTTGCCTTGCCTTTCTCCGCACGCCTTCTGGTTCCTTCCGAGCAGACGTCCCCGGTCGGATGGTCCCCAGTCGGTTCTGGCGCGCCAGACGGAGAAGAGCGGTGAGGAGGCTTCCCGCGAGCCCCGGTCGCGGGATCGGAGTCGTGGGGTCGGAGTCCGAGGCGGTCCTCGGGTCAGGCTTTTCGAGTGGAGGCCGTGCGGAGGCAGCCAGGGCCTGACGCTAGCGTTCCGATCGGAGAGGCCGTTCGGAGCTGGCCTGAGCTTGAGCTAGTGCTCCAGTCGGAGAGATGGGCCGAAGGCGGCCTGGGCCTGAAGCGAGTGCTCCGGTCTGTTGGTTTTAGACTTTCAGGCCGGTCCAGAAGAAAGAAAGACCGCTTTCCTGGGCCGAGCCCTGGCGTGGAAGCCGGTCTCCGAGGGACCCCGGGTTTATGAACCCGACAACAACCTTAATATTGGCAATAATAGGACAATGTACTATTAAGCTTTCAAATTAAAATGCAACCTTAAAACATTTTTTCTTCCATAGCAAAGCACAAAAATATTTATTCATAAATATAGCATAACTTTAATTTTTACAATTTAATATTGAGTTTTGTAATCTCATTTGAGGACTCATAAAAATATGTAATTCTAATAACTAATTAAAGTCAATGGGAACTTAGTTGTTGACTTGTCAAGAACCAGTCCGTGAGCTAATGATTATGGCAGTAGAGCCGTTGATGATTACGACGGTAGGCCTCTCTCAATTTTTCGCTAGTATATACAACATGGAGACATATTTACTTAAATTGGATTGAACAACAACCTGCTTAAGTTTTTTTTTATCTCAAACCTGCTTAAGATTTTACTTTACTAATAATACGAAATATGGAAGAGTATTGATATCGATGATATGAAATAAATACACTACAAACATATATTTCATGGTATATCTAATAAACTTATTTTGATGTTCATGTTTTTCTATAAATTAAGTCAAAATTAAGATAACTTAACTTAGATAATTCTATAAGTTATTTTTTTCGAACAAAGTACCACATGTTGTACTCTTTTCTGCTTTGCAATCCTAGAGTCTGTCTAGTCATACGTTGGCACGTGATCTACTCCCTCTGTCCCCATTTATGTGTCGATTGAGCGTCCTCCTACTTAGATACACAAATGAATCTATGAATCAGGACACGTGTAACATTTAGATTCATAAAAGGTGCTATGAATCTGGACAGCAAGAACCGTATCCAAAACGAGTAATAAATAGGGAAGGAAGGAGTAGATAATTAGAAGAGAAGTAGAAGAGAAGTATTTTAGGTTCGGGCTGGGATATAGGCTAATTTTTTTGCAGAGAATTTTGATTGGTTCTCATTTACTCTCTCTAATCACTGTTTCGGCATAATTTATCGTACTGGTACTGTACTTTCATGCTTTAACGTATACATATTTATTGAAAAAGTTTTACTCTGCTCGAAAAAAAAAAGTTTTACTCCCACATCGAGCGAGTACAAGGGGGGCCAGGGCACTAGGAGTCTAGGACACTGAGCAAACCTTTTCTTTACTGCAAGAGAGAAAAAAATACATATCACCACACAGGAACGCACAGCGCAGAGCGCGTAGGCAAAGAATCTCGAACTGTCTCCAAGAACGAACCGGGTATCTAAATTAAAATAGGTAGCTGAGATCTAAAATTAGACTTCAACAGAGTATTTATATGAAAGATCTATTTTAGATTATCTGAGAGACAAAATCTAAATATGGACATCCTCTCTTCTAGAAAACTATTTGCAGAAAGGATTCTTTTTTGGGTCTGGTTGTTGGAGAAGATGCTGAATATGTATTGAACCTTTTGTCTGTAGTGTTACCCAAAGAAAAAATAAGTCTTATATTTTGGATGTTATTGTCGAAGATAGCCTAAAAAAAGAAATTCAGAAAGAACACAGAATCCTCGCAACAGATTCGATGCCATGGCTCGTGAGCCCTGCCCCTGCGCCCCTGCCCATGGCCGATGGCTCTCGCGTGAGGCGTGACAGGGACGCATGCATCCTCGGTCCTCATGCATGGCAACATTATTACACCCCCATGGCGACATCGTCCTCGTTTCTCGCAGGTCAATGTGTCCTCACAAGATTATTCGGTGCGCTGGGATTATCTACGATTTTTTTTTCTCTTTCGATACGAGAACAAATAAGAAATAAAATCCATTGATTTTTCTGCTCACACAGACTTGCGCTGGCGCAAAGCAAATTGTCATATAAATTATCAGGAACCTTTATGTTTATATTTTCTCTCCCTGTCGACAGTTTTAATTGCGTAAACTTTTTTTAAAAAGAATGGGAAGAAATGCCCGCGGCATGATGACATCCTGGGTGCGCTCTATAAAACCGCGGAGAGTTGTGCACTGTGTTGTTATCTCCCACGCCGCCTTGTTTGTGTGCTTCCGCGCTTAACGCGTACGCGTGAGCGTGGCTTCTTCTGTGTTCTGTCGCTATGGGCTCCCTGGCCACCGCGGACGAGCCATCATTGCCGCCGCTCAAGTACCCTCAGGCTCGCCAGGACGATGACATTGTCGACGCCTACCATGGCGTCCTTGTGCCGGACCCCTACAGATGGTGAGTCTTAAATATTTATGTGCGTTCCTGCTATTTCTTGCTATCTTTCTTCCCTATATTCCTTCGAGGCATTTTTGCATTTGCTTGCGCCTTCAGCCCTTCAGCGTTTTGGAGATTATGGTGGTGTTCCTAGCACTTTGTCCGTAAAATTTGCTTCAATAACAATTTGCATGCCTAGGGTGTAGAGAAACGCATTTTGCACGTTCAATATCCGGTTCTTAGTGTAAAGTGAAGGCCACATAGCTTTTCTTCGGGAAAAAGCAGTTACTTTGCTATATTTTCGTGTTCCAATCTACCGTTTTTACTATAAACACGCTTTGAGATGCTACCGAAATGACGACTTTAATGGATAATCCAAGAAGACAACCTGTGCCTTACCTAATTAAATGGTGGTAATTTATTTTATTTTGCTCCTAAAAAAAACTCGGGCTGCGGGGGGCAGCCCCGAGCTATTTTAGCTTAAGGTAGAGGACTCTCATCTCAACTTGAGAAAACCCCTGAACCCCATGTCTAGCCCGCACATAGGGGCCCGTTACATGGTGAGTGGGCCAGTCCTTGTACCTGTGCTTTGGAAACGCAGGAAAGGCGAGGGCATTTTTTTAAACCTCCGACCCCGAGATCGCCCACGAGGGGGTTCAAACCTAGGTTGGCAGGGTGGGAGCCGGACATCCTCTCCATCTGGACTAGGTCTAACATTTAGAAGTTTTGCTCCATATTTGAATAGCGAGAAATTTGGAATATATGATGGCAATATTCAAAGATTTAATTGAAAACATTGTTGGGTTTTTTCCCTCACCAAAATCGCTATTTCAATCAATACAGAAGGATATAAAAAAGACTCTTATAGTTACTTTAAGGAACGTCCAAGATATAGAGAAATAGTTAGAGTACAAAAAGATATAGAAAACGGTTTTATTTAAGTAGTTCTATAATGGTTTTCTCAATCCTTAGAGCGTCTTCTTGACAAACGTTAAAGCTGCACCAACAGGTAATAGTGAAAGTACATTCTATATTAAGAGCAAGTATAACAATAATTCAAGCTATTTAGTATTTTTACTAATGTAGAGGAGAGAATAAAAAAGAGAGAACCTACTCTGATATAAGCAATAAGTTGGTATGGAAGCCTATAATAATAGGTTTAGATAACAAGTGAATGTAAGGACTAAGGAGGACTAAAAAAAGTAAATGTGAGAAATGGATAAAATATTAATAAAAATAAAATAAAAACAGCTATCATATAACTTGGTTTTTATAGCTCAATTTATACTTCAACACTTAGCTTTATTATTGGACTTGTTCTTATAAATACTTCCCCGTGCTAATCATCGTTTCTCGAAAAGATTGCTGATTTCTCACCATGGTGGCCGCATCTCGGAGTACACGACTACACGTGCACACAGTGCACAACACTAGCTACTCTCTGTGCATTGGTCATTACCGCAGAAAGGGGCACGGTTTACACTGCCGGTGCCGGATCGCCACCCTGACCCAAACCACGCCAAAACTGACAACCTATTTGATTAGAATAGATTGGAGTACAAGCAAACAAATCCTAAAATAAATTATTACTTATAGGGTCACAAATTTTTGAATTAGTTATGTCTGTAACAAAACTTGGTATTGGCTCTGACGTATCGCCCTAACGCACCATCTTTAACATATATTACAGTTACCGAGTGAGCTATAAAAAAATTTCGAGCTCAAATATTGCCGCCTCCTAGAGTGACATATGGAGCCCACTCATGAGTGTGACAATTTATCTTTTTCATTTTTCCTTCTTTTTTCTCCGCCTCCCTACTCACCGAAAAAAGTCTAGTAGAGACGGTCCCCACGAATATATCATGGGCACCACCGTTGATTTGCGACCTTATCCATACACATACATCTAATGCATGAAGCTGTTGCTTAAATTTGGAAGAAATAATTAGAAAAAAAAATTATATCCCTCTCATAGATTGGATGCATGCGTTTGGACACCCCCTGAGTAGGTGGCGTGGACAGGCCTCTTGGTGTTGTCATCTCGAGGCATCTCTCGAGCTCCTCTAGCGTGAGTTCTCCGCACAAGTGGTTGGGCCACCTACAAAAAATAGGTGAAAAAGAAGACCAGATCGGGGGAAGGTTTCCCTCTATGGGCTGGGAGGCCGAGGTTATTGCTCTTTTTTTTTTTGGCATGTCTCCGATCCTATTTCCAATAATAACCTTTTTTTAAAAAAAAATTGGGTTCTGAGTTTAAGTATTCTAAGTACCAATTTGTAGTACACAGATACCAATTCTAATAGTTTAAATTTGATATCTCTTAACACCTTCGCAATATGAATTTCCTAAAAAAGGAGAATAAGGCTTAGTATGAAATGAATGCAAAAGTTTGGAAAACAATTAATTAGTCATGCGTAGCTTGTTCATTCATTCTCAACTCGTCAAATTTTAGTCCTTAGTAGGTACCATCAATTTATAATTCGTCAGATTTTAGTCCATTGGAGATACCAATTTTTATACCTCCCTATGTACAATTTTATTTTTTTGGTACCCTCTACTGACGGTAGAAGTAGAACCAACCTCGCCAGAAACATAAACGAAACTTAATCCTTCTTTCTTTTTTCAAACTAAACTTAGTGAACCTTTTTGTTCCCTTTGGTTTAAAAGAGTCTTTAGACATATCGTGCTGACACACTGTTCTGCACCGTGAATCCGTGATTAAATAAACGTACGTCATTAGGATGGAGGAGCTGGATTCGAAGGAGGTGAAGGAGTTCGTGGACGCGCAGGCGGCCGTGGGCAGCGCCGTGCTGTCCACCTGCGACCACCGCGGCTGCCTGCGCGGTCAGCTCACCGCGCTCTTCGACCACCCGCGCTTCCGCGCGCCCTTCAAGCGCCGGGGCAGCTACTTCTACTTCCACAACCCGGGCCTCCGTCCGCACAGCGCCCTCTACGTGCAGCGCGGGCTGGGTGGCGAGCCCGACGTGCTCCTGGACCCCAACACGTTCAGCGAGGATGGCACGGTGTCGCTCGGCATGGTCGGCTTGAGCGACGACGGCGAGCACCTGGTCTACGGCACCAGCGCCAGCGCCAGCGACTGGGTCACCATCAGGGTCATGCGCGTGCGCGACAAGGAGCACCTGCCCGATACGCTGTCCTGGGTGAGCAGCTCATCAAGCCTGACGAAACGAGCTCTCTGTTGTTGAGAGTTCCATGTTTTTCATTAATAATACAAAAATGAATTTTGCTATATTTCATAAAAAATCACGATGCAGGTGAAATTCTCGCGCATCGCGTGGACTCGTGACGGCCGAGGTTTCTTCTACTCGCGTTTTCCGGCTCCAAGGTTAGTGCCGAAATTTGTAGTTTTATTTACATTGCTCGTTCTGAAGAAATGGCAACTGTGTTCCAAGCTTCAGTTGGCAATGTTGGTGCTGGTGAGCAGGGAAGGTGGTGGAGCGATGGGTTCTGGGATCAAGACTGACGTCAATCTCAACCACGAAGTCTACTACCATTTTCTTGGAACAGAGCAGTCACAGGACGTGTTGTGCTGGAGAGACCCTGACCATCCCAAGTACATATACGTCCCTGAAGTCACAGAAGACGGCAAGGTATGTATGCTGGGCCAGCTGATTTTTTTTTTTTAATTTTGGTGAAAAAAAAAGGTTCTGCACCTATGCTGTGTTATCACTGACAGCATGGAAGATAATCGTAGTCTGATGATATCTGTTGTTACCTGTCGCAGTACGTGATCCTTTCAGTTTCGGAAACGTCAGAGCCGGTGAACAAGCTCTACTACTGCGACCTCTCAGCTCTAGCTCACGGGCTGGGCGGCACGAAGAGCACCCATGGCAACGGCATGCTCCCCTTCGTCAAGCTCGTGGACAGATTCGAGGCCTACTACGGACTCATCGCCAACAACGGCACCGAGTTCACGTTCCTTACAAACAAGGACGCTCCAAGGTACAAACTGGCGAGCGTCGACGTCGACGACGAACCCGAGTCGTGGACCGACGTCGTTCCTGAACACGAGAAGGCAGTCCTGGAATCGGCATGCGCCGTCCATGGCCACAAGCTGTTGGTGAACTACCTGTCGGGTGTCAAGTACGTCCTGCAGATGAGGAGCTTGGTCACTGGGGCGTTGCTTCATGACATACCCATCGACATTGGCACTGTCAACGGGATCTCCGGCAGACGATCCGACTCCGAGGTGTTCATCGAGTTTGCGAGCTTCCTTACCCCCGGAATCATTTTTAGGTGCGATGTCAGCGCTGAGATCCCAGAGATGGACGTATACAGAGAAATCTCAGTTCCGGGCTTCGATCGAAACGAGTTTGAAGCAAAGCAGGTAACTAGTCTCTAACGGTACGTAAACAATGTTTCCACTGCGGTCACATGACATGATCATGTTATGGTAAAAAGGGCAAATACAATGCACAATTAATCCTTCGTCTTATGATGAATCATGAGGAGAATATCTACCATCAGATCAACAGCGGAAATAAACAATCACATGCACAATAGACACCACGATTTACGTGGAAACCTCCTCAAGGTGAGGAGTAAAAAACACGGGACCAACCGATCCACTCCAGGTTTCAAGCTTCCACTATAATCAATAATGGGTACAAGGAGTCTTCTCTAGAGCATCTAGAGGATTACACCAGCAGCAACACATTTATCAAGTTACAAACTTAGGCCTCAGCTACAACCACAACCTTTTAGCAAAGAGGAATAACAGCAGTCAAACAGAGAAGTCATAGATTTTGTCCCCCTCGATAATCAGTTCATATCTCACAAACTACAGCTCCACTGTGCACGAATTTTGGTAGACAAGTAGATCCATGAGTCCCCTATCCACTGACCAAATTTCAGCTCAATCAGACACCGTTTGACCACCCAAACAATTCATCTACCAAAAACTACTCTGTTCTAAAACTGCAGTGACCCGAACTGACAAAACCCCTCTCAAATCTGGTGCTCTACTCAATCAATCCTCAAACCAACTTAACAAATCGAAGTACTCTAAGTGAGGAACGATCTCACCAGGTTTCATGCCAATCCAACCACGTTTGAGCCGCCGATCACCGGCTTGAAGTTGACCGGTTCAGAGCCACGAGATCTGGACCTATTTCCCTTCTCCTTCTTCTTCCTCTCTTCTCACCTTGTGGTGTGTGTTCTGCTCTCTCCCTTTTCTCAGAAGCAACAGCTCCTCTCTCTTGCTCTTTGATGTCCTCTGAGTGGAGGCTAGGGTTTTCTCTCGTTTATGTTTTCCAAGAAGCAATCTCAACCATTAATTTAAAGACTAGATCAACGGTGCACAAGCACCGGACGTGGGCTGTTTTGTTTGGCTCAATTTGTATCCTCCATGTGGAGGGATAGGCCAACAGATCATTGGAGTACATATGATCGAACTATGCTGTGTTGTTGTTTTTATGTTCATTCGTTCAGGTATTTTATCCGAGTAAGGATGGAACCAAGATCCCAATGTTCATCGTATCCAAGAAGGGCATGGACCTGGACGGCTCACACCCAGCGTTACTGTTCGGCTACGGCGGTTTCGCCATGAGCATGACGCCGCAATTCAGCGTCACCCGCGTGGTCCTCATGAGGAACCTGGGGTTCGTGACGTGCGTCGCCAACATCAGGGGCGGCGGGGAGTACGGCGAGGACTGGCACAGGGCCGGGTCGCTCGCCAACAAGCAGAACTGCTTCGACGACTTCATCGCCGCCCGCGAGTTCCTCGTCTCCGCGGGCTACACCAGCCCGGCGAGGCTGTGCATCGAGGGCGGCAGCAACGGGGGGCTCATGGTAGCTGCCTGCATGAACCAGGTTAGTTCCCCTGTCTCGGTTCATACATGATGCACTGCAGAGAAATGAACAAGATGCTGATCTGTTTGTGGGTTGGGTCGTGTGGCTGCAGCGCCCTGATCTGTTTGGCTGTGCCCTGGCCCATGTGGGAGTGATGGACATGCTACGGTTCCAAAAGTTCACCATGGGTACGGTTCTGCCTCTGTTCTTGAAGGAAAAAACACAACTTGTCACGAACTAGTCTCACTGCAAAAGGTACAGACTTCTCACGAATCTGCTCCTCTGCATCTGTTGTACAGGTCGTGCATGGACTTGCGACTTCGGGTGTTCGGAGAACGAGGAAGAGTTCCACTGGCTTATCAAGTATGGCGCTGGCTTCTTATTTCTCTGAACGTTCACGTTGACTGAATTTTACTTTTACACTTGCCTGTCGTTGCACCTGCTCCTACTGTCTGTTTTCACAAATTCGCAGTCCACAGACACACAGAGAGTCGCCAATGACGCATTTGACCATGCAGGTACTCTCCCCTCCACAACGTGCGGCGGCCGTGGGAGAAGGAGAAGTGGGCGGCAGCGGCTGCCAGCGGCGCCTTGGGCGGCCAGTACCCTCCAACCATGCTGCTGACGGCGGACCACGACAACCGCGTCGTGCCGTCGCACACGCTCAAGTTCCTCGCGGTACGTACGTGGTCTCGAGTCTCGACTCGATCGGCTGCCCTCTTCTTTTTCCGTAGCCCCGTACGTGTCTGAGGCGTCGTTGCTGTGCTGTGTCCACTCGAATTCGAATCCAATGCGATGATCTGGCAGACGATGCAGCACGTCCTGCGCGCGGGCGCGGAGGGCAGCCCGCAGACGAACCCCATCATCGCCCGGATCGAGCGCAACAGCGGCCACTAAGTGGCCGCAAGTGGCCGCTCCACGCAGAAGATCGTATGCTCTCTCGCGCCCTGCTTTCCCTGCTTTCTCGTGCACGGTCCTTTGAACTGAATCGCTCCGTTTTGCTGTGGGTGGCAGATCGACGAGGCTGAGGATCGATACGCGTTCGCGGCGAAGATGACGGTGTTAGATTGATCTTTAATTCTAAACTAGGTTCAATAGTTTAGTTGGGCTTTTGATCACGCCATGATCGGAGGCGCCCAGCCCACTATGACTATAGGGCCCTATCACATTGCGTAATAAATAGAGGTGGGGTCGACGGCTCTGGACACGAGGTTTGCCTGAGCTACAGTTCTCTACCGAAATTCTTAATCCGATCTAGAGGGGCGCAGCCAGTGATAGGAAGCCACCAGCCGCGCCGTCATCGTCTCTGCATCTACACCGAGGGGCTGCTATGTCGTCGGACTGCCCTGCAACCGCTACTGCACCGCCGCCCTTCGACTCGACACCGTCACTGGGTTATCGCTAAGCACTGCGATGGCGAGCCCATCTTCATCCAAGGCGGCCGAAGGTTTGCACCCTTCACCCATCTCTTTCTCTCGTTCTATCTACTGCTACTACACTAGTAGATGTTTTATGACTCATGATTTTATTCAATAGCAAATAGACATGCTAGTTCTATGCCTAGAGATCCTGCTTAAGGTCAAACAATGGTACCAGAGCCAATTTCTTCTAGGGCTTTTAGATCTAGAACGGGTGAACAATAAGAAACAGAGGATCCGTTCGGATCTGAGAAAAGAAGAGGGTCACCGAACCCTAACCCTAATCGGGTGAAGAACAGAGAAAAGAAAGGATCTCGGATCTCAAAGCCGAAACCTAACCCGCGAATCAGTCACGGGAAAGATAACAGTGAAACCATAACCCGAAACCTAACTCAAACCCTAACCCTAATCCCCAAATTGGACAAATCCGAGAAGAAAAGAAAGAAAAATCAAAATAGATGAAGAAAAGAAGAAAGGGAAAAAGGGGAAGGGGCCTACCTCGCCGTTCACCGCGCTGCCGCCTCACCGGTGCGCGGGAAGACGGTCGAGCCGTGCGAGCTCCGGCAAAGGGCACCGCTAGTCCGCTCGATTGCGGCGCAATCACCCGCGTGGGGAGCGCGCGCGTCGGCGAAGGGGTTGGCGACGATGCCATGCTTCACTGCATCTGCTCGGTCGTCGTTCGCTGCTGCTGCACTGAGGAAGGAGAGCGGCGAAGAGAGAGGAAGGGAGGCAGCGAATGAGTTAGGGTTTCGGGGGAGGGCGCCGCGTCACCGTTTTTTATCGGCCGAACTCACCGCGCAGCCGTCAGATCGGAACGGATGGCGCCGGTTGATCGGGCCGACTCGCGGCCCAGGCGGGTGAGCGCGCAGCACGGCTTTGCCGGCCTAGGCCCAGGTTGCGGCCTGGGTGCGGGCAGCGCGCGCGCAGAGAAGTGGGCCGAGCTGGTTTTTGTTGCTGGGCCAATGAACAGTGCTAAAATTGAGCCAGTTTTACTTTTTTATTTTCCAGTAAAAGTTTATTTCTGGAAAATGGATAAATGGCTCAAAGAAAATAGAAAAGAGTTTTTTTTCCTGTGGGTAAAATTCATTAAATTGAATTATTTTTCCGCTGCGTATTTAAAGTTGTTATTTTTATTATTAAATTCGAACCAACAGGAGAATTTAATTTTGAAAAATGGATATGGTTTTAGTTTATTATAATATTGTTATTATTCTGACCAACGTTGATTAATGGCAATATTATGATGTTATTTATGAGTTTTATCATGTATTAATTCTATTTCTGTCCAATGGTGATGTAGAATTAGTGTAGAGGATAACTGTATGTTTTAATTTTGATCAACGTTGGAACTAAGGCATGCAATTGTTATTATTATGTTTATGTTCTCACTTCATAGGAATTGTGTTTTTAGGCGGATATAATTTGATGGGTTGTATCAAAGAGATCCTCACTCTCAAAGGTGACAACTACACGGAGTGGAAGAAAAAGATTGACCTAGCCTTCATCTTGACTGAGGTGGACTGGGTAGTCACCTCATCATATCCCATTGAGCATGTGACACCGGTGAGGAAGACAAACGAGGCTGATGCCGCTTGGACAACTAGAGAGAGGGATTTTACACCCCAAAAGATGTCCTATGATCTTGAGCATAGGAAGTTGGTCACTATCAACAAAAAATATATAGCTATGATAAAGAATGCAATTTAGCCTGCAATTGTGGGCTCAATCCTAGAGTGTGACACTGTCACCGAGTATCTCGATAGAATAAAAAGTCAGTTCACTGGCTCTTCAAAGACATATGCTAACTAGCTGATAAAGCAGCTGGTGACAGAGAGGTACTCTGAAAATGATGGCATAAGAGAGCACATACTAAGGATGAGCAATTTGGCATGCAAGCTAAAACCAATAGATCTAGCTCTTAAGGAAGAATTTCTTATCCATCTGATTTTTGCTTCCTTGTCTGAAAAATTTGACACTTTTGTTGTCAACTACAACATACAGCCCAAGAAGTTGGACTTAGAGAGGCTCATGACTATATGTGTGCAAGAGAAGAGAACGAAAGCTGCCAATGGTGGCACTATCAATTATGTGAAAGACAACAAGAAAAAGAATAATAATACTAACTTATCCTCAAAGCCAAAGGGAAAGGGTCCCATGCTGTATTAGCCTCAGCAGAATAAGTTCACAGTAGAGAAAGACCAGTGTCTCTATTGCAAGAAGACAGGACATTATAAGAAAGATTGTCTCGATTATTTAAAGATGATCATGGCAAAGAAATGTGAGAACATTATTACGTTCATAAATAAATCCCTGTATGTACATTATTCAAAATCTACTTGGTGGATTGACTCAGGTATAACTGTTCATGTTGCTAATTCTTTATATAGATTCCGTTCGACGAGGACTACGCAAAGAGAAAGACACATTAAAGTTGCAAATAGAGTCCGAGCAGATGTTAAAGCCGTTGGCGATCTTTCTCTAGAGCTTGCTGATGGCTTCACATTTTTACTTAGAGATGTACTTTATGTTCTCACTTTACAGAAAAACTTGATTAGTGTTTCATGCTTGGACAATGATGGATATGATTGCTATTTTAGAAATGGCAAATGTAAGATAACATTTAATAATGCATGTGTTGGTCTTGCTATCTTACAAAATAAGCTTTATTTGTTATCACTACGTGATGATGTGAATGTTATATGCGATGATAGGAACGTTGCGTGTGACAATGAGAATGTATCTTCGTCTGTGGATGTAAACAGAAAACGAAAGAGAGCTCACGATGCGTCGTCGAAATTATGGCACTATCGTTTAAGCCATATTTCGAGGGAGAAAATAGAAGGACTAGTTAAGAATGATATTTTTTCTCTATTAGAGCTCTCAGATTTAGAATAATGCAGAGAATGCATAAAAGGAAAGTATGTAAAAAATTTAAGAAAGATGCCAAATGAAGCACATGAATTTTATAGATTATTCACACAGACATTTGTGGTTCGTTTCCTGTAAAGAGTATGGATAGTTATGATTCGTTCATAACATTGATAGATGATTACTCCCGTTATGGCTACATTTATCCAATTAAAGAAAGAATAGAAATATTGGATAAATTTAAGATATTTAAGGCAGAAGTTGAAAACCAACACAATTTAAAGATTAAGATAGTCAGGTCCGATCGTAGGGGGAGTACTACGGTCGACATACCCCATATGGCCAAGTTTCTAGACTTTTTGCAAGATTCTTATAGGAGAATGGCATAGTAGCCCAATATTCTACACCGGACGAACCTCGGCAGAATGGAGTAGCTGAAAGACGCAATCGTACCCTGATGGATATGGTGCGTAGTATGATAAGTTACTCCACCTTACCAGTGAGCCTGTGGATGGAGGCGTTAAAAACCACCATTCATATTCTCAATAGAGTACCAAATAAGTTGGTGCCCAAAACACCGTATGAGTTGTGGACAGAAAGAGTACCCTTACTAAACCACTTACGTGTGTGGAGGAGCCCTGTTGAGGCTAAAGTATTTAACCCAAACATTGAGAAGCTAGATCCTAAAACAGTAAGTTGCCATTTTATTGGTTATCCAGAAAAATCAAAAGGTTTTCGTTTCTGATTATGCGGGAGATGATAGAAAATCCACGTCTGGATATGTATTCACTCTCGCAGAGGGAGCTATTCATGGAAAAGCTCAAAGCAAACCATCACTACATCGTCCATAATGTATGTCGAGTTTATAGCGTGTTATGAGGCAACAGGGCAGGTGAACTGGCTAAAGAAGTCCATACCCGGTTTGAAAGTGGTTGACGACATTTATAGACCACTTAAGTTATACTACGATAATAATTCGACAGTACAGTATGCTCATAATAATAAGTTAAGTGGTGCTGTCAAACACATTGACATAAAGTATTATATTGTGAAAGATAAAGTCTAAGATCATGTCATAAGTCTTGAGCATATAAGTACTGAAAAGATGCTTGTGGATCCGCTTACAAAAAGCTTACCACCCAACGTGTTCAGAGAACATGTAACCGGCATAGGTTTAAGGGAAAACCTATAATTCCTGGACAAAAAAGGCCCAAAGTTAAGTATCTATTTCAGAACAGAGTGGTGTGTTGTAGCTGTTAAATCTATCGGCAATTGACCGTGACGATGAAACATGCTCTATGCGCTAATCTGTAATGGAATGAACAAAAGTAAATGATATGAAATTGAAAGATGGTAGGAGATCAAGAGGGAGATTGTTAGATTGATCTCTAATTCTAAACTGGGTCCAACGATCCAATTGGGCCTTTGATCGTGCCCTGATCGGAAACGTCCAGCCCACTATGACTGGAGGGCCCCTATCACACTGCGCAATAAATAGAGGTGGGGGCTGGTGGCTCTGGACACGAGGTTCGTCTAAGCTACAGTTCTCCACCAAAATCCCTAATCCGATCTAGAGGGGCGCAGTCAGTGACGGAAAGCCACCAGCCGCGCTGCCATCACCTCTGCATCTACACCGAGGGGCTACTACGTCGCCGGACTGCCCTGCAACCGCTATTGCACCACCGCCCTTCGACTCGACACCGCCACTGAGTTATCGCCAAGCAGTACGATGGCGAGCCTATCTTCGTCTAAGACGGCCGAAGGTTTGCACCATTCACCTCTTTCTTTCTCTCGTTCTCTCTACTGCTATTGCACTAGTAGATATTTGAGGACTTATAATTTTATCCAATAGCAAATAGACACGCTAGTTCTATGGCTATGTTTTACAGATGGAAGTCCTTGGATCGATTGAGTAACAAGCGTGGCGTGAAGTCGGCGGCCGTCTTTCCGTGTGAATTCGATGAGCGCGCATTGGCCAAGAATGTATCGGTACTGTATTATTGTAACCGGCCAAGTTACCAAAGTTGTGGCGTGACATGTACATATAGCTTGACTTTTTTTTATTTTTTATTTTTTTGCTTCGTCAAAGTTTCGACCGGGTCAGCGATCCAGCGTCATTATGATGCTAGGACGGAGCTGATGATTGCACTGATTATTTATCCGTAATATGGCAAAACCTCTACATGGTACTGATAATTGCTTTGATGATATTTCTAAAAAGGCCAATGCTACTCACCTCACCGACTATAGTCCCATTAGTCTTACTGTATCACGCTAAATCCTTGGCAAACCGTCTTAAAGAGGAGTTACCTGATTACATTCATCATCTCAACATACTTTTATTCAAGTTAAGAAAATTACTGATAACATTTAAACATTGTCATAGTCCAAAAAAAATCATTCTTTTAATTCGAACTCCTTTACACGACATGTTTTCATGCTGAAAATTGATCTTGCTACAGTGTTCGATCGTGTCGAATGGGCTTTTGTCCTTGATGCGTTACGACGTAAGGGATACGATGAACATTTCATCATGCTAATCCATGCTTGCATTTCTGTTGCCTCCTTTGCTATCAATGTTAACGTTTAACCCTATGGTCACGTTTCAGCCACGAGGGGTCGTATTAGACAGGGATGTCCGCTCTCGCCTTACTTATTTATAATTGCTATAAATGAGTTATCTAATAGATTGTAGGATGCTTTGTTGGAACATAAATTATTGACAAGAGTCACTTTAGGTCCAGCATGTCCGCTGATTCACTCTACTTTGCCGATGACTCAGATCATTTGTGGTAAAGCAAATATTTAGCAGGTGGAAATAATTATAAATATTCTTCATTCTTTTTTGTGCTATTATTTCAGGACAAACACCAAATTGGACAAAATCTTCAATTCTTTTCAGCAGAAAGGTAACCTAACCCTTGCAAGCTCAAATCAAAACCTTTTCCCTGTCCAAGATTTCAAGCCAGACACTATGCACCTTGGTCACCCTTTACATATCATCCGTAAGGACAAAAATAAAGCTTATGATTTCATATGTCAAAAATTAAAATCTAGATTAATGCTGACAAAAGCCAATTCGCTCAATCATGCCAGCAGACTTATACTCATCCAATCATTTTTTTTTGCTTTGACTCCTATTTATATATTTTATTCAATAAGAATTTCTAGCAAGAATTATAGGCCCTGTTCGCTTCGCTGAAAAACAAGCTAAAAAGTACGGTTCGTTGATTTGTTGTGAGAGATAATCTGGACTTTCTGATGGAAGGGGTTCACAAAGATCGAGAAAAAACCCCATTTGCTACATAGGGCCTGTTCGCTTGGAGAAATTTAGAGAAATCTGGATAAATCTAGAGAAATTTGTGAGAGAGTGAACAGTGATTTTCATTCTCAAACGGTGAAATCCGGCTGAATTCTTCACCATGCCAACGGCCCCATATCATGGGAATAAGCCCGTCGTTGCTGCAGCTGCAGCTTTTTTATCTCTCTAAATTCATTGTACTAACAGCCCCAGCAGGCTGCTGCAGCAGCAGCTCAAGGCTGTAGCCGAACAGGGTGACGCAGGTTTTGTACATCTTTCAACAAGTACGGAAAGATAAAATGATCCAGCTGAGAGTTAAGACCTTTGTTTGGAGGCTGCTTAAACTAGCCTTAGACACTGCTAGAGATTTCACACGATCATTCCCAGTGTTGATGAGAAGTTCTCTGGTCGCGATAATATTGACGACGAAAAAACACATTTTCTTCGATGGATCTTGTGGCATTTTCCCCCCCGTTTTTTTTTGCAAGAGTAGACACTTGCTGGCATGGCGTCCCCAGATCTGAGCCCACTACATGGCTAATTGTACAATCTGAGAAAAAAGATTTTTATAATAGGTGAAAAACGAAAATTGAGGACAGGGCAGAGGTCGAGATGAAACTAAAAAAATTACAAAAATAACACTCAAAAGATTAACTTTTTAATTATAATGGCACTGTCCATTTATATCTGTGAATATGAGTTCACTGTCAAATTTATAAACGACCGATGTTCGAGTCCATTTTTGCAAATCGCCCGACGAAACTGCATTCAGGAAGCGAAACGTGTGCATCTCAGCATCTCACCCCATTCCGTCCTCCTCAGACTCCGCAGGACCGCAGTCCCCACCGCCGGCCAATTTCTCCAGCCAAGACACCTCGCCGACCCTCCATTCCCTCGAATCGCATAGCGGAAGTCCAGATTGCACTTGCTTCGGCCCATCCGGCCGTCACACCCAGCCCCACGCCGCGCCGCCAGTCGCCGCACGAGAGGGGGCCCCGCGATGCCGAAGAAGATGGGCGTGAACTCCAAGGCGGAGGTGGCCCGCGAGCGCCGCTCCGCCGCGGAGGCCGACCGCCGCGACCGCCAGGAGCGCGCCAAGGAGGAGCAGCACTGGGCCGAGGCCGAGGGCCCCAAGTCCCGCGCCGCGCGCCGCCGGGAGGAGGACGCCGAGAAGCGCGCCGAGGCCGCGGCGCGCAAGGCCGAGAACCGCCGCCTCGCCGAGGCCGAGGCCGCCGCCGTCGCCGCTTCCGCGTCGGCGCCGTCCAAGGCCGCCGCGCGCAAGGCGTCCCGCGTCGCCGCCCCGCCCCCGAAGGTCACGGAGGCCGAGCTCGCGCGCCGCCGCGAGGAGGAGCGGCTCCGCCTCGAGCGGGAGGCGGAGGCCGCCAAGAAGCGCGCCTCGCGGGTCGCCGAGGAGGAGGAGTACGAGCGCGTAGTGCTCGTCGAAAACACTAACAGGGATGTTTCCCTCATCGAGGCCAGGTCGGTTGAGGAGGCCATCGCGCGGATGTCGGTCCTGGATCCGCAGGTGTCCCTGCCCGCTGACAAGCATCCTGAGCGACGCCTCAAGTCGACCTTTAAGGTATATTAATTTTACCAAATTTTGTTTCTTATATGCTCTTTTACTAAATAACTTTATAGCTATGTGAAATTTGGTAGGATTGCACCACAATTACAAAGAAAATAGATATATGTTATACTAGTAACGTAGATATATCATTTTTTTTGTATGATTGAGAAAGATATGTGAGGCGCTGTAATCGCAGTTAAAAATGATTTAGTCCTTGTGGAATGAGGAGCTAAATTTAAGAACTACCGTGCTCTCATACCTGAGCTACAAGTTGTTAAAAAAAACTTCCGTAGGCACAGATGAACGGGACACCCATCCATGGTAGTGACTGTTGCAACACCTGTTGGAGCGCTTGAAAATAGCACACTATCATCATAGTTGATATGGGATAGCAAATTAATAATGCTGTAGCATTGCATGATTTTCTTTTACTCTGCTATTCCAAATCGGTCCAATGCTTTGGGACATTCTAATATGCCTATTTTTCAATCCAGTTCCTAATTCCATATGGTACTGCAATTTAAGAATGAGAAATTTAGAATAGTTTCCGCTCAACACACACTGTTTGACTTATATTATTGCTGCTGAGTTATCTTAAATCTTGGTTGCACTGCTATACTGCAGAAGCAATGTGATCAGCAGTATTACATTTTCTAAAGGAAGAAACACATACAGAATAGTGCTTTGTCTATACATAGAAAATATTGAAGTGGCATATAATTCTTCTGAAGAATTCACAACTGTGGTCTTCTTATATTCACTTTCAGCACAGCATTTGCGATAATTTTCAATACCTTGACCCTTGGTGTAAATTTTTGTGCTTCAGTAGGCATGTAGTTTTTCTACTGTTTGATATATGTTTGGTGATTGAATGCATTTGTGATAATTTTATGATAGGCATTTGAAGAGGCAGAGCTCCCTAAGCTGAAGGAAGAAAAACCAGGCCTAACGCTGCACCAGTACAAAGACATGATATGGAAACTGTGGAAGAAGTCTCCAGACAACCCTCTTAACCAGGTTTTGCTTCTATCTCCTAGCGATTTTGTACTATGTCTTCGTGGATGTACATGATTTGTATGAATCTGCCATATCTGCCATCTTCAGCTTTAACACATGTAATTGAAATTGTGCCTAAAACTTGTTTCCACTAATTTTCACTAGTGATATTTTGAGCCATTTATCATTTTTGGTCTTAGAAATCTCAAGTGGTTTGGCCTTAGTCATGGTAGTGTTTTAATATCCGTGCTTAGTGTGATTTATGTCTAAATCCTCAAACAAATATTTATGTGCAGGCTGCTGACTGATTTTGCAATCCTACTGAACCGTTTGTGTAATTAAAGGCAAGTATTAAATCTCTAACTTAAATAGGTTCATTATACTTATGTCGGATTTCATGAGCAATAGCATGCCATTGTTTTATATGCAGATCAACATCCAAACAGCCCTGAGCTGCGTTGATACCTTTTTCTTGGAGTGGATGTGCAACAAACCTTGAATCAGAAAGATGTTTCAGTCTTGGCTAATAATTTTCAAATTACTGGAGTGTATACTGTGGGGGGTGTTCTTGTTTAGACTTTGTTGAGGTTCCTTTTTCTGTTTAGTATGGTTGGGCACATGTTGGTACCAAACATACTTCACGCGTGACAGTATTTTGAATCTTGAACAAGTTGTGTCATGGGCTAAACCATGATATGTCCATTTGTTACCAAGGCTGCCTCATTATTTGGCTCAATATATCTCTTTTTGCATAATATGGCTCCGTAATCATTTGAGTTGCTTCCCTCCATTTCGGCTGAACGATGTGGAACATGTACGGACGAGCTTCAGTGGATGCAAGTTACCAGTTACCTTATGGGTCTAATTGGTTGCTTGCATTAGCCTTAGCCTGTGCATAACCTAGGCTGTGTTCGGCTGGGAAAGAAGCCGGTTTGTTCGGCTTATTTTTTTTCAGCCGGAGCAGTATTTTTCTCTCACAACATTTCAGCATAAACAATAAATAATCCATACCAGCCGAACACTTCCTAGACAGCGTAAACATATGCTCAATAAATTATGTTTGATTGTCTATATTTTATTGCATGTAGTCGCTTTCATGTTTTAGTTAAGCTCTCATATATTTTCAATAGAGATAAAGGATGAGAATATTTCATGTTTGTGTGACTTGGGTGCAGCATTAGAGGTCTGCTTTCAGCACTGTGCAAGCCCTATACAGACAACTAAATACGAGCAAGCTGCGTTGCATAAGTTTGGATACATGCCAATACAGTCAATCAATCAAACACATGTATTGTCGCCATCTGTTAGGCCATTACATATCCGAGCTTCAGTGCATGATATCACACAATGAGTGTACTCCTTGAGTCCCAGAATAAGTGCATATCTCGCCCTTTAATCCAATGTTCTCAGGTCGTCCAAGGTCCCAACTAATCACTACTAGTCAAGCTCACTTATGTCATCGCGATCAGCTATGCACTACAATTTGTCACAATAGTCCCAATTAGTCATGATTAGTCACGATTAGTATCGGAGCCATGGCAACTAGGATCGGGAAGACATTTGAAAACATTGGATTAGTAATCACGACATATATTTTTATGGTAAACCTATTTAGACATACAAATATCAATACTATTTTCTATAAATGTAGTAAAATTTGAGATTTGTTGACTCCTCAAAATATTGGATGTGTACTTATTTTGGAACAGATAGAGTAAATAAAATTTCACTGTACAACAGCACGAGGGGTAACAATGGATCCAAATGAGTTGGGATGATCTTCTCCACAGCGTAGACAAAAATGTTGCTATGGAAGGTGCACTTTAATCTACCTGGCAAAAATGTTTTTTTTTGAAGAAAAAAGTAGGGAAAATGTGATCATAAACTAGACTGGTTTTCATTTAGAAGAAAATGGACACCAAAAGTTTGAGATGGAGAAGACTTGACTTAGGTGACTGGATATACCATTACACCTTCCACCCAACCAGTTAAGCTAGGCTCGCTTAGCAAAAATGTAGGTACGCAGAATTTGCCACGACGTTGCTCGGGGAGTAGACAGAAAAGATTAGCGTTCTTCTGAGCTCGTCATTGCCGCGCTACCTCATCATCTGCAGGCGTAGGGGCTGCACGCCAGCCATGCTAAACAGCTAAAGGTCCGGCTACTGGAGGAAGTCCATCTTAACATCAGTGACATCGAGTTGCAATATCTCAGCTCTGCACCCTAGTATGGCTCCGATGCTGCAATAGGCAAAGTGGAACGAGGCCTATTCAGGAATATAGTATAACTGTAAATCAAGGTCATGAGTTCAATCTTTATATCAAAATGACTGATGAGGACTGAACATGCAGTCATATATTTTTTCCCATGAAAAGATTTGTGTATCTGACAGTTAGCATTTGGCTAGTGACAAAAAGACTAAATAAAGAAATAAAGACAATATTACTTGGGGTGCGTGCGTCCAAGATCACCATGCACAAATTCCTTGATGTATGTTCCAGCCTATTAAACATATACCAGAGGATTACTAGAAAGAGCAACCAGAAAACTAAGGGCACAATTAGGCCTTACCATGCATCACCTTGATATCTATTAAACAAATCTAACATCTGGAACATTTTTCAATCCATTTCGATATGCAGAAAAACAACATATACCAACAATGGATATACAGAGATGTTCTTTAGAAAATGGCAAGCTAGTCGCAATACTAACCTGTGTGCATAGATGCAGCAAGTAGTAGCTTGAGCTGCCTGTGACTTTCTCAATCTCCATCCTGATAGACAAAAATACTTATCAGATGATATCATGATACAATGTTTTGAATAATGGACTATATAAAGCTGGAGGTCACCAGTGTATAATGCGCTTCCGCTCTAATGGGCTTCTACGATGAAGTACTCTTATTGGGGTCTTCTGTACAATTTCCTACAATGCAGGCGTGACAATGCTATAACATGACATGAGTTTGTCGAACAAAGCAATTTCAAAACAACATCAACCACAGGTTTGTCATACCATATCCTTTGTAATAGAAATATTATGCAGATCATCATCTGTCAGATTACGAGAAGTCCATATAAGGGCAGTATACTGCTTCTGCGCATTAAAGTAATATAAGCCTTAGTAACTCAGCAATGAAATAGATTCAGCGATTCAGCTAGTAACGCAACATGAGAGGGAAAAAAGATTGAATGAAAGCCAGAAACAGGTCTAACAGTGTCACCAGCAAAGCGATACCCTCAATTACATAAAGTACCTGTTTCTCTGCTTCTCCTTCGCGCATCATGGTCCATATTTCATTACCTACTAACTTGAGATTTCGAACTCTGACCTAAGGAATGATGAGACATAAGCAAATCATATGCAATGCAAATATTCAATTGTGTTTAATTTCCTGTGTACTCTACAATTTTGATTGTGTCAGAATTCAGTTCTTACATATTTCTTTTCAGAGTTGTTAATTCTCTCTTCAATTTGTTGAACTTCAGTTTCAGATGGAATGGATCGAATATTCAATACTTCAACTAGAAATGGACGGCCAGATCCAAGCATCCGTACCTACATATATGATATGTTCAGCACATCGAATATGAACAGGTACAGTTCAAGAATTCACTATAACATTACATCAATGTCTTCTCTCCCAGCAGCATGGAACTTGCAGCTATCACCTCTGCAGATGGCACGAACATTCTCCCCAACTATCTCCTACAATGGCTGTGATACTTAGATGTAGCACTCTTTCTTGAAGGGAGAGTGTGAGAGAAGCTTACCTCAACTGAAGCTTCACCCATTCTCTCATCATCTATTATCCAACATGACTGACTGACGTTCCTTGAAAGCTGACAGTGAAATGTAGTATCAGGGAACCAGAACCTAGTGAAATAGAAAAGGTACATATGCTTTATCTACTATGAATGGCAATTCAAGATTTCAAGTTAGATGAAAGATAACCACGCACACCTTCAAATATCTTCCACCAAGATATATAGGTGATCTCAAGCATGATATTACAAGATGGCAGGGTTTGAACACCTGAAGCGACCGAATTAGTTGATGAAAAAGTTGGTACAGACATTTTCCCATTTCCAACAACAAAACAATATTATGGTAGTAATAGAGTAGTCACCTTTTCAGGAGGCAATTGAAATACATTACAGAATTCTTGATCTTGGATGCCCTCAAGAGTCTTGTAGATGAATGAATCTGATTCACTTGTTTGTTTATTGTTGCCATCTGCTGAATTCCTTTTATGGGCCTCATTTGAAGTATCACCTCCATTTCTTGAATCTGTGAAAACATCACAAAAATCTTCAGATGGATGAACAATATGATCCATCATCCATCTTAAGTATAATAAAGTAGTGTGTCCAAAGATGAGAGCCAGTATGATGAAACCTGTTTTCCTTTTACGGCTGTGCTCATTCGGCAGTAAACTATGAAGCTTTTGTGAAGCATCACCATGATTATATGCTAAGCGAATTCTAAATGAATTGTTACCATGTTTAGCATTCTGCAAAAAAAAAAAAAAAAACGGTGAAACATGTTGAAGTAAGTGAACAAGCAACTATTAATTTTAGAATGTTGTATCACCAGAACTACAAAGAAAATGCAGTCAAGAAAACACTTACCATTAGTTTCTCGAGTGATGGTGCTATCAAAAGTCGCAAGGCTTCCTTCACTGAAACTGTTTGTTGTGGAAACATTTTGTCCTTGAACCAATTCTCATTGACATATTTTTGTTTCATATATAATCTGTTCAGGTAAAAGTCAACGTGTTATGCAAACATTTATGTGGTACCACATGACATTAGAAAGACAACACATCCCCATGTGAATTTGAACAACAGAAAAGAAATTAATTTACATTTAATCATCCATTAAGAGTTTATAAAACTAAATATGGGCCAGTGCTGGCTATGATTAAACCTTTTCTAGTTAACCAAAGTTGTGATGACATTCTTTACAATATATGATTGTATCCCCTTTTTATATCGATTATGTAAACACTTATGGAACTCTGGCACGATTAACACAATGCTATCTCCATGAGTAACCGATAAAAATTTGGAGCAAGAGGATAACTGACGCAGATATTGTTAGCTAGAGATGATTACCTAATTGCACGTTCATTAGCGGCTATAACCGGCGGTAGTGAAATTTCTAGAGAAAACTCGTCAACTTGGTAACCCTCCCTTTGCACTACTTGAGACATCATTGAAGAGATGTTGTCAATATGAGAAATGCCATTAGGTGTTTCTAGACCTTTATCTTGATGTATGGCTGGCAGCAATACTCCCAAGCAGACAGAGCAATATGCATCATTCATTGATAGACATGGACAGGACCCTCCTTTTATGGAATCATCGTGTTCTTCGAGAAAGGAATGCAAAGCTGATGCCGTAAGAGATGCATGTGAGCAAGCACTGCTATAGGCTCCAAGCAGGCGCAAGATGCAACGCACACAGACCTGCAATACGGCAGAGTTCGAATTATTTTTATCCAATTCTGAATAAAGTATCAGCAGATAGGGTGCACTGTAATGAATGGCAGAAGAGCTTGAAGATAGAGAAAAGCTCAAGATTAAAAAAAAGACCCTCTAATAGTAATGCTTACTCGGGGCACAGAAGAAAGAGTGTTCCTCTCCACTGAACAAAACGCAGTCAGAATTTGAAACCGAAAGAGGCCACATCACAGAACAACGCCCCTCTTCCTTGTAGCCAAATATGAAATCTAGACTAGAGAAACAACTGCCCGGGTGAGCAAAGCTGCTCAAACAAACGAAGCCGATAGTACTAAATGCTCCTAGAGCACACGAGAAGCACTAAATCCAGCATTTACAGCAATAAAAAAAAAATCAGCCGCACAAACCGCTCCACTGATCTAACGGGCTCATGCGGAGGAGAAAACGAATGTTGGAGATCAAGCAGCGATTAGTGAACACTCTCACTTCAACAGCACACGAGCAGGTAGGAGCAGCCGTACCCCGACGGAAAGGAGGTGGTGGACGGCGTGCAGCGGCGGGAAGGAAGACTCCGCGGCGCGTTCAAGGATGCTCCTAGCCTCCGCCTCCGCCGATGCACTGGTGTCCGCCATGGAGGTTTGGGGCGAAGGCTTGGGCTTAAACCCGAGCTGATTCCCCGGTGCCCACCACTTGTGCCACGGGTTTGCTGAGAGTGCAGGACAGTCAATCAGATTACGGTTGATCTCGTTTCAGTAATCCCCTGTCGCTGGAGCGGGAGTGGGCGTGGGCGCGCGGCGTCGCAGCGCAAGCGGAGTTCCAGGCGTGGGCGCGCGGCTATGAACGATGAGCCAGGATGGAGGGGGCGACCTGGCGGCCGGCGGCGCGGAGACGGGAACGGGGGAGCGGCCGAGGCGGAGGCGCCGAGCGGGTATAGCCGTATAGGAGATGGGCTGTAAAGCGATGCCAAGTGGGCCAGCAATCATGTCGTGTGCACCTTTCTAGGCTTCTGCGTTTCTAGTGTGGGCTGCAGAGGTGGGTCTGGGCTGGACTGATAGCCCAGGCCCATGCGGTGGGTCACCACTAGTAACTGGGCCTCTATTTGTATCGAACTCTTCTTGGGTAGATATCATGTTCGTTTGGTTGTAAACGATCATGGATTATAAGTTAAAATAATATTTTTTTCTCACACCAAACCAGTCAGCAGTAATAATCTACGATCGTTTCAGCCGAAACGAACAGGCTGATCGTTTTTCACCGTTTTAAAAAAATGAGTTTTGAACATAAAAACGCGTTGACTATGGCAGTACAATTCATGAGTTAATATTTGTTCGACGGCCCACTAACTTGCTTTAGGGAGACCGTCCAATTTGATACTCCAAGTTTCACGCAGGGCCCATTTTAGTCCGTGTCATTTGAGGTTGTCATGTAAGAGCATCTAACTCTTATAAACAAAACTCCACTAGGTATTTATCTCAACATGTAAGTTGTCCAACCAGACAATGCACTATCACATATAATTAAAATCCACTAGCACATGCAATTTATAATGTTCACGTCAACAAGACACATAAGCACTTGTTGTACACTCATCATACCATGAAATCTACTAGGGCTTGTTCGGCAGGACTGAAAAATAAGTCAAAATATTGTTTCGGTTGATTGTTGTGAGAGAAAAATACTATTCTGTCTAGAAACACTGTTCGCTTGAACAGTGAAAGTGTGACTGCGCTGGCCAGCCCAGCCCCAGCCGGCCAGCCAGCCGAACGCAACCCTAATCCATAATTCCCGCAGCAACACGCAGGGTATGCTTCTAGTACTACCTAAAAAAACTATCTATTTCTCTCCTTGTGTTGCCACCTATTTTTATACTACCCAAATTTTACTCCCAACTCCACCGCTACTACCTAAAACTGGCTACCCAAACTCATAATAGCAGAGAATGACATGTGGGTCCCACGTGTCATCCTCTCTCTTGTTCTTCTTCTAGCCATGGATGGAGCTGGAGGTGACCAGAGGTGTGACGGGGCAGCCAGCGAGCCCGCGCAGGCCGCCACGCCGCCAGGGAGGGCCTTCGCGTTGCCGGGGCAGGCCGCCGCCGAGAGGACCACGCCGAGGCAGGGGGAGCACGCCACCACGAAGACCACGCCAGGCAGGGGAGCCGCACCATGCCTTGCGTGTTGGCTAGGGAGGCGCGCCCACCACGCTCACGCACGTCCGAACAGGACGCCCGCACCTGGGATAGGTAATGTTGCTGTGGATGCTCTAACCAAATTTGGAGAGGCAAGCCCAGACGTCCAGACGGGACGCCCGCGCCTAGGATAGGTAGTGTTGCTAGAGATGCTCTAGTTAACCAAATTCAGAGAGGCTAGCCCAGACGTCCGGACGGGACACCAGCGCCTGCTCTGCCCCGTGCGCTCGGATTCGTGCGCCGCCTGTGCCGACATAGTTTTGCTCACACATGCGGGACTGCCCCACATGGCCCGGATGACTCACCCCCACCCCGGCTCAATTCCCGCGCGAACGCGTCGGACTCCTCTATTGAGGAATTGCACGACCCTCTTCCACACCAGCGCCGCGCCGCCTGCGCCTCCCCCCATACTATCGGTGGCACCCCATGCCTTCTCCCTGCGTCAGTGGCCGCAGCCTGGCCCTACCACCAGTGGCAGAAACCACCCGAAATAACACACTTATGGAGGCGCTTGTCTTCCACTAGACACTAAGCACTCCGAAAATGAGCCACATCAGGCAGTTACGTGAAGCACACCCTATGGGAGAACCCAAAAATCCACATTTTTCAACAGGATCATAAATGGAAGAATAAAGCTTATAATATTTTAGCCATTTCTTACATCATTTTTCATGCAACATCAGAGTATAATATTTATTGTTTATAACAACGGAATATAATCATGTTATTAGAGTTTCAGCAGAAATGAAATCATTTAATGACAAGATAAATATTAATATGATGATCCGTTATATACAACACAACAGGTTATAACTTTTTTCATTGTAAAAACATTTTGGGTGAAAGTTTTAAATAAACTCTATGTCCGCAGCGTTAAGCAAATCCTCGCTGAGCCCGCCAGGAGGTTTCCACACATAAGTGTCAGCTTCACATGTTCCTGTCACCTGCAACAGGGTAGAATAAACTCTGAGTACTCAATTGTACTCCACAAGGCTTACCCATTAGGAGGAAAGAAAGACTCTAAGGATATGCAAGGCTATCTGGCTCGTGGGTTATTGCATCTGCATGAAGCATTACTAAAAGTGTGTCCTTATATTCAATTTCATTAGCAGTCACCATTAGTTCATTAACTAACCATTCTATGTAAGCACATGTGCTACTTTCAAGCAGGTGGTAAGCAATCAGACCATTTTATGAGCTTTCATATTCTGGTTCTTACTATGGTGCTAGATCATAGACAAGTCGTACCGGATTACCTGGCGTTTCACAAATCAATGTGCCCAGCTGGGTACCCCGAAACACACGCCCCGCTTGTACCCTAAGCACAAGCAGGACCAACCCACCACTCTCCTATCAAGGGGTCTAGGTCCTCGTCCAAATTTGGACTCCAAGCCCCCACACATAAGTCCTGGACTCAGTGTGGTGCTTAGACCTCCACCATCCCCGCCTCCAATCAGTCGGTCCGAAAAGAGCTGGAACCCACGATAAGAGAGCAACGAGTCTTTCCTGCTCCCATAAACAAGTATGTGCTCAGGATAATAAGTCTGTGACCTGACTAGAACCCAATACAACGGCCGATTCTTAATCGACAGGGGAAACAAGTGCAATCCAAGCCTCGCTCAAATGCCAAACTAAGTCCAGATCCAAAGTACTATTCCTCCCGGTCTTCAATTATCATTCATATATATTTTCCAGGTGATAATAATATAATAGCAATAATAATATCTTTTCTATCTCTCGCGAGTGACAGGCAATCACTCGACTTCTACCGGAGTCCTATAGCATAGCAATCTACATGATCCTATCATACTAGTAAGACTCATAGGATAAGGATATATATATATATATATATATATATATATATATATATATATATATATATATATATAAGTGTGTTTCATTCAACTCCTTAAACTTAATGCACAAACATAAATTAAAGTGCAGAATAATAGAGGTTATGCATCGGGGCTTGCCTGGATAAGATATAACCAAAAGTTAGCATTCCATCGTGGTGGCATGATCCTCCAGACCATCCTTTCGATACTCCAGATGACTCCATGATCCCTCATTATTCCTATTAGGGTATACGTGGATGAAATGCAGAGACGTAATTAACCATATGCAACCATGACTCATAAAATACGATTTACATCTCTCAAGCTAACGAGCTAGTTCTAACGATGACCGTACTTAGGCTATGTATCCACGTTGCCGAACCAGACGTTATTTCCCAATGAGTGTTTTAGCTATACAAACCCAAGTTGTTTCTTTATTCCATTCTATCGATTTAATATCTATTCGAAATAGGGCACCATTATCTATCTAACAAACTAATTACTTTAGAGCTACAAAAATTATAGTGAGCAGATAATAATATTAGGAATTTACTGTAAAATTTTTAGAGTCGACACTATCACCATTTTCTCACAAAAATTCCCACAAGTTCACATTTTAGCAATATTAAACATTTTAAAATAATTAGAGCAACCCTAAAAACAACACCAACTAGATAAACAAAAAACATTAACAGATAGATCATGATTTTAGAAACCTAAAAAATTGGTTTCACTATTTTTTTATCCCTAAATGATTTTATATCTAAATAACAAAAATTAGCTCAGAATTTATTTTAGAAAACCTTTTCTAATTCCCTAGAAAACGAGAAGGGCACCGCGGCCCAGCGCGAGGCGCGACCACTCGCGGCAAGCCAGCCCAGCAAGCGGCCCAAGGTGGGGAGACCGCGCGTGCGCCATCTTGCAAAAGAGACCCCGTTCTTCTTAGTAATAGCACAACCTCCCTACACACAATTCTCCTAGTCATCATCTTTGCAAATGGCCCCCCGAATATTGCTGACTTCACCATGGGGAGGTCCCTGGCAACACAGCGTGCGACGGCACGGCTCCGGTCGGCCCAGCCCGGCCATGTCGGCCTACCGAAGGTCAAACCGATGCGTCCAACGAGCCAACATGAATCTACGGACCAACGCACATAGGTTGGAGGCGGTGGATGAGCCCAACGGTGAACTACCTAACCTAGTCTCAATGATGGGATAATCCACGCGGTGGCATGAGTGTTCTGACGAACCTACATGCTCATGGAGAGATAGACACGGCGAAGAAGCTTCAGGAGATCACCATGGTGTACGCTATGGCGACCGTTGATGTAGGGGAGGTCCAAGGTGAACTGGCCACGTGCGAGCCATCGGGGCAACGGTGCTCCGAGGCGGACACCGACGCGTCACCGCATCTCTGTCGGGGTCCCTGACCAGAAGAACGCGAGCACCGGCTGGAGAAGGTCAAGACAAGTTCATGGCTATAAGCAATTGAACTTCTACCAGCCTTATGGCCTTACCCCCAAACGTGCTCTGCTACGGCGGCGAGACGACCGTCAACTCGGAAAATGCCAACCGTGGTTGCAAGGAATTGAGCTAAGTCGTTTGGGAAAGCGTGAATGGCGGCAACGGGTTCGCCCGGAGCTTAGCGTGGCCATGGCGGGGGCGAAGGCATTGGAGTTCTCAGCCAGTTAAGGCGAGACCGAGTACGTGTAGGGGAAACAATGCGACACCATGGTCCCTTAAATGGCGCTTGGATGGGACTCCTAAGGCCAGAGCCCGTGCGTCAATGCACGGACATGTGCGGGCGGCAGCCCACCATCGCGACACAGTCGAATATAATGCGAGTAGGAGCGCGGTAGGTGAGTTCAGCGGCTGTGAACGTGCCATAGGGCGGAACGAGGAGAAAGGAGAGGACAGAGTGCAGCCCTGTGCGTGACTCGGCCGCACGTGCGCACAGCCTAAGGACTAACCAACAGCGGCCAACTGGCCATGGCCCTCGCTCGACATCGGCACACATATGCGTGCGTGTGGTGACCGCGGCCACAGAATCCAAATGGCCAAAAAGGCAACACGCACGGTTTTTAAAACGAGCCAAAAACCGCTAACGACCCTGGATGAAGCTCAACTACTTTCCCTAACCTCAAACCCGTAGTGCCAACTATCTGGCAAAGCAATCGCTGAGGCCCAGGAGTAGCTCGAGGAGGAGTTATATGCATGCCAGCATGGGCTTGTCACGCCGAACGCCCGTTCACGAACAAAGCACCGAAAACGTGATTTACCGTGTGTTCTAGGGAATTTGGGCAATTTTTGTGGGCACATCGTGACTCCCATCGTGACTACAACCTATACCATCCTCAAGTACTCACCTTGATGCAATCAACTATACACTTACATGAAGCTAATGTTTAGGCATTTTGGTAAAAATTTAAATGACAAAATAGCATTGTCAATTATCATTTCAGACTTACAAGAATTCGATGTTCGATTAGTACTAACCTCCCCTAACACTTTTGATTGAATTTTTAAAAGGTCAAAACATTGTTAATTTCAACTAACTAACATACCATGACCTAGTCCATATTTCGTACTAACTCGTAGGAACAAAATATTAAAGCACCATTTAAGTATATTCCACTATATAATTTACCAAAGATAGCACTTTTAAACTTAAATCGTTTGTTTGCCGACTTAACCATGAAGAGTGGATTTAATTTCAATTTGATTTCTGGGCTTCGTAAAAATACTAGCTGACATTATTATTCTCCAAGATTTAAATTGCATGCCCAGCTACGTAACTCGCCCTCAAATCTTTATTTCCACACTATACTCCAGTTATAATTGGTCGTTGTTCATAGAAATTGTTTTCATGCCAACAATTAACACAACTTATTCTATTCTTTTTGTTAGGAGTTTTTATCACCACCTCTTTACGCTAAGTAAACGAACTCACTATATTATTAGATCTATCTCGCAGGTCATAATCTCGGTGCTTAGCGAGCTCGTAACACCAGAGGTGTTACAGCACCCTCGTCGATAGCAACGCCGGCGATCTGCACTTGCAACATGAAACACTTCTTGTAACATACGACTGAAACAGTTGAAACATTTAGAACATACGTTTCCAACATACGTGTATAGCTACTGCAACATATGCAACTTCTAGATAAAACACTTGTAACATACGTCTGAAATAGATAAAATATTTTGAATAGACGCTTGCAACATACCCCTAAAAACACTTGTAACATCCCGATCTACTTTTACAATATCCATATAAAACACTTGCAACATACCTCTGAAACATCTGAAATGCTTAAAACATACATTTGCAACATAAGCTTTCAGCGCAACATCTCCTTGCTGAGGTCACGCGTCGCGATGGCCATGACCTTCCTAGTGGGGAACTGCGGTAGTGGAAGCACCTCGATAACACCTTGCCACGGTGGGGGGCAGGGCACGGCGCACAACGGCAAGGGACGGGCACAGCGAGGTGGAGTGGGTGCGGTAGGGGACGTTGCATGGCACGGGATGGGGCGTGCGGCGGGAGCAGCGAGCTGGAGTAGGGCGGGCGCCCGCGTCAATGCATTATTGAACCAAATTTCTTTTTTTGATCGGGTACAACTTGGACGCATACAACACACACTTCACATTCACACTATATGTACACACACGTGTGCACGTCTCCATACACACACAAAGAAAAGATTGGAGCCCTCAAATCCATAGGAAACATGCACTAGTAGAGAACAGACCTTTGATCCTCGGCCAAAATGGGCTCTAGTCCTGGCATTTCTTGCGCCCGAGACTAGAGATACCTTTAGTCCCAGTTGGTGGCTCCAACCGGGACTAAATATCCCTCCCAACGGCTACTGCATCAGACAGAGGTGGTAGGGACCTTTAGTCCCGGTTGGAGCCACCAACCGGGACTAAAGGTAGACTTTTACTCCCGGTTGGTGGCTCCAACCGGGACTAAAGGTCACTGCCACCTCTGTCTGGCGCAGTAGCCATTGGGAGGGACCTTTAGTCCCGGTTGGAGCCACCAACCAGGACTAAAGGTCCCCCCTTTATATATCGGCCGTCTCCTTCCTCCCCGAGCCCGAGCTTAGCACATTTTGAAGCTCACTGCACTAGTGTTCTTGCTTCCTCCCTCCATTGTTCCTCCATCCATTCTTCGATTCCTCCATCGATTTCTTCGATTCCTCCGTCGATTCTTCAGTTGTAAAGGTCACCAATCTCATACTCTCATTTTTCACCATTGTCTTATCTCATTTTGTTCACTATATATATATGGTTCTTTATTGTGGTTTTTTTCATTTGTAAGCAATTTGAGCTCAAAATCACTTCAAGCTTGCATATTTACATGAACGAAGGTTAAAGTAGCTAGTTGAACTTGCGGACCGTGTTCATCTCGGCGAGCATGTTCTCTGCCGAGCGGTAATGGACGTCAAGGAGGAGCTTTGATTCTACGAAAGAGAGTGGCAACGGTCGTGGAAGACCGTGTTCCCTTCCTCGTAGAATCAGAGCTCTTCTGTGGCCAAGTATGGTGCCGTCTGGTGGAGAAATGCTCGCCGAGATGATCACGTAAGCAAGGTCAACTAGTACGGATGGTTATTTATTCACACGTCCCGATATCGTCGTAGTAGTTTGTCAATCACCGTACCCAAACGTAGTATATATATAAATATAAACGATAATCGTTTGTTATGTGTGTACACTCCCATTCTTCTGTTAATTTGCGGAAATATCATGTGAATTACTTACCTGCCGCAGTAAAAGACGAGAATACAATGACCATGGCCACGACCATGAAAAATGCCAATGACACAACACTAGCAACTTTCTCGGTAAGCAGAGTAGTGTTAAACGCTCTGGAAACCTTTAAACTTCAAGCTTGCATATTTACATGAAGGAAGGTTAAAGTAGCTATTAAAAACTAGTATTCACTGTTCATTTGTAGCATGCATAGCACACTTCATTGTTTAGAGATATAGAGAATTTTAGAGTTTTTTTAATTTTATTTGTTTATAAAATGAGAAATTTATAGTGTATTAAAAAATGAGTATAGAGAGTAGATGGCAACTGCTTCCGGGTCCTCGGCCTCTCATGGGATTCCAAAGCGACTTAGGCCGGGCCTCCCACTCATTGCATGTGACAAGTGTTGTGATGAGACGAAGATTGTGATGGAGTACCGAGTGAAGAAGGAGGGTCCTAACAAGGGTCGCATTTTCTACAAGTGTCCGGATCGCAATGTGAGTTATTTTATCGTATTTAATGACTATGGTTAGTTTATACCTATTTTCATGATGGTTGTGATTAAAGTTCTAATTTTTTGTTTTAATTTCAGTGGGATGGCACTGGATGTTCAGGCTTCTACTGGGAGGAAGAGTATGTTGAACTCGTGCAAAAATATCTTGCACAACAGACAGATATGGCGGCTAATGAGGCAGTGATCCAGCCGAAGAAGCCCAAAGATATTGAACAAACGGGGGATCTATCTGTTTTAGTTGGGATTGGTCGCGAAATCCTTGTGCTGCTGAAGTGCATTTTAGCTTTAGTGTTTTTAGTGGTAGTTGGGATTATCTACATTGTAGCGATGATTTCTTAAATTTATAGCTTTTGTGGTGGTATGCATGTTGTATAATTAACTAATTATGTTCTAGGTTTTAATACGGTATTTATGTCATGTAATGCAGATGAGTCGACATTGGATGTACAATGCTGATCGTCGCTCCTAAGAGTTCATGGACGGCGTGCATTCTTTGTTACGTGCGGCCAAGGCAAACAAACGCGATGGTTTCATGTGCTGCCCATGTGCTGTATGTAAGAATACGGTGGAATATCCTTACTCAAGGACTCTTCATTCACACTTGTTCAAGTCGGGTTTCATGCTAAACTATATTTGTTGGACGAAGCACGGAGAAACCAACGTTGTAATGGAAGAAGGTGAAGAAGAACAATGGGACGACAATGATATTATTCCCGATGGTGCGTGCTTCGATGATACTGCAATGGGAGAAGCTAAAGAAGAGGTAGCCGCAGAAGATGAGTCTGCTGATGATCTTTGTCAGGTCATTCATGACGCACAAAGAGAATGTGAAAGTGAAAAGGAGAAGATCAAGTTCAAGCGGATGCTAGAAGATCACAAGAAATTGTTGTACCCAACTTGTGATGCAGGGCAGAAAAAGTTGGGAACCACACTAGAATTGCTGCAATGGAAGGCAAAGAATGATGTATCTGACAAGGGATTTGGAGAGTTACTAAAAATCCAAAAGAAGATGCTTCTGAAGGACAATGAATTGCCCGCCACTACCTACGAAAGCAAAACAAGTTGTCTGTCCTATGGGGCTAGAAATCGAGAAGATACATGCATGTCCTAATGACTGCATCCTCTACCGTGGCAAAGAGTATGAGAAATTGGATGCATGCCCGGTATGCCATGCATCGCGGTATAAGATCAGGCGAGATGACCCTGGTGATGTTGAGGGCAAACGTCCACGGAAGAAAATCCCTACCAAGGTTATGTGGTATGCTCCTATAATACCACGCTTGAAACGTCTGTTCAGAAACAAAGAACATGCAAAATTGTTACGATGGCACAAAGAGACCGTAAGGTAGACAATATGTTGAGACACCCTGCTGATGGGTCCCAGTGGAGAGCAATCGACAGAGAATTCCCGGAGTTTGCAAATGACGCAAGAAACTTAAGGTTTGCTTTAAGTACATATGGTATCAATCCTTTTGGAGAGCAGAACAGTAGTCATAGCACTTGGCCTGTTACTCTAAGTATCTACAACCTTCCTCCTTGGTTATGCATGAAGCGGAAGTTCATTATGATGCATGTGCTCATCCAAGGCCCGAAGCAACCTGGCAATGACATCGATGTGTACCTGAGACCACTTATTGACGAACTTCTCATTTTGTGGAATAAAGAAGGTGTACGTGTGTGGGATGAGTACAAACAGGAACACTTTGATCTGCGAGCATTGTTGTTCGTAACAATCAATGATTGGCCTGCTCTAAGTAATCTTTCAGGACAGTCAAATAAGGGATATAATGCATGCACACACTGCTTCGGTGATATTAGAGGTGTATTCTTGAAAAAATGTCGAAAGGTCGTGTACCTTGGCCATCGTCGATTTCTTCCTACAAATCACCCCATAAGAAAGAAAGGCAAGCATTTTAAAGGGAAGGCAGACCACCTGACCAAGCCTCGCAACCGAACCGGTGAGGATGTACTCGATATGGTCAATGATGTGAAAGTCGTCTTTGGAAAAGGACATGTCAGCCAACATGTTCCGAACAACGCTAACAGTCACGCACCCATGTGGAAGAAGTCCATATTTTGGGAGCTACCCTATTGGCAAGTCCTAGAGGTCCACAGCTCGATCGACATAATGCACCTGATGAAGAATCTTTGTGTGAACCTGCTAGGCTTCATGGGTGTGTATGGAAAGCCTAAGGACACATTTGAAGCACGACAGGACCTACGTTGTTTGAGAGAAAGAGACAACCTGCATCCAGAGAAGATAGATGATGGACGCCATTACTTACGTCCTGCCAGCTACACTCTAAGCAAAGAGGAGAAGGAAATCATGTTTGAATGCTTAAACAACATCAAGGTACCATCTAGATTCTCCTCGAATATAAAGGGTATTATAAATGTGCCAGAGAAGAAATTCTGTAATTTAAAGTCCCATGACTGTCATGTTCTCATGACGCAATTACTTCTAGTTGCATTAAGAGGAATTCTACCTCCAAATGTACGTCTAGCCACCGTGAAGCTATGTGCATTCCTCAATGCAATTTCTCAGAAGGCAATTGATTCAACTGATCTAGCTAAACTACAGAATGATGTGGTTCAATGTCTCGTCAGCTTTGAGTTGGTGTTCCCTCCTTCCTTCTTTGATATCATGACACACCTCCTAGTTCACCTAGTCAAG
Organism: Miscanthus floridulus; assembly: GCF_019320115.1. Taxonomy (NCBI): domain Eukaryota; kingdom Viridiplantae; phylum Streptophyta; class Magnoliopsida; order Poales; family Poaceae; genus Miscanthus; species Miscanthus floridulus. The sequence continues at coordinate 71,519,787 of NC_089590.1, read as the reverse complement.
GAGATTTTCATTTTCGGTACTGTGTTCCTACACAACATGTTCCCCTTAGAGAGATTCATGGGAGTCCTGAAGAAATATGTTCACAACCGTGCTCGCCCAGAAGGAAGCATCGCCAAGGGCTATGGAACAGAAGAGGTCATTGAGTTCTGTGTTGACTTTATTCCCGACCTTGACTCGATTGGTGTTCCTGAATCGAGACATGAGGGGAGACTAAGCGGAAAGGGGACACTAGGGAGGAAAACATATATTGGTACGGAGGATGATTATTTCAATAAAGCGCACTATACAGTTCTACAGAACTCCTCTTTGGTAGATCCGTATATTGAGACACACAAGGATCTCTTACAATCCGAGTTTCCAGGGAAGACTGAAGCTTGGATTACGCGTAAGCACATGGAAACTTTTGGTGGTTGGTTGCGAAAAAAATGTCAAGGTGATGAGAGCATCCATGAGCAACTGTATTTATTGGCTATGCAACCATCATGGCATATCGTCACATACAAAGGGTACGAGATAAATGGGAACATATTCTACACAGTAGCCTAAGATAAAAAGGAGTACCAACCAAAACAGTGGTGTCCACATAGATGCCACATACCCGAATGGGAATAAGCAGACATATTATGACTGCATAGATGAAATATGGGAACTAGAATATGCACCTACTTTGAAGATCCCATTGTTCAAGTGCCAATGGGTCAAGGTGACCGGAGGCAGGGTAACAGTAGACAACGAGTATGGAATGACAACAGTAGACCTTAGTAATATTGGGTACAAAGACGAACCATTCGTCCTTGCCAAGGATGTGAATCAGGTATTCTATGTCAATGATATGTCTACCAAACCAAAAAGAGGGAAAAACGATAATGACTCAACCAAAGAGCCAAAGCGTCACATAGTTCTTTCAGGGAAAAGAGTCATCGTGGGAATTGAGGACAAGTCGGACATGTCAGAAGATTATGAAAAGGATGACCGAATTCCGCCCTTCAAAGTGAACAAAGACCCTAGCATCTTGGTAAATGATGAGGACACTCCATGGTTATGACGCGATCATAACCAAGGGACATACATAAAGAAGAAGTTCACTGCTGTGCCCACTTGATGATATAGTGATTTAATGTAGTGTGTGTTTGAGATATTATATAATAATTGTAAATTCAGATGTTTATTATGTCGTGTTTCAAATTAAATCAATGTTTGATTTGGTGGGATTTCTCTCTCAAAAAGTTAAATTAGGATATTGAGTGATGAAAAATTAAAATATTAACGTTAAAATGATGTGAAAACAAATTTCCTGTCCAAAACCAATAGTTTTAATAATTTTAATTAAACACTACATTTTTGCATTAAAGAAATAATAAATATTAGTTACATTATGTTTTATAATTATAACAAAAAATAAAAAAGTTAGGTTATAGATTTTTCCTATGTGCAATAAAGAAAAAGAAAATCTATATTTTTAACAAAATAATTTTATGCCTTTTATTTAATTTACTATGTATTTAACAAGACTATTGCATTTCTATTAAAATTTTTTGCTCAAAACAGGCGGGAAACGAAACTGCAGCCCACCTTTACTCCCGGGTGGGAAGCCCACCCAGGAGTAAAGGTGGGCTGCAGTTTCGTGGCCCGCCAAAAAAACCTTTGCTCCCGGTGCGTGTTACCAACCGGGAGTAAAGGTCCCGATTGGTAACACGCACCGGAAGCAAAGGACCTTTACTCCCGGCTAGTGGCTGGCACCGAGAGTAAATCTCCCTGGTATATAACCGCCAGTGCCTGGCGCAGATCGATCCCCTCCTCTTCTTCCTTGTCGAACACCGCCACCCTTTCTCTCTTTTTTTGCTCGCTCCGCCGCCGATTCGTCTTCCCCTGCGCATCAGCCCGCCGCCGTGACACCGGAGCCCGCGCCTCGCCTCGTGTGGCCCTCCACCACGCGCGCCCGTGCGGCCCTCCACCGCCGACGACCTCACGCCGACGACCTCGTGCGGCCCTCCACCGCGCGCGCCCGAGGTGAGTTCTCTCGGCTTTCTCTCTCCTAGTGCCTAGGGTTTCGCCATTCAGCGGCCAGTCGTGTCCGCGGGGTGGTCACGTCGGGTGAGTGAGTAGCTTTGACGGCCGCGAGCGGGACCAGGCGGACGGACGGACAGCTCGCCACCCCCACCCACGTGCATGACGCTGCGCATGACGCACCGAGTGGGGATCGGGTGATGATGATGCGCTACACGCTTTCCTGGACCTAGAGCGCACGCGTCTCCCTCCCCGGCTCCCAGGCTCCCGGCCATCTCGATGCGGCGTCTCCGTCCCACGCTGCCGTCGCTTTCCCGGCGCGCCCGTCCATGTCCGTTCGCTTGTTCTGAGTCCATGGCGAGCGGCGAGCCATCCCTGTCCGGCTGTCCGCTCTCGATGCCCGTCAAATTGTTATACATTTTCTGTAAACATGTGTTGCAATTTTTTTTTATTTTTTTGCCGGTTTGCAATGCTATATATTGACGTTTGTACTGTGTTTTGCAAAAAGAAAAAAAAACATGTGGACATGCATGCATGATATATAATATACTCCTTTTGATCACAGCCCCGGCCCGACGCGCGGGCCACACCCTCCAGTGCATTGACCGCAGCCCCAGCCCAGGCCGCTCCGCGCCGCCGACGCCCTCCACCGCACCGACACCGCCCCGGCCCGCCTCACGTCGTCGTCGTCAGCACGCCGTCCCGCCTCACATCATCGTCGTCAGCACACCGGCCACCGCGCCGACACATATATATACGTCATTTGTATTCATATGCATGTATATATACGTCGCGGAGCACCGCCGCCCTCGTTCGCCCATACGTTTCTATGTATACGGCGGAGCACCGCCGCCCTCGTTCACCCATGTGTACAAACATATATACGGTAGAGTGGAGCACCGCCACTCTCGTCACACCGCCCTCTCTCGTGGCCTAGTCGATCAACATTCGTATTATCGTTATCGTTAACGCTAAACAATCACACTAGGGCGAATTACATCGGTGACTAGGGCAAACCGCGTTGTTGATGTCACCGACGTGGTTCGCCCTAGTCACCGACGCAATTCGCCCTCGGCCGTTTATGTATAGCCCTAATTCGCCCTAGTACCGACGCAGTCCGCCCTAGTGTGGCAAATTGCGTCCATGACCGAGGGGCAAGATTTAATAATGCATATTGTTCGTAGATTTTACGCATGTAAGCAAAGATTTGACGTACTATATATTGGTTTTGTTTTTTGAAGCTAGATGGCCGACCCGAGAAACATGGATGAGGAGGAGTTGATGATGAATTTGATCAACACTGGCACTCAAGTTGCCGGCGATGATGGTGCTAAAAATAATGTGCAAGAGGATGCAGATGATGGGAGTTAGTACTTAGCTCTTAAACAAAATGAGCAACAACATATTGGCCAAGTATATATTTTTTTTATTATTAGCTATATATATTATCATCTGTCTTATGTGTGCTCATGACATTAAAAATAATGTTTATGTTTTGTAGCCCTCTGGATCGACATCAACAACTACAACGAAGAGTAAAAATGTTCGAGGTCCCAAAAAGCCATTGGAGGGCCGCTTCATCATCTCGGAGTTCAATGTGGATACAGGCGAACCGGGGGGGGGGGGGCAAATAAAACAAAATTCATGCACCACTGTGGTTACCTTGTACGGGACCGGCTCCCGATTAGTACCCGCGAATGGAAGAAGAAGACCAATGCTCCTCATATCAGTTTTGTCTTCAATCGTGACAAGACGTTAATTTGGAAAGATGTCTTGGTACATTTCACGCTCCAAACAGATGGTTATGATGATATAATAGATGGTGATGAATTGAAGGAGCGAGTTAGGGATTGGACAATGAAGAAGATGGCCACCCAGTTTCAGACTTGGAAGAAACACCTATACACGACGTATGTCAAGAAGAACATAGCACCAGATTTCACTGTCCCAAGCCCGATCTCAAAGTAGAGGCCCTATTGGGATGAGTTTGTACAGTACAATACGTCGGAAGAGGGTGTGAGTCGGGTGATAAAGAACCAACGTAATGCCCAACAGAAGACATACCACCATAACTTGGGATCAGGTGGCTACCCGACTGCCATTAAGAAGTGGAACAAAATGGAAGCAGACCTTCTTGCCAAGGGTATCACATCAGAATCACTCGAGTGGGGAGAGCGTGCAAAGAATTGTTTTTTCGCTCATTGGGGGAACACTGGACCAGGAGACAGGGAAGTGCGTTTATGGCGCAAGACTACAAGAAGCAGCAGAAAGATTGTTTTATGCTTAGAGAGCTACTGCTAGTGGTGCGTTCAGGCCCAACAGAGAGAAGGATGAACTGACATACGCCATCGGGACTATTGAACACGGTGGCCGAACTAGAGACAAAGGAAGTGTCTCGTGGGAGCATGGATTCCCTCAGGACAGACCTTCCTCCAGAAGCCACCAGAGAAAGAAGGAAGAAGAGGCACAACGGCTCCAGAGGTTGGAGGAAGCGGTGCGTGAAGCACAGGAGCGGGAAAAAAACCTTGAAGCGAGAATGCAGGAGGAAATCAGAAGGCAAGTGCAAATAGCAGTGAGTGCAAGCAAGCAGGCAATCAGAACCAGGAATCAACATTAGCCAATCTGTTCAGTTGAAAAGCAGTTGCGCTTCCATGGAGATACCAAATCAAGGGGACACAGGACTGTGCTTCCCTGTGGATGACGTCACTGAACCTTGTACATCGTGTGAGCTACACATTCTGAAGGGGAATTCCACAATCAAGGTGGCTATCGGTCTTGTTAATCCTATCGACCGAACCAAGACACCAAGGATTCATGGGAATATAATCCAAGAAGGATATGCTACCATCTCGATAGATAAAGCTGAAAAAGGTTTTAGTGATTTGCCTCTTGACATTCTTGGAGGTGATGGCGAGAAGACTCTAGGAGAAGCAGAGAAGACATTCATTCTATGGCGCAAGCGCTACATCATCATTCCCGGGATGTCGCCTCCACCTCCTCCTGAACTACCTCACCATAGGTGCGGATGAAAATACTACATCATTAATTTATATTGGCTTAAATAATTAACAATCTGCTCATAATAATATGTCATTCCTTTTTTTTAGCAGATCCTCCCCCAACCTAAATCCAATTGTTCAATCGCCAGATCATCATAGTGCTCTGTACGATGACAATGTGTTGGAAGGCGAGGCTGCATCCACACCATCTCCAAGGAGGTCTCCAACGCCATAGCTGCCACCTCCAAGGAGGTCTCCAACGCCGCTGCGCCACCACCTCCAAGGAGGTCTCCAACACCTCCCCCGCCCCCGCCTACCAAGAAGCCAAGTACTAGCAAGAGGCCAGCCTCGCAAACGAAGAAACCAGTCCCCGCCGGCAAAGAAAGCCACCGTGAAACCAAGGGCTATTCCCAAAATAATATCTGAACAGAAGGAAGAAGTAACTGATGCATATAAAAAAGATATGTCCAGATTCTATGACAAACTTAAAAAGGATCAAGAAGCAAGGAGAAACCCGGAGAAACCGTACTTCTTCATAGCTCCAGATATTCTAAGAAAAAAGATGGCTTCTTACCAGCAACAACAGCGGGAATCTCGTAAGCCATCCAAATCAACGTTAACGGACTATGACCGCACTCTCACCAAGTCAATTGAGGCGGCACAAAAAAAGAAGCGAGCAGGGAAAGGAGTTGCACAACTCGGACAACAATCGCACCAATCAGTCCCCCCCGCTAGTTGTTGGTAATGAATATGGTTCGAATTTAGGATTAATGCATCAGGCAAACATACCTCCGGATGTCGATTTAGATCACCTGGGTGAATTTATTGAAGAGACTGGTCTCGACCTTTACCAGATGTTTGGTGATGGAAACATTGAGAGTGCGGCGGAGGTTGATATTTGGAAGAAAAAATTTGTACTAGACCAGAGTCTATACAACCCTCAAGCCTTAGGTGATCTGGGACGCAAATGTACCTGCTAAACAAGTGGTACATACAGGCGTCTACCGGTTGAGACTTCTGCGTTGGTGTCAGAATTAGAGACGAACATTGGTTCCGTGGCGATGATGTTATGTATGTTGACTTTGTAGAATTTCATCAACTATGCCACCTGACCTCTCTGGACAAAGTTATCATTAGCTGCTATTGTCTGTAAGTAATAATTCTTTCGATCTATTATTAAACTCATCATATGTGTATATATGCATATAAATTATCCTAACAAGTACTATATATATGCAGATTTACAATGATAGAGCACAGAAAGGAAGGCTGCAATGAAATTGGTTTTGTTGATCCCCATATAGTATTCAAAGACCCAGTTACTCCAAAGTCTAATTGGAAGTCTAAGTCAGAGAGTAACCTCATGAACTTCTTAGTGAACCAACGCCACAAGAAGGATATACTCTTTCCCTACAACTTCAAGTGAGTGTTAATAATGTCGATCATCCTTAATGGCTCATATGTTGATTCTAGTTAATTAATGAGTGTTATGCGTTATATCCTATAAACACATGCAGCAATCACTGGATATTGATGGACATCGATCTGGTGAAAAGTCACTTGATAATCTATGACTCGATGAGAAAACCACAACAAGACTACCAAGATATGATAGATATTATCCAGAGGTAATTTCGGTATCTCTAGCAACTATATATACACACAAACATGATGATTAACTATATCTGATGATGTGGCAAATTTTTTATTGGGCAGTGTTTGGAAAACCTTTATTGAGAAGCAACACATGGGAAAATGCAAAGCGCCACTGAATGTAATCCCTTTGAAAGTAAGTCCCCTAAATCGCATCATCTTTATTAATTAAACATATAGCTTTCACCGGATCACCAGATTGGATGACAAATCTTTTTCTCGTAAAGTGGTGTCTGAGGCAGGAATAGGAAAACAATTACTGTGGTTACTATGTTTGCAAGTTTACCAAGGAGGTCTCCCAAAGAACTCCTACAGAGAGAGACTCAAAGTACGTTAAAAATACACTATATATTCATTTAATTATTATTATTGATTGTGTTGCTATGTCTTTATATATATATATATATATATATATATATATATATATATATATATATATATGTATGTATGTATGTATGTATGTATGTATGTATGTATGTATGTATGTACATATATTAATTTATTTTCCTTTAATTCAAACATGTAGGCTCGATGGTTGGAGGAAATGGTCATACGACAAGACCAAATCAAAGCAATTCAAGAGTCTATAGCCGGATTTTTTAATGACCAGGTCATCGATTCCAAGGGCGAGTTCTACTTCGACCCAACACTGCCATGGAAGCCAAGCTAGAGGATGAGAGGAAACTTGTTATATCACAACAACTGTAATGCAATCTTTTGTAATATATGCACATAAAATAATATAATGTAAAATACACATATGCATGCATGCATGTAAATATATATATGATGCATGCATGCATATATATATATATATATTTCTATGCTTGAATTGTGTGATTTAATACGTTCATTGTGCTTAAACCGAAACATACTATACACGCGTATAAATGTATTATTAGCCGCGTACAATACGACTTTGAAAACCTATTTTGAAACGAAAACAAAAAATGAAAAGAAAAGAAAAAAAGAAAAAAAAAAACCTTTAGTCCCGGTTCGTATTACCAACCGGGACTAAAGGGTGCCGGTCCTCGTGGCATGTCAGGAGGCATCTTTAGTCCCGGTTGGTGTTACCCGGGACTAAAGGACCCCTTTAGTCCCGGATGCTTGCTCCCGGGTGGGGAACCGGGACTAGAGGGGGTTCCCCACCGGGAGTAAAGGCCGTCTCTGTATCAGTGATGCAGTACCACCGAACGCGCACGCGTGCGTGTACCCTACTTTTTTGAAAAAAATTCAGAAAAAAGATGTGACACTATGGTATGAACTTTGGTGGGTAGTGTCCCACTGGACAACCTTACCCCTAAACGAAAGGTCCTTTCGCATCCATGTAACCAATATTCTGGATGAACTCGTTTCTCTTAATGGCTTTCTCCGAACAAGGGCAAACTCCTAAGTTGCTCTTGGCTGTTAGGATCAATTTTGAACTAGAAGTCCAAAGCTTGAGGGAACAAACTAAGAATCGGTCAAAAGTCTGAGCACCATATGGTTGTTCACCCTTTGGTTTTTCCTACCTGACAAAAAATCCAAAGCTTGAGGGAAGAAACTAAGAATCGGTCAAAAGTCTGAGGACCACATGGCTGTTCACCCTCCCTACCTGACAAAAAGGACCAGGGCGGCGCACAGAGTTTAAATAAAACATAGAAACAACACAATGCAGTCATTATCATTGGTCCGAGATGTGTGTGTGTATATAATTATATACCCCATCATATTTTGTCTGGGAAGTACAAGTACATGACAAGCAACAGGTATCAGTGCATTGGAATCTTCGGTCACGAACACGCCGCCCTGATGAGAACCTTCTCGAGTCTCGACGCCCACAAGAATCATCTCTATAGTATATATAGCCCTAATAAAACCAATCTCCTAATTGTCTCACCCACACTGTCTGTCACACTGACACTTATTATTAATATTGCTATTACAGTTGCAGTGATAGTAGTATATCATTCGTATCATCGAAGCATGCATGAGCTTTGACAACCATGCAAATAAAATGTTGCTAGCTCATGGCCGCGACGCCGCCGACGCCACCAGCTGCTGCACGTTGACCGGGTGGACGAAGGTCCCGTTGCCGCCGAATATTATCTTCGCAGCGATCTGCGACACGGCTTCAGTCGGATGGTAATTGTCCCAGAAGAGGTGGTTGCTGCGACTCGGGCACAGGGGAGCCGAGAAGTTGCACCCGGACGCGCCAAACTGCCCTTCGCCGCAGCACGCCGTGTCGAGCACCGTGAAGTCTGTGCAGAAAAAAAAGACAAAGCATTGACACATATGAGAATTACTCCCTCCATCCCAAATTGTAAGTCATTCCAAGAATCTTGGAGAGTCAAACTTTTTCAAGTTTGACTAAAATTATAGAGAGAAACACAAAGATTGATGACATCAAATAGGTATAATATGAAAATATAACTAATGAAGAATCTAATGATACTTACTTGGTATGATAAATATTATTATTTTGTTATATAAATTTGGTCAAACTTGAAAAACTTTGACTCTACAAGATTCTTGGAATGACTTACAATTTGGGATGGAGGGAGTATATCTCAATCGGAACCTTTTAGGCCTTGTTCGGTTGTATGCAGGGTTCAAAATTTCGGCGAAATTTCGCGAAATTCGGTAATTTCGGTGGTGGCCGAAAGAAAATCCGAAATTTTGTAATACACTAATACATGTGTTATATAACTTTAGACTCAATTTTTTATTATTTATATTGCATATTTTTGTATTCAATAGATGTGTAGTCATAAATCATACTAATATTTGTTTAGATTTAAATGTTTTTTTTAGAAAAAACATACTTCATGTGCTAGTCTCTAAAAAAAATTCGCCGAAATTTCGGCCGAATTTCGCGAAATTCGGTAGTTTCGGTGGTGGCCGAAATTTTTGCAATACCGAAATTGAAAACCCTGGTTGTATGGGATTGATTCCCAGCCGAACCGTTTCTTCATTAATTTCTTTAACTCCGGAACCGTTCCTCATGCAGAACGGTCCGTTCCGGGGTAACCGAACATAGCCTTAAGATTCTATAAGAAATTTTTGTAACTGAACAGAGCCTTAAAAAATTTTGTGGGAGGAGCTGAGCTTGATGGTCATTACTGAAGCTAGGCGTGGAGGGGTTTTCCAATACCCACTTGGCCATCTTGATCGAGTCGACCAAGGAGTAGTTCATGCCGGGCAGCTCCCCACTGAGGTCCTGCAGCATGGTGGCGAACATGGGGTAAAGCTGGCTGGAGAGGTTGTTCGGCGCGGCGAGGCACCCGTACTTGTCGGTGGCCTTGGGGTCCTGGAGATTATGAGCTATGAGTCTCTGCGACGGGCAGCAACCCACCAGCGACGTGCTCACCACGCTGAACTTCCTTGCCCCAACGCCATACAAGTCCTGCAGCATCTCACTTGGTCTCAGAGAAGAACCTGACATGTACGTCAGTATAGTAAAAGACAGAATGGATGGAATATTTCGGCGATACCCTCAGATAGGCTGCGTAGTAGGCAACGAGGCTTTGCAATAGTTCCGTGTCGTTGGTTTGGGGGCCTATATCGATGTACTCGAACAGGTCGTTGCTGCCGGCGCTGATGAAGAAGAGAGATTTGGATAAGAGATCGGCTGACCTGTTATCACCACTTGCCCACAGTCGAGCAAGATTCGTAAAGCTCCCGACCTGATCAGCCATGGACAGAACTTGCTTACACTGCACAGAAACAAATTAAAACCCCGGTCAGCCAAATGCGTGTATGGATAAAAGAGAAGTGCTCATCAAAACAGCAGATGCGTGTTCGTGCGTAGAAGTACCATTACTGGTCCATTGCCGGTTTTAGGAAGGAGCCCCGACCCTCCTGACGCGAAGTTGATGCCCGTGCTCATCCACTGGCTCGCGTTCGACAGGGACAGGAAAGGCAGCGGGCTCTCGGCAAAGCCAAGCTCCTGTGCTGTTCAATTGATCGGTAACAAGTTCGTCAGACACAATCCTATATGTCCTGCTTTTGCTGAGAATTACTCGCGTACATACCTAGCTTGTCCGCCAGGTTGTAGCCATTGCTGAACCTGCCGGTGGGTGCATGGTCGAGGTAGTCCACGCCGTAGTGCGGGTAGTAGGCTTTGCAGTCGACGTCGCACTTCTCAATGAAGTTGTTGTTGCCGACGTCCACTATGGAGTCCCCGAACACGAACATCGCCGGCAACGAGCGGCTCCGCAGCACCGGCACCACCCTGCAGCGCGAGCTCGAGCAACAACAAGCACACGGCAGCGAGCCTGCAGGATGCCCCACCGTGGATGGCCATTGGTTGGAGGCCCTCCTACGCCGTTCCTTGCTCTTGACGGAGCTCCCTCACAATTAGTGTGAGTATATGTGACGCAGCTGCAGGTCTTCCCAAGGTGTCAATGTACGAGTACATATAGACATGCATGTGGATGAAAATAAGAAGAAAAAACAGGATCACCTAGTGGGGGATGACCCAATGCTGAACATGTATTTTCATATGGCTCTATGGCCGTATCTTCCAACACCTCGCCCCGGAAAAGCCGAAGGATAAACTCTTATTTTGTTCCGTAATGAATAAACAGTTAAACTGTAAGCTTTGTATTTCTCGACCACACGACGGTACCGACATTACAGAAAATGCACATAGGTTCAATTTTGCAACCACGGCTTACCACTGGTGCAGAGGCCACTACAAGTACTTATGTAACCACATATGCAGCTAGACTGAAACGTCTTGTACTCTTGTGTCATTGTGTGTGTGCCAGGCTGCCAGCTTATAGAAGAGTACTACAGCTTTTGGATTAATTACTGCCTGTGGGTCCATTGTACATTCTTTTTTTTTTTTTAAATCATGTTTGGATTTTCAGTCCGTCTAGGGTTGCAGGCTGGTGGCTCTTGGCCCACAACAAGTGAACAAGTTTAGCTACGAGTAGAAACGACGTTCCAACAAAGCTGGCGTTGTTAAAAACAAATACGGTAAGAGCTTTGCCCCAAAATTTATTAGACGAACAAAGAGAAAACAAAGACAAGACGATAATTACAAAACCACCTGTTGACTCAGCTACGAGGAAAGCAACTTAAAAAAAAACTGAAACGAAGACAAAAGACTGAAACCGATAAAAAGCAGAAATGCTAAACGTCTAACTGGGTGGCCAAGAAATAAAACTGGAAAAAATGCTCACACTGATAGTAAGGAACACTAGAGGTGGTTAAAGATGAGACGATGGCTTGTTGTGTTGCCGTATTGAACCGTTGAATATCATCATTAATCAGTTGTGCGACTTGTATGGGTTGTAGCTCTTGTTGTTGGAAAGTTCTTTAACTTCGCTCCTTCTGGATATTCCACCAAACATAGATTAGAATTCCGTCAAAAGAGACGTTATGTGCCTTATCGAATTTCACTCTGCATTTTTTTCAGTATTTGTAAATAGAGCCGTTTTCGGGGTTGTTTTGCAGTTGTAATAAGTTGAAGCAATTTTCGACTATGGACCACACCTCTTTGGTAAAGATATAGTCTTCGCACAGATGCATGAGTGTTTCCGGATTAAACTTGCAAAGTTTGCAAATCAGGTCGCTTGACCAGTTTCGCTTTGCTTAGGTTGTTTGATGTAAGAACCAACATTTCTATTCACCCAAAGAACCAACATTTCTATTCACCTCTAGCCTTCCAAATTGGGAAGATTTTGAAGCATAAAACAAATATATAGAACAGGAAGTCCTGGTGAGTACACATGTTAATTTCAAGAGTTAGAAAGATTATTAATATCATCAACAACATAGGCACAGTCTCGAGCAAGAGCACAAATAGGGCTTTGCTATGCAAAGACTTCTCGAAATTAAGGTTGCTATCATTTTTTTTTGAGAGAAACAAGAGGGGTTGCCCCCAACTAGATTTTTTATTAAACGACGAACTAAAAGTTTACCCTGTTGGTATGTCAATAAGGTTGCTATCATCAAGAAGCCGAACGATCATATGCTGTGGAATTGAACTTTTTATTGCCGGCATGTTGGTATGTCAATATATATGTGGATGGCGATTCATGTGGGCGTGACACTTCACACTTGACGATATGGACAAGCATATATACCTGGGACGCATGTCCCACAGGAACACCGTGCACCAATTCGTAAATGTATGTTTCAGCCTTGAACATATAACAGTGGCACTATGCCAAAATTGCAAAAAGGAGATACCGCTATTAGTGATGCCGAAATTATGAGACATCCATAATGACACGCGTCTTCTCTCCACGCGTCTTTGATAAGTTGTCACCCATGGCCAATGGACTAGCAGAGGTAGGATTACGTGTCTGTGATTTAACAAGACATTACAAACATGTGCTTTGTAACTTGTGTCTCTGATGACTGGACAATAATCGGAGACGTGCTTTAATGCGTGTGTGGTATAAAAAGACCTCACAGACTCCGCGCTGTGATATTAGAATGACATCATAGACTCGTTCTAGATATCTCGCTTCAGTGATTCACTACCGGATTCGATATATACTCGGCAAAGCCTTTGCCGAGTGTTACACTCGGCAAAGAGCGCTCGGTAAACAGTTTATCGACAAAGACCTCTTTGCCGAGTGCACTTTATCGGGCACTCGACAAAGCCTTTGTCGAGTGCTAATCTGACACTCGGCAAAGAAAAGTCGCCGTGACAGCGAGCGCCACTGTGACGGCAGCTTTGCCGAGTGTTAAGGTCAAGCACTCGGCAAAACTTAACACTCGGCAAAGGTCGCCGCTTTGCCGAGCGTCGTTGACTCAGACACTCGGCAAAGGTGGCCACTGTGCCGAGTGCCACCGGCAAGACACTCGACAAAGGTAGCCTATTTGCCGAATGTCTTGACAGGACACTCGGCAAATGTAGCCTATTTGCCGAGTGCCTGGACCGTGGCACTTGGCAAAGCTATGATGTTTGCTGAGTGCAATGGCCTTTGCACTCAGCAAAGCATGTTCCCAAGTAGTGACTTTGCCGAGTGTCATGGCCATTGCACTCGGCAAAGTGACTGAAAACAACCTTTTTTATTTGTTTTTTACATCCCATCCAAACAAAACAACACATATATATCACCAACACCACATATATATCATCAACAACACATATATATCACCAACACCACATATATATCACAAATGTCACATATATATCACAAACGTCACATGTCTCACAATATATCACAAATAAGGTCACAAGTAATCCAAGTGCTCCATCATCTACAACCACAATTGCAAATAGAAGTACCATTAACAACCACAAGAATCTTAACCAGATGGCCAATGAGACTGATTTGGTGAAGGATTCGCTAAAGCATGAGGATCATTCGATGCCGCCGATTGATTATGCACAAAGGAGAAGAGATTGCATGTGTGAGACAAGATAAATATATACCATACATGAATAAACTTTCATACTCCACTAGATTTGACCGTAAGCATGAACATACAAACTAAAACTACAATACTCACAGGAGTAGAATAGTGAGGAGGTGGAGGTGGAGGTGGAGCGAATAGCGAAGGTGGCAGAACTACACACCCGTAGCGACGCGAAGACTTTGCATGTACTGAAGAATCTCCGCCATCCTCCACTGCTCGGCCTCCACCCTCTCCATCTTCGCCTGCATCTGCTCCCGTATCCTCCTCTCTTGTTCCAGCTGGGCCTACAATATATTCACCCCAATGTTACAATAATGCAAAAAGGAAAGCTATAAAAAAACCAATGAACGACGAATAAAAACCAGGAATAACCTCGAGTGCCTCCACCCGATGGCGTGAAGTGTCCTGCCGAGGTCGTATTGGCCGGTGCTCGTGCTCGTGCTGCTTGCTTGAATTTGGGAGAGGACTAGGAGTAGCGACCCAAGTTGATCTGCGCCGTCGCTAATCTAGTGACCGCCCATTTGCTTCTTGCATCCTCCCACCCTCATGCCGGACTTCTCCACTCAAGGTCCTACGGTTTGCTCGGAATCATAACTCTGGCCCATGGACCTCCCTTTGGCCTTGATTGTGTACTCAATGAGGCAGTTGTGGATGGTGCTATTTGCTTGTACGGCTCAGGCCCATCCTCCGGGTTTCGTAGGTCGACGTCAGACGTCGCCTTGCCTTTGTGGGCCATCAGCAAATGCCTTTGAAGATGAGCAAGCTTTGGCCACATGTGACGCCAGGCTACGGAGAAAACACCAAGATGATTATAAATCATGCAGAATTGAGCGTTAGAATAAATAAATGCATCGAGTACCCTTGTTTCTACGTAATCCGCTGAGGGCTTGCCGCTGCCTTGATGGTGTTGCTTACACCTAGGCATCCAATCAAACGCCGCTCCCGAACACAAGTTGTGCGTCTCCTACCACTCGCGTGAGCACCCACTTGTCCACCATCTGTACCAGCATAGTTGGGAACTGCGCGGCGCGCACCAATAAGGAATCATCTACAGGCGATTAAGTACATGACATATTAGAAGATGAAATTAAGCCTACTTAATCTCAAAAGGAATCAGTATTAATATTTTGATTACCTACAGGGTACCGGTCTTGGGTCAGCATCATGGTTCTTGCGTCCCTTTTGGTGACCTTCGTTCCAAGGACGGTCCCGTGGTAAGTTAACGATTGGCCTGGATGCGTGCCTCGTAATGCATGTCCACGATGAGTTTTTTGCAGCATTTGGTAGCCACCGCATCCACCCTGGCCTCATGTCCGTCCTGGCATCTAAAGAAATTCTGCATACAAACACGATGTATCCATTCATTATTTCAAGAATGTCCAATGAATGGATGTATTGAGCAATGTAGTGCGAGGATGAAGACTTACCCACAACTCTGATTCACCACTGCCTTTGTTGAATACCATGTGGGCCCGATCTGCAGCATCGAGGGTAGCGGCGTAGTGGTCAAACGAGTAGGCTGGCCCCGGCACTCCGGCGTACTCAACCAGGCCAGGGAAGTGCTCCTTACACAGAAGACCGAGGATGCCATTGACTTGGCATGTGTGAGCACCTTCACTCGCCACAATCGTCCAATTCCTGCCCAAGTGATTAAGAAAAATTATTAGTTTCTATTTTGATTTTTAACATATCATATAAAGTAGTAATAACATCTAAAGTTACTTACTTTTCTCCTCGGGTCGAATCAGCGGGCGTCTCTCACGAGGATCGGTATCAGGTCGCTGAGGGAGGCTCGTGGGACCTTGCAAGTAGACGCTCGATGAACTAGAGGAAGCAGAACCCCCTGCTGTCACCTCCTCATCATCGTCCTCCTGCGCGTCCTCCTATGCCTTCTCGGTGTCCTCCTAGGGCACCTGCTCCTCCTCCTTCTCCTCACGCGACGGGGCAATAGGCGATGGCTCCCTCCTATGGCTGCTCCTCCTCCTACTCTCCTCCGGTGGAGTGGTCCTTGTCCTTTGGTACAAGGACGCTAGCTTCCTCATCCCACCGCCCACCATCTTTATTCAATCACCTGCAATTAAAAAGAGAGTAAACCAATAAGCACAGTAAACAAGAAGTACTTAGAGAAGAGATGCAAAATAAACAAAACATAATTACAAAATAACATTGTATATACATGTATTAGAAATAATCTCATGATCGGGATTAGCTGGATCATAAGTCTCATCATCACTATCAATCATGTCAAAATAATCAACACTATCCGAATGAGCAATGTTGCCATTGTCATTTCTAAATGTAATCGTAAGTAAGTATTTGTAAGTCCTTCACAGTTTGCACCTCATCTCCAGCGTTCTCCTTCAATAACGTTCATTGTCTACTTCCATTCCGATCGCTTCAGTAAGTCTATCTCAAAACCTCCCTTCTAGTCCCTCTTCTTGAAAGAAACTTCCGTCATATGGTTTGGGTCTAAGTTGTAATCTCCATCGTTTGGGATAGGCACTTTACCGTGTGGCGATACCCTGTGCACAATATCCCAACCCTTAAGATGCCTTTTGGTTTGACACGCATATGGGAGATAATAAAACTTGCGTGGCTTGTTGGGCCATAATATAGACATCTCTCTGGTAAGATGGAATCCTGTCGAATTTTGACTAGACCAAGATTAGAAATAGTCTGTCTCGTACTTATCAGGATCAAACCAATGGCATTTGAATATGACGGGAGAAAAGGTTTGGAAACCATGAAACTTGAGTTCGTATATTTCTTCAATTCTTCCATAATACTCGACCTCATCAACGCCGGGCATAAAAACTCCAGAATTGTGGTGGTTTCTTCGATTGGGCCGACTCTGCTCGTAGCTTGTTGTGCGAAAGCGATATCCATTCACGTCATAACCAAAAAATGATCTGACCCTATAGGCAAAGCCATCGACAACCTTGTCTCAACTCGGCACGCATAGACGAGCATCCCTCTGGCCCTGCAAGCTCAAGCAGGATACATCGTTATATATTCGCACGTACGAGTAACTTGGAATGTCAAACTAAGTACGAGCTAATTGGACGGTACCTTCCGTTGAACCAGAAATGAAATTGGGACATTCCATTTCCCGCACCCTATCTAAGAAGGGTATCTAGCTGCTGCGGGGTAGGATCCCTTGATTGACGCCAGAATTCATGAAGAAATTTCCTGTACCAACGAGAAACAAGGGGGTTGGATGCAGAAATAGTGACAAGTCATTTAACAAGTCGTTGAGGAAATTTTGCATGTACGGCGCCACTCGTCAAGGTTGGTCAACACGTATAGATGATATGGCGCCATCTTCAATGATTCAGTCTTGGGGGGTCGATGCACTTGCGCTTCTAAGTTGCCTTGGAAAAGGCTGAGGTTTGATTCATTTTCGCAGCATTGTAACGAGGGGGTGGATTATGCAACACTGGGTGGCAGTGGAGTCAGGCTAGCGGGGCTACGAGGGTGTCGGTTGGTTTGTAGTGGCGAGGCAACGTGGTGCAGGCAGCCCGCCAGCGGCGAGGAAGGCGATCGGGGTCGCCGAGGTACTCCGGCTCCGCTCCGACGAGCTCTTCTCTACAAAAAAAAAGAA